>NC_086008.1:14165200-14497700 GCF_030014385.1 Trichomycterus rosablanca | reverse complement strand
TTCTCCTGGCAACCACCAAACCCAGACTTGTCCATCGGACTGCCAGACAGAGAAGCGTGATTCGTCACTCCAGAGAACATGTCTCCACTGCTCTAGAGTCTAGTGGCGCGTACTTTACACCACTGCATCTGATGCTTTTCATTGTGCTTGGTGATGTAAGGCTTGGCTGCAGCTGCTCGGCCATGGTAACCCATTCCATGAAGCTCTCTACACATTGTTCTTGAGCTAATCTGAAGGCCACATGAAGTTTGGAGGTCTGTAGCGATCGACTCTGCAGAAAGTTGGCGACCTCTGCGCACTATGTTCCTCAGCATCCGCTGACCCGCTCTGTCATTTTACGTGGCCACCACTTCGTGACTGAGTTGCTGTCGTTCCCAATCGCTTCCACTTTGTTATAATAGCACTGACAGTCGACTGTGGAATATTTAGTAGTGAGGAAATTTCACGACTGGACTTGTTGCACAGGTGGCATCCTATCACGGTACCTTGCTGGAATTCACTGAGCTCCTGAGAGCGACCCATTCTTTCACTAATGTTTGTAGAAGCAGTCTGCATGCCTAGGTGCTCGGTTTTATACACCTGTGGCCATGGAAGTGATTGAAACACCTGAATTCAATTATTTGGATGGGTGAGTGAATACTTTTGGCAATATAGTGTATGTTTATCTGTTCTTCAAGCTACTAATTGTCTCATATTGGTAAATTTTCAAAGGACAATAATTAGTTGACAAATGAAAGACATTACACCCTGGTGAACCTAATATCCCGTTACTAGAGCAATAGTCATATTGACCTCCACGGTTGACTAATCCAACCTCTGCAACAGTCAGAACAAGCCGAGCTCCGGTCCACAATGAGCGAGCGTCTCATCCCCTCCTAAATCCAGGGCTCTAATTAATTTGAGTGGAGATGAGCCGAGCGGGCCCTGCTTGCTCATGGTTTTATCCCCTTTGTTAGGATGAACAATCAGACCTAAATCTCATTGCTGTAATGTGCCAGAGGAGGGTGCATCATCTGGCCTGGCCTTCAGGTTCCTTTTGATCTTATCAGCGACACTTCTGTCCTGCTTCCCCCCCCCCCCTCCCTCCCACAATCCCTGTAACCCAAAACCGATGCAAGTCGATGCAAATGAGGCGATGCACCTAAGGTGCCGGCCAGATCTGCAGTCGTTCGTCGACGGAGTATAGAAGCTTGACGTACTCTGGTACTGTACATGGGTTACAACTAGTCCACACTGCAGGAATAATATATAATAAAAATGTATAATAATAATATAATTATAATAATGTATTATTATATAAATATAGACACTAACTTTATTGATTTTTATTGTTACTTAAATTTAATAAAACCACACAATTGTCCCAAACTGTAAATGGATTTTTAATTCAAATAATATATGATATATATGATTATATATTAAATAAATTATTGTATTAAATTCTAGTTAAATTTACTGACTAGTTTGACTTAATTAAAATTAAGTTATTATTTTTAATCTGTTATTGTCATTAAATTATATTTTTTTAGGTTTTGTTTTCATTTTAGTTTAATTCCCAAATAAACAGTATCAATATACTAGTTACTATACACCGATCAGCCATAACATTAAAACCACCTCCTTGTTCCTACACACATTGTCCATTTTATTGGCTTCACTTACCATATAGGAGCACTTTGTAGTTCTACAATTACTGACTGTAGTCCATCTGTTTCTCTGCATGCTTTGTTAGCCCCCTTTCACCCTGTTCTTTAATGGTCAGGACCCCCACAGGACCACTACAGAGCAGGTATTATTTAGGTGGTGGATCATTCTCAGCACTGCACTCAGACTGACATGGTGCTGGTGTTTTAGGGTGTGTTGTGCTGGTGTGAGTGGATCAGAGTTGTTAAACATCTCACTGTCCCTGCTGGACTGAGAATAGTCCACCAACCAGAAATATATCCAGCCAACAGCGCCCCGTGGGCAGCGTCCTGTGACCACTGATGAAGGTCTACAAGATGACCAACTCAAACAGCAGCAATAGATGAGCGATCGTCTCCGACTTTACGTCTACAAGGTGGACCAACTATGTAGGAGTGTCTAATAGAGTGGACAGTGAGTGGACACGGTATTTGAAAACTCCAGCACAACACACACTAACACACCACCACCATGTATGTCAGTGTCACTGCAGTGCTAAGAATGATCCACAACCCAAATAATACCTACTCTGTTGTGATCGTGTGGGGGTCCTGACCGTTGAAGAACAGGGTGAAAGCAGGCTAAACAGGTATGTAGAGAAACAGATGAACTACAGTCAGTAATTGTAGAACTACAAAGTGCTTCTATATGGTAAGTGGAGCTGATAAAATGGACAGTGAGTGTTTAATGTTATGGCTGATCAGTGTAATACTAAGCTACTGGGTTTAAACAACAGAATTGTTAAATTATTGATAAATAGACTTACAGTATACGTTATACGTTATATAAGCATCTTCATATATAACAATAAATCAGTAACATTAATGACGTAGAGCAGCAAATCCCAGTGACTTGGGAATCCAATTCTAATTAGACTAATGATCTGACAAGTCTGCAACACCCCTCATTGTTTTAATTTCTCTCTGTATGCATGGCAGAGCTGAGATTCGAACTCTCAACCTTTTCATTGACAGCCTAAAGCTCTACCCAATAGGTTACCACCTTATAATCGAGAACATTAAAATAACATTAAGAGCATTAAAATTGATTTAAGACACCTACAAATTCTCCACACATTCTCTATTGGGGACAGGTCAGGTCTGCAGGCAGGCAGGCAGTCCAGTACCCGTACCCTCTATTCCACTGCCATGTTTTTGTAATGTGTGCAGCATGTGGTTTTGCATCGTCTTGTTGAAAAATTCATGGGCGTCCCTGGAGAAGATGATGTCTTGAAGGCGGCCTATGTTGCTCTACGATCTCGATGTACTTTTCTGCATTAATGCTGCATCACAGAAGTGTAAATGACCTTTGCCAAGGGCACTGACACACCCCATACCATGACAGACCTTGGCTTTTGGACGTCTTTGGGGGTTTTTTTTTTCAAAAAAGACCTGGAATGCTGATTCATCTGACCACAATACACAATTCCACTGTGTGATGGTCCATCCTAGATGCCTCAGAGCACAGAGAAGTCGACGCAGCTTCTGGACATGGTTAACATAAGGCTTCTTTTTTTTGCACAGTAAAGTATTAAGTGGCATTTGTGCATGTAACTCTGTATTGTAGTGCTTGACAAAGGTTTGCCAAAGTAATACCTCACCCATGTGGTTATATCAGCTATTGTTGAGTGGCGGTTTTTGATGCAGTGCCGTCTGAAGGATTGAAGATCACGGGCGTTCAGGTTAAGCTTGCGCTCTTGGCCTTTACACACTGAAATTCCTCTCAATTCCTTGAATCGTTTAATAATATTATGCACTGTAGAGGGAGAAATATGCAAATCTCTTCCAATCTTTCTTTAATGTTCATTGTTTTTAAACTGGAGAGCCTCTGATCATCTTTGCACATCAGAGACTCAGCCTTTCCTGGATGAGGCTTTTGTACCAAAGCATGATTACAATCACCTGTTTGGAATCACATCATTATTTAGTTTTTCACCTCATTACTAGCCCTAAATTCCCCCTGTCCCAACTATTTTTGAAATGTGTTGCAGGCCTGAAATGCAGGAATGGATGTATATTAATAAATTAAATGAAGGTGAGCAGACAAAACATGAAATATGCTGCGTTAACCAAATTTTTTACTCTGTAAACATTTAATTCTAGAATATAATTCGAGATAAGCCGGGCTAAAATGCTAGCATTAATGGACAGGTGTCCGCTTCAAATCTCCAGCAAATCTGACACTAATGGATTGCTTTATGCGTGGCTCCGGAGAACAAAACGAATCGTTCCGTGGTGCGGCGTGGCGTGTTGAGTGTGTCGAGGCGAGGGAGGGGACTGGCTTAGACGTCGAGGCTTTCTGCATAAATAGTGCAGTTTAATTCCGCACAGCTCGCGCTGTCGTTCGGGTTAACCTGGTACTCGGTTCGTATTTTAGGCAGAGAGGGAGGAATTGACCCCGGGTCGGGACAGTAAAGGTACGTGTTAATCCGTCTTTGAATAGAGACATCCAGGTTTAAGGGGTGCGGTTATTCAGATGCCGGCCAAGTCGGGCCACCAAATATTAGCAGTTGACAGATGTGATGGGGAAAGCTCCCCCCCCTTCCCCCCGAGTTAATACTTGGACCCCCCCTTGCCAAAATGCCTGTCTGTTATATATAATGTAACGAGTCACGTAATACTACATTAAAACACAACAATAGTTTAGTAAATCCTGTATCATGCCACGCCTGCCAACTCGGTCCACAAACATATCAGCAGTTGGCAGAGGGGGGGGGGGGGGGGGTCTGACCTTCCTAATTAATACATTTATCAGTAAGCAGTTGAGAATCGAACCCAAGACCGATGACTAGTCCAGTCCTTGAACCGCTAGACTACAGCGTCCCTATACTGTATATAATTATACATGGTACAACCAGAAGTAAAATACTTTGATGACCGTTCACATGAGTAATAAGAATCGATTTGGCCCGCCCATTCTCGGATATAGCCAATCACGCGTGTGTACAGACAACACTTGTCGGAGGGGGCCTTCTTGAGCAGTAAAGGTTAGATGCGATCGGGTAATTAGATATGACTAGATTGAGAGGAAAATTGGCGGAGAAGTGCATAAAAATCATAACAAATTAATTCAATAAATTTAAATATATATATATATATATATATATATATACATTATTTATTTAATATATATAAATTATATAAATTATATATATAAATATATATATATGTGTGTGTGTGTGTGTGTGTGTTGAATAAATAAACAAATAAGTAAATTATTTATATATATATATATATATATATATATATATATATATATATATATATATATATATATATATATATATATATATATACCTGTATATATATATATATATATATATATATATATATATATATATATATATATATATATATACAGTATATACAGTGGTGTTCAAAAAAATAGCAGTCCAACACCATTAACCTGATAAATCACTGTTTTTAGTAGAAGTGATATCAAAAAATTTACTTGAAAGTGTAGTAGAGTAATGACAACAAAACAAACCCAACAATTAGGACATGCATGCCGCTCATTCTGAGTAATCGAAGCATTGATTGAAAGTGGGTTGTTCAAAATAATAGCAGTGAGGTGTTTAATTGGTGAAGTCATTCATTCTGCAGAAGAACGTGTGTCAATTTTGGTCCTTATATATGGTAGGATGGTGGCAAATGTTGCACAGGTTGGTCATAGCGCATTTCCTTCTGAAATACTGGGTAAAATGGGTTGTTCCAGACATTGTTCTGATGAACAGCGTACTTTTATTAAAAAGTTGATTGTAGAGGAAAAAACATACAGAGAAGTGCATCAAATTCTAGGCTGCTCAGCTAAAATGATCTCAAATGCCTTGAAGTGAAAACCAAAACCTGAAAGATGCAGAAGGAAGTGTGGAACTACTGTTCGAATGGATCGAAGAATAGCCAAAATGGCAAATACTCAGCCAATGATCACCTCCAGAAAGATCAAGGAACATCTGAAGTTAGTAGTGAGTACAGAAGATGATTAAGTGAAGCCAATTTACCAGCAAGAACTCCTTGCAAAGTCCCGTTGTTAAGAAAAAGACATGACCTGAATGGGTTCAAATCTGCCAAGGAACACATTGACTGGTCCAAAGAGAAATGGCTCAACATTTTGTGGACTGGTAAAAGCAAAATTTTTCTTTTTGGGTCTAGTGGCCGTAGACAGTATGTCAGACGACCCCCGATCACTGAATTCAAGCCACAGTACACTGTGAAGGTAGTAAAGCACGGTGGTACAAAATGATGATATGGGGATGTTTTTCATACCATGGTGTTACGCCTATTTATCACATACGAGGGATCATGGATCAGATTAAATATATCAGAATACTTGAGGAGATCATGTTGCCCTATGTCAAAGAAGAAATGTCCTTAAAATGGGTGTTTCAACATGACAATGACCCAAACCATCCTGGTTACAGACAAACAAGACTGAGGTAATAGAGTGGCCAGCCCAATCCCCTGACTTCAATCCCAGAGAGAACTTGTAGGCTGATATCTGAAACAAATTTTTTTGAGGCAAAACCCAAAAATGCAGAAGAACTGTGGAATGTCGTCTAATCATCCTGGACTGGATACCTGTTCAGAGGTGCCAGAAGTTGGTCGACTCCTTGCAACACAGATCTCAGAAACAATTGTTATGCCACTAAATATTAGTTATTATTAGTTAAATATTAAAGTAAAGTGAAACCTCAAACATTTTGTTCAGTTTATAGATAAATTTTTTGAGTTTTTAAAGAAAAATGCTGGCACTGCTATTTTTTTGAACAGCCTAATATTCATTTTTCTTAACTTTCTGTAAAGGATTAACACAAACTGGCTAAATTTTGTTAATGTTTTGAATTAGAATTGAAAGTGGAGTATTTTCAGTGCATTTGCATTTATGGAAATAAAAGTTATCATAATGATTTTGTGCTTTATTCGCTTTTTATATTTTTTTTGAACACTACTGTATATATACTGTATATGTATATATATATATATATATATATATATATATATAAAATAAAATATATTTTTAGCTTGTTCTGATCCTTTATATGAGCTAAAGGGTCTTTACATAAATTCATAAAATAATAATAAAAAATATTTGTCACAGTGACACTTTTTTACTATTGTGTCTGTGTAGTGTCCCTATAAAGCTTTAAAATTACAGACCGTAGCATAACATTTCCTACACCAGGTCCCAAATTTCATTCAATTACTACCCATGGCAACGGGATTAAACCACAAAAGAGGGGCGAAGGGGTGGCGCGAGCCGGCCTCCCTCCGACTGCCGGAGTGGCCTCCGCGTCTCATTAATGCACAGCGCCTCTCCTCCTCGCGGACGTACTTCAGGGCCCGGAGCTTGGGAGGTAATTATATGCTTGGAACACTCCACTTAAGTGCAGCCAATAATCAGATGAGTGCGCATGCCGGCTAATCTCGTAGCTGGCAGCTCAAAGACGATGCTAACTGAAGATGCGGTGTATTTACCGCTCAGGTATGTTATACATTTGGATCGGAAAGAGTCAAGGATGCTACAGGACATGTCTACACCCATCACCGTTCCTCTTTATTTGTGGTTAAAACTGGATTTGGTCCCTGGACTAGGAGTTTATAACGGTCCAAGCTCCGACGGCTTGATAAATCAATAAAATCCCCACATTCATGGTGTCCCCTAGTGGTCAGCTTCCTTAACTGTACAGACTCCCTACTTTCTCGCGTCCTTTCATCCTCTTTACCCGTGACTTGTTTATTTTTAGCCCCAGCTCACTCGTCTTTCTCACTCCTGCCAAGACCGGGGCGACGGATCCCGCCACCACCCTTCGCTGCACCCCTTCACTGGGTCACTGAGCGGTTTAGCCGACTTGCCAGGGTGTGAGGGCAGCATTGATCGCCTTACCTACCCCACCCCTTTCTCTTTTTCTTCCCTCTCATTCAGTTGTTAAGGAACAGAGGAACCGGCTCCTCACGCTTGAGCGGACGGCACTCTAGGGAGCCCGGGAGATTGAGTTGACGTGCTAACAACCCGATCGGTCAGGGCAGGGCAGGGATGGGGACGGAAAGGAGTTAGGACGCCTCTGTCCTGTCCTATAGGTACAGATAAAGGAAATAAGAGGAGTTAGATTTCCGGTCACACGATGACTTCTGGGATCCAGGGTTCAGGTCAGGCGTCTACATACCTGATTGGCTATGTCTGACCGATGTGGATGGGAGAGTGTTACTGCCTCGCACCCAGTGATTCCACAGAAACCGGACCCACTGCAACACTTTGGGCAGCCGTATCCCTCTGCGCTGCCTAGTTTGGTCGGCAGGTGGGGTATGCAGACCAGTTGCGTTTAATCTATCAAGATCTTGATTGACAGACACCTGCGCCTCATATGCGCCAATACGCTCGTCAGCTCCTTCAGACAAACTGATGTTACCATTCATCAGTATGCAGTTGAGAATCGAACCCACGGCGTTCTTGCCATGAGCCAACAGTGCTACACACCTTTATCCAATGTGGCTTACAGTGCTGTGACAGTATACAGTCTGACCAATAAAGGGTTACGGGCCTTGCTCAAGAGCCCAACAGCAGCAACCTGGCAGTGGTGGGGCTTGAACCAGCGACCTTCTGATGACTAGTCTAGTATCTGAACCGCTACAGCGTCCCTATACTGTATATAATCATACATGGTACTACAAGTAGTAAAATGCTTTGATGACTGTTCACATGAATAATATGAATCGCTTTGGCCCGCCCACCTTCGGATATAGCCAATCACGTGTGTGTAGGTGCCTGGCTGGCCGATTGGCTATGTCTGACGGGTGGATGGCCGAAGTCCCTCGATAAATGGGCATCCTGTTTGAGGAGTGTTACTGCCTCGCACCCAGTGATTCTAAGGAACTGGACCCACTGCAACCCTTTGGGCAGCCGTATCCCTCTGCGCTGCATAGTTTGGTCAGCAGGTGGGGTGCGCAAACCAGCTGCGTTTAATCTATCAAGATCTTGATTGACAGACACCTGACAGGCGCTGTGACGTCCCTGTTTCCTGACTTGGATATGCCTGTAAAACCAGTATGCCCAAAGGAGCCGAGTTGGTGTTTTATGCATCCACTCGCACATTTCAGGAACTGGGAGGTGCAAATAGTTCCCTTGCTGTCCTCCTTTTCAGGATCCTGTCAAGTGCATCCACTTCTCATTTCTGCGTTATCCCTTTCCTAGCCACTTTCTCCATCGCGGGCTGCGGTTGCGATTAAATGTCTGCAAATGGGTTCTATTTCCTTTCTTGCAGGGGTATCCGGGATCGCTCCCCATTGACTTTGCCCAGAGGCGAGGTTCAAACCCAGATACACAGGATCCTGGTGCTGTGCACCACTATAAACACCTGTTACTAACAGTTACTAGCAGATCATGTTTTTATATTCATCCAGACGCTATGAACGTCAAGATGCCAATCGAATGCAAGGCCAGCACACTCGCCTAGGGGTGTTTTAGAGTTACTAGTCCACCTTCTTCATTTTAGGGGGTAAAACCCTCAAGGAAAACTTACTGTACAGTACCCCTTCCAGACTGTAAGTTGAGGATTGTGCCCAGGTCTCCACCACCCTCTTTACCACTTTTTTTAATTTAGCTAAATGAATCACTTCCATAGACTTTGGCTAGAAAGGGACGTGTGGGAGTATTGGAAGGGTTGGTGCTTTCCCTTGATATGACAAGCTAATTAAGCATGGTGTTCGTTCAGGCTTCCAAACTGTGAAAGAAAGGAGGGGCAGATTGAGGGAGCAAGTAAGGAGGGGTGGGGGGAGGCATGAAATCAGAATGTCACACTCAGCAGGGATCACCAGCAACACGCACCGCATGAGGTCTTCCCTAAAATCACTGCTTATTGCAGGGATTCAAAAGAGAAAGGAAAGAGGAAAGGAAGGAGGTTGAAGATGCTAAACAGTTGTCATGACGTGCAAGTTTCAGAAAGTTTGACGTGTTTTTAAAGGTTTTATTTGATCTCCCGCGTGTTGTGACTTGTTTTTTTCCTCTTGGGTTTTTTTTTCTGTTTTTTTTTTAGGGTTTTTTTTTTTTTTTTTTTTTCTTATGGTTTTTTTTCTAGGGTGTTTTTACTTTTGTTTTTTAAATTGTTTTATTATATTTTTTCACGAGGATTTTCTTTTTGTTTTTCTCTGGGTTTTTTTAATTTTTATTCTATTTATTTATTTATTTATTTTATCTGGGTGTTTTTTTTTTTTTTTTTAAATAGTATTATTAAAATTTTATTTTTATTTATTTAATTTTCCTGTCTGTTTTTTTTTATACATTTTTCCCCAAAGGTTTTAAAAAAAAATTCTGGGGATTTTTTATTTTTTATTTATATATTATTTTTATTTCTTGTTTATTTTTCATTTTTAGGGTGTTTTTATTTATAATTTTTTTTTATTTATTATTTGTTTTCACAGGGGTTTTTATTTTTTTATTTTTATAATTTTATTTTTATTCTATTTATTTATTGATTGATTTTTTTTCCTGGGTGTTTTTATTATTATTTTTTTTTTTTTATATTATTATTATTCGAATTTTATTTTTATTTATTTATATATTTATTTATTTAACTTTCCTGATTGTTTAAAAAAAAAAAAAATTCCCCAAAGGTTTTTAAAAAAAAAATTTTGGGAATTTTTTATTTATATATTATTTTTATTTCTTGTGTTATTTTTCATTGTTATTATTGTTTTATTTTTATTCGATTTATTTATTTTTGGGTGTTTTTTAATTAATTATTTTTTTTAACTATTTTAATTATTATTATTCTTTTTTTTTTTTCCCATGGTGCAGCAGACATTATTAGTGCCAGCTTCAGGAACCATCCATTGCTAACAATAATGATATTAGATAAACAACATGCTTTTAACTTTGAGGCAACAGTTTGGGGAATGCCATTTCTTTTTCAGCATTATTATTGCAATAAAAAAATTACTTTATACTTTACTATAGTAAGTATAAAGGGACACTCTGGCGCAGCGGTTTTCAGGGTTTGAATCTCAGCGGTGCTATCGGCCTGTTGGGTGTCTGCATGGACATGATTGGGGAGGGGAGGGGGTAGCCTTTGGGAGGTACACTTGTCAGTGCGTCCCAAGCCTGGATAGATATAAGAGGGTTGTGCCAAGAAGGGTATCCGGCGTACAAACGGTGCCAAGTCTGGTATAGGAATCAGGTCCACCGTGGCAACCCCTAAATAAGGGAACAGCCAATGGAATATATATTGATGTATTGCATCATGTGACATAGTGGAAACGGACCAAATAGACACCAGTTACATTCATGTACAATGGGGTAACATCTAAGTCTTGGAGATAATATTTATCCCCAAAAGATAAACATTCATCACAAACTTCTGATTAGCCGGATGATAAACGAGCCTGCTGTCATTTTGACCCTGCTTAACCTCTTAAATTTTTTGGGTTCAAGTCCAATTAACCTCTGGGAGGGACGCAACACTGGATGTACCTCCCTATCCAGTCAATAAGTCCCAACAGTAATCATTTCATTTTCTGGTTCATCAGAGGGGCTTCGGGCCCACCTCGGCAATCTCAATCAATGACGGCTATTTATCAAAGCTCAACAGACGACAGCGGATGGCGGTCCGGGTCTGGCGTCGTCACGTCGGTGAAGAGCTTATTTACTCCTCAGTGATATATTAAAGAAGGAGAAATCAGAATGTATTGAAATGATTATCCCCGGTCGGGGTCGGGCGAGGTCCGTGAGAGTTGACAGAAACTGTGATATATTTGTTAATGACCGCGGGTCATTGCAAACAACATTGCAGGATTTAATTAGAGCTGACAGATTACAAACAAAGCGAACGAGTCATGTCGGGGGTTTGATTAAATCTGAGCGATTGGGTTCCCTGCCAACTGTCCCTCAGAGAAACTCTCAGTTGGCATCGTAATTTAGATGGGAAAGGTGACTGATGCATAAATATGAAATATTTGATGTACTGCATTAAACAGGGACGGTTATTGTACGACGCCCCTGATGTTGAGAGGGTTAAGGGCCTTGCTCAAGATCCCAACGGTGGCTTCATGACAGCTGGTATTCGAAATCTTAACCTTTTAATTGACAACACAAAGCTCAACCCACTTGGCTACCACTGTCCTTAATAATAATTAACTCCTCTTTAAATAATAATAATAATAATAATAATAATGATAATAATGATAATAATGATAATAATAATAATAATAATAATGATAATATTGATAATAATAATGATAATAATGATAATAATAATAATATTGATGATGATAATAATAATAATATTGATGATGATAATAATAATATTGATAATGATGATAATAATAATAATAATAATAATGATAAAATTAATAATGATAATAATAATAATAATAATGATAATAATGATAATAATAATAATATTTATTATGATAATAATAAAAATAATAATTATAATAATATTGATAGTGATAATAATAACAATGAAAATGATAATTAAAATAACAGTAATAATAATAATAATAATAATGGTAATAATGATGATAATATGATAATAATAATGATAATAATGATAGTAATAATAATAATAATTATAATAATAATAGCAATAGCAATAATAATAATAATTACAATAATAACAATATTAATAATAATAATGGTAATGATAATGATAATGATGATAATAATAATAATAATAATAACAACCTAAGACCTTTAATAAGATTATAATATATATGGTTCAAAGAAATATGTAATAAAATTTATATATTTATGTAATGGCCATTGGCAGGAGGGACGTTACAGAATCATGCCATAAAATTTATATATTTATGTAATGGAGATTGGCAGGAGGCGTGGGTTACAGAATCATGCCATAAAACTTATATATTTATGTAATGGAGATTGGCAGGGGGCACTGGTTACAGAATCATGCCATAAAACTTATATATTTATGTAATAGAGATTGGCAGGAGGGATGGGTTACAGAATAATGCCATAAAATGTATATTTATGTAATGAAGATTGGCAGGGAACCCGGGTTATGGAATCATGCCATAAATGTATATATTTATGTAATGGACATTGGCAGGGGGCGCGGGTTACAGAATCATGCCATAAAATGTATATTTATGTAACGGAGATTGTCAGTAGGGACGGGTTACAGAATCATGCCATAAAATGTATATATTTATGTAATGGACAATGGCAGGGGGCACGGGTTACAGAATCATGCCATAAAATGCATATATTTATGTAATGAAGATTGGCAGGGGACACGGGTTACAGAATCATACCCATCTGCCATGTCATTATGGATATAGTGGCGTACATGACTGACAATCACGTTTCCTTCCTTTCCGGTCAGTCTCTGTTAATGTTAATTCTCTGTAGCTGGGAGTGCCCTTTAAATACCAGCTTTGTTGGTCTTATCGCCACAGGCCCTTTGTCGTATGTTGTTTGGTGTTTGCGATTTTCCGAAACCTGCACACTTTGCGAGGCTGGTACTTGGAGGTACGAGGGTTTTACCTGGTTTCACCTGACCTCCTGAGCTTTCTGATGCTAGGGGCAGCATAGGCCACTTGTCACCCATTGGTTTAGTTGTTTAGCTTCTTGTTTTTGTCTGTTTGTGCGTCAGTATTGTTCTACGTTGGTTAAGTATCCTGCAGTTGGAGGTACGGGGGTTTCACCTGGTTTCACCTGACCTCCTGAGCTTTCTGATGCTAGGGGCAGCATAGGTCACTTGTTGTCACCCGTTGTTTTAGTTGTTTAGCTTCTTGTTTTTGTTTGTTTGTGCGTCAGTATTGTTCTACGTTGGTTAAGTATCCTGCAGTTGGAGGTACGGGGGTTTTACCTGGTGCACCGCCTCCGTTTAAAGGTACATAGGAAAATCGTTGAAGGTTTGAGGCTATACTGCTTCAGAAGATCAGTAAGTTATGCAAAAGAATAGACATTTAGTGTGATTGACATATTTATTGGCCAATAAAATATTCAGATTCCTTGCATTGGTCAAATGACCATCCTGTGTTTGTTTTATCCCGAGCTAATGCTACGACAGATAAGCAGACACAGTTGCCACCCTCGCATCTAATCACATTTAAGTGCGCCCATCTGTTGTGAGCCACCACCAAAGAACACGAATCCATCGGGGGTCCGGGTACGCAAACCGATACAGAGCCTCGGCTCTACCTCTACGACACAGGCCACAAGTCAGGCCGGCCTCTTGCTGTGCACTAACAATGCACCACTGGGAGGGCGAGCTACGTCCGCAGGCCAAAGAACCACTGTCTCCTTTTCATGTGCCACATGGCTACAGTCTGAATATGGGCCATGAGGGGCCTGTTAGCGCCATTGTTCTCCTTCACAGCGACATGCATCCCGACCATATGAACTACGCTCAAGTAGCTTGTCCTTTTTTTTCCCTTCTCAGCCCGAATTCCCCAGTGGCAGATGCACTTTTATTCCACCAGTCGCTCTTAATTGTGGAGCTCAATAGGATTAGCATACAGGGTGCGCGTTTGTGGGTTTTCTCTTATTCAATGTGTTTCGTTCTACTTTAAGAACTCGAACCAGTGGTGCTATATTTATTATCTTGTTACGCAATCTGCTATTTGGTAATGCTTGGCTTCGTTTATTTATTTTTTCATTTAATAGTTCCTTAGTTATTAATACAACTATTAGAACATAAAAAAATAAATAGGTTTAAATAAATAAAAAAAAATACTATAAAAAATTTCTAAAATAAAAAATACTAGATAATGTAAATAATATACATATTTAAATAAATACTATATAATTAATAATATATTAATTATATAGTATTTCAAAAAAAAATACTATAAACATTTCTAAAAAATAATTTCTAAAATAAAAATACTAGATAATGTAAATAATATAAATATTTAAATAAATGCTATATAATTAATAATATATTATGTAATTAGCAGTGTTAACTATATACTAATTAATTGTATATTATTTATTAAATACATTTAGCAAATAAAATATAATTTTAAGTTATTTTAACATTTAGAAACATTTCATACACATTATTTTATTTTATTTTATTTTATTTTATTTTATTTTATTTTATTTATTATTTTATTTTATTTTATTTATTTGTTTATTATTATTTTATTTCATTTTGCTAACCCCTTTATCAAATTAAATATAGTAAAAAATATATAGTAAATACAGCAAAAAGTATAGAATAAAAAATGTAGTGAATATAGTAAAATAAATTATACTAAATATAGGAAAAGTAAAGAAAAGTATAGTTGATACTAATATATTTATTTTATTCATTTATTTATTTTTATTTTTTTTATTTCATTTTGGTAACCCCTTCATCCATGGTCGCCAACCAGAAACACTGGGCACAAAAAAAGAAATACATGTTTTACACGATTATCAAACCACGTTGTTATTATTATTATTTTATTATTATTATTATTATTGTTATTATTTAAATAATTATATAATATAATATAATAATAATAACAACAATAACAATAATAACAATAACAATAACATTCATTCATTCATTGTCTTACCACTGCTTTATCCTATTTAGAAAAAGCAGGAAACACGCTGGACAGATCCCCATTATTAGTATTATTATTATTAATTCATTTATTGTCTGTTTTACCACCACTTTATCCTATTTAGGGTCGCGGTGGGTCCAATTCACTGGGCAAAAAACAGGAAACACCCTGGCCATGTTGCCAGTTCATCACAGGGCAAATTATTATTATAATGATTATTTTTGTTATTATTATTATTACTTAATATTAGTGCCAATGTATTTTGAATTAAATGGCCAAAATTGAATAGAATTTTGAATTTAAGTTAAAACGTTAGCCTTGTTTTAAGCTAGTACCCTTATTTCGAATCGCCAGCTGCCACTCAGCCGTATTCACACAAACCTTCGAGCAACAATAGCGGTTGGTGTCATTTCTTCACCGTACATGATAATAGCACCGTCGCCATCTGATTATGCAGACAAGAAGCTCTTAAACAACAAATTACAAGCAATTCCATCTTGAGAAGGCCACCAGCACTGAAGCTCCATGTGTGTCCTTCTGTATAGGTACCCAGTGCTACCGCAAACAAGTGTGTCCATTCAGACCAGAGCAATCTACAAGTTTACGACTCTCGACAGCTGACCGACACTAAAAACACGAGGCTCCATGACACAGTGGTGATCGTGAATGACTGTTAGCGTCAATGTAGGACCGTCCCAGCAGGAACTGGAAAACTGGTAAACAACTACTATTGTTGGTGGTAGTTAATGCGTAGAGCACTGAATATTTAGAAACAATTTATTAATAATATTTTATACAGAACACCAAAAGTACACGACAATTATTCAGGTTAATGACAGCCCACAAATAAATGTGTTGTACAATAATAATAAATAGAAACTTGACTGATCCCGAAGGAAATTAAAAAATTAAATTAAATGTAAATTCAATTAAATACAGTGAAAAATTAAATAATGAATAAATAAATGAATATAGTAAATTAAATTACTAAAATTAAATCAAATTATATATATAGTAAAAATATATAGTAAATACAGCAAAAAGTATAGAATAAAAAAATAGTAAATATAGTAAAAAAAAAAAAAAATGTATAGTTAATATAGCAAAAAGTATATAGTAAAAATGTAGTAAATATAGTTAAGAAATCTAATTAAATATAGTAAAAAATATATAGTAAATGTAGCAAAAAGTATATAGTAAAAATATAGTAAATATAGTATAAAAATTAAATTAAATATAAAATAAAAATATATAGTAAATACAGCAAAAAGTGTATAGTAAATATATAAAATATATAAAAAATCATTACAAATGCTACAAATTTAAATATAGTAAACTAAATTGATTAAACTAAATATAGTAAAAATTTATAGTTAATATAGCAAAAGTATATAGTAAAAATATAGTAAATACAATAAAAACAATTAATTAGAAATATTAAAAAACAAAAATTAAAAATACAAACAAAAAATCCAAAACAAATACAGTAACACTTGATACTATTATTATAAATATATTTATATTTATAATGTATTATATATTATTATTATTGGTATTATTTGTTTACATGGGGTTTCATGTCTTTAATTTAAAATATTTTTTTTTAATTTGATATATTATAATATATAAATATATTATAAATACACACAAAAGTGCCAGAATCCAGCATATATATACAGTGTATCACAAAAGTGAGTACACCCCTCACATTTCTGCAAATATTTTATTATATCTTTTCATGGGACAACACTATAGACATGAAACTTGGATATAACTTAGAGTAGTCAGTGTACAACTTGTATAGCAGTGTAGATTTACTGTCTTCTGAAAATAACTCAACACACAGCCATTAATGTCTAAATGGCTGGCAACATAAGTGAGTACACCCCACAGTGAACATGTCCAAATTGTGCCCAAAGTGTCAATATTTTGTGTGACCACCATTATTATCCAGCACTGCCTTAACCCTCCTGGGCATGGAATTCACCAGAGCTGCACAGGTTGCTACTGGAATCCTCTTCCACTCCTCCATGATGACATCACGGAGCTGGTGGATGTTAGACACCTTGAACTCCTCCACCTTCCACTTGAGGATGCGCCACAGGTGCTCAATTGGGTTTAGTCCATCACCTTTACCTTCAGCTTCCTCAGCAAGGCAGTTGTCATCTTGGAGGTTGTGTTTGGGGTCGTTATCCTGTTGGAAAACTGCCATGAGGCCCAGTTTTCGAAGGGAGGGGATCATGCTCTGTTTCAGAATGTCACAGTACATGTTGGAATTCATGTTTCCCTCAATGAACTGCAGCTCCCCAGTGCCAGCAACACTCATGCAGCCCAAGACCATGATGCTACCACCACCATGCTTGACTGTAGGCAAGATACAGTTGTCTTGGTACTTCTCACCAGGGCGCCGCCACACATGCTGGACACCATCTGAGCCAAACAAGTTTATCTTGGTCTTGTCAGACCACAGGGCATTCCAGTAATCCATGTTCTTGGACTGTTTGTCTTCAGCAAACTGTTTGCGGGCTTTCTTGTGCGTCAGCTTCCTTCTGGGATGACGACCATGCAGACCGAGTTGATGCAGTGTGCGGTGTATGGTCTGAGCACTGACAGGCTGACCTCCCACGTCTTCAACCTCTGCAGCAATGCTGGCAGCACTCATGTGTCTATCCTGGAAAACCGCTGTATGACCTTGGCCACCATGCTGTAGCTCAGTTTCAGGGTGTTAGCAATCTTCTTATAGCCCAGGCCATCTTTGTGGAGAGCAACAATTCTATTTCTCACATCCTCAGAGAGTTATTTGCCATGAGATGCCATGCTGAATATCCAGTGGCCAGTATGAGAGAATTGTACCCAAAACACCAAATTTAACAGCCCTGCTCCCCATTTACACCTGGGACCTTGACACATGACACCAGGGAGGGACAACGACACATTTGGGCACAATTTGGACATGTTCACTGTGGGGTGTACTCACTTATGTTGCCAGCTATTTAGACATTAATGGCTGTGTGTTGAGTTATTTTCAGAAGACAGTAAATCTACACTGCTATACAAGTTGTACACTGACTACTCTAAGTTATATCCAAGTTTCATGTCTATAGTGTTGTCCCATGAAAAGATATAATGAAATATTTGTAGAAATGTGAGGGGTGTACTCACTTTTGTGATACACTGTATATATACCGATTAGTCATAACATTAAAACCACCTCCTTGTTTGTCCATTTTATCAGCTCCACTTACCATATAGAAGCACTTTGTAGTTCTACAATTACTGACTGTAGTCCATTTGTTTCTCTACATACTTTTTTATCCTGCTTTCACCCTGTTCTTTAATGGTCAGGACCCCCACAGGACCATCACAGAGCAGGTATTATTTAGGTGGCACTGCAGTGACACTGACATGGTGGTGGTGTGTTAGTGTGTGTTGTGCTGGTATGAGTGGATCAGACACAGCAGCGCTGCTGGAGTTTTTAAATACTGTGTCCACTCACTGTCCACTCTATTACACACTCCTACCTTGTTGGTCCACCGTGTAGATGTAAAGTCAGAGACGATCACTCATCTATTGCTGCTGTTTGAGTTAGTCATCCTGTAGACGCCCATGGGGCGCTGTTGGCTGGATATTTTTGGTTGGTGGACTATTCTGCTGTGTCTTATCCACTCATACCAGCACAACACACACTAACACACCACCACCATGTCAGTGTCACTGCAGTGCTGAGAATGATCCACCACCTAAATAATACCTGCTCTGTAGTGGTCCTGTGGGGGTCCTGAGCATTGAAGAACCGCTTGAAAGGAGGCTAACAAAGCATGCAGAGAAACAGATGGACTACAGTCAGTAATTGTAGAACTACAAAGTGCTCCTATATATATCACACTGGATTGTAAACCTAAAATAACAAAGTCATGACCCTTTGCGTTCACTTGCGTTCATGGGGCCTGTGGTAGCCTAGTGGGTAGGGCTTTGGGCTATCAACCAAAAGATTGGCGGTTCAAATCCAGGCTTTGCTATGTAGCCACTGTTGGGTCCTTGAGCAAGGCCCTTAACCCTGTCTGCTCCAGGGGCGCCGTAAGTTGCCTGACCCTGCGCTCTGACCCCAGCTTCCAACACCAGCTGGGATATGCGAAGAAAGAATTTCATTGTACTGTACATCTGTATATGTATATATGACAAATAAAGGATATCTTTCTATCTTTCTTTCTTTCTTTCTTTCTTTCTTCTCCTGTTTGAAATTGATGAATGAATGAATGGACTTGGTGGTCAGTAGACAGACAGTGACATTCAGCAAATGAAGATGAGTTTGCCTTTATTGTAGTCTGGGTCTAACCCTACACTCCTGAGCAAAAAAAAAAATGAATTATTTTTTCCCATTGATTCTCGCCAGTGCTAATAAAATAAAGAACTTATTTAATGAAGGATTTCTGCACCGGGGGAACCGGCGGCCGTTAACCTCTGCCTCCGCGGGGTCTGTAGATGATCAACTGAGTCCAGGAGCAAATCAACTCCGCCGAGCGAATTAGTGGACACTATAAAGATCGGGAGCGCTCCCTCCTAGAGACCCGAGATGACCCTTGCCGTGGAAGGACGTAACATCTGACTTGGCGAGGAAATTTATCATGTTTCAATTAGTCTGGCGGGCGAACCAGGCAGGTGGCCATCCTGCACCCGTTTGACCTTGTTGCTAACATTATCTTGGGTTTCCATGTCGTATGAGATTCGATCATGTCTAGACTTTCTCCATTGCTCTGGCCACTTGCCAGAGCCGGAACCGTGTTACAGGTGTATTATTAGCCTCTTTTGCGTTCAAAACCTGGTTAACCTGTCGCTAACTGGGTGTTGATCCTCCTAATTTACCAAGACGGACCGTACAGCTCACATACAGTGGTAAATCCACAGGTTAAATGAATGCATACCTAAAATGTCATGTTTTAGGCGACTTGTTTCACTCATTGACCTTATTATAACATACCTCACCTATGCTCACCAATCATGTGCATTCATTGACCATTTTATGACCTACGCCCACAATATAGGTTCACTTTGTTGGCGAACATATACAATGGCACCTTGAAACTCGACGTCAATTGGTTCTGGGACTGGTGTCGTCCCATGGTTCCGTGGAACTGTATATATTTTAGGCTAATGTAGGGGATATATTTGTCTGACTCATGCTCTCTTTGATATGTGCACCGCATCCATTGACCCCTTTTTATTAGCCCATACTTTGATGGATTTGCACATGAGGCCAGTCTCTCGCATGGAGAGTTATGCACTGATCTAAAGTAAATATAGTAAAAAAAAATGAACTTAAATATTAAAGGAAATTAATAAAATTAAATATAGTAAAAAAAAATTATAGTTAACATAGCAAAAAGTATATGGTAAAAGTACGATAAATATAGTGAAAAAAAATACATTCAATATTAAATTAATTAAATTAAATATAGTAAAAAAAAAATTATAGTTAATATAGAAAAACAATTATAGTAAAAAATAAGGTAAATATAGTAAAAAAAAATTTAATTATTACATTAAATATAGTAAAAAAACAATTATAGTTAATATAGCAAAAAGTATATAGTAAAAATATGGTAAATATAGTAAAAAAAATTATATTCAATTAATTCAATTAAATATAGTAAAAATATATAATAAATTAAATATAACAAAGTATATAGTAAAAATATGGTTAATATAGT
This sequence comes from Trichomycterus rosablanca, assembly GCF_030014385.1. Taxonomy (NCBI): domain Eukaryota; kingdom Metazoa; phylum Chordata; class Actinopteri; order Siluriformes; family Trichomycteridae; genus Trichomycterus; species Trichomycterus rosablanca. The sequence goes on along the minus strand of NC_086008.1, from coordinate 14,476,798 downwards.
TAAGAAATAAATTAAATATAACAAAAAGTATATAGTAAAAGTATGGTAAATATAGTAAAAAATGACATTAAATATAGCAAAAAGTTTATTGTTAATATATAGTAAATATAGTTGGTTAAATTAATTAAACTAATTAAATATAGTAAATTACATTAATAAATTAAATTAAATATAGTAAATACAAAATATATATAGATACATGTAAATACAAAATGTATAGAGTAAAAATTCCTCCACTTCTGTACAGGCACCTAGGGCTGCTAAACGGGTCTTTTTTCCACCCAGCAGACTAGTGGCCAATTTTGTCTCTGCCTGCTAGGGGGCACCCAGCCGACCGGTAGCAGAGCTGAGATTCAAACTCAGAGAGTTCAGCCTAAAGTAAAATGATCTTGCTTTTTGTGTCAAACAGTGAACATATTTTACTAAGAATGTTATGGCCGAGGGTACAGAGGTGCCTTTTTGACTCGCGGTGTAGAAAATAGTTAATAAGACCCAAATTCAGCTTTAAATGTCCATCTGGATGCCCTATAACTGTCCAGCAGTCATATCTGCATGACCATTGAAGGTGTTGAAATGCATCCAAACATGCAGCAGTGTCTGATTTCCTTATCTTTATCTTAACTACATGGGGGGGTAACTGGGTTTCTCTTTTCCCCCTTCCAAAAAAACACAAATAAATACACTGTTTTGTTGAGCCAACTGGTATCGTAGAGACTCCATCCTGCTCAGACGGCGAGGCCGGTACAGATGGGGTAAGCAATGTTCTCACGGCCTGCTCGGCACGTCCTGTCCTAGGATGCACACGATTCGGGTCTCTCCGTCCCCCGATTGTTGTCTTTATCATGTAGGCGGTTAAACAGCAACCTGGAGATGACAGACACATCCTTTGAAAGGCAAAGAGGAGGATAAAGAGTTTACTGTGCTTTCAATAGACACGGTCTCTTATTTGCAACTCCCAGCTCCCAACTCATTCTTTGCTTGAACAATTGAAAGAAGACGGACTGGATAAATGAGGTGCTATAACAGCTGAGCGTACAGAGGATGGTTTAGGATGATTTTTAATGTTTTACAAGCATCTACGAGTGTTAATAGAGCTAGGTTATGTGTAATACCTTATTTGTTTTGTTTTCCACACTTACAATTATATAGTGTAGCTAATCTTCAAGTCTTTTTTACATTTGTTACGACCCATCTAAGGTTAGGACGTAACATAAATGGGGTGTGGTGTGATGGAGGTAGTTCTGTGGTAGACGGGAATCTACAATCTTCTACAATTATTGACTGTACTCCATCTGTTTTTCTTTATGCTTTGTTAGCCCTCTTTCATGCTGTTATTCAATGGTCAGGACTCTCCCAGGACCACCACAGAGCAGGTATTATTTAGGTGGTGGATCATTCTCAGCACTGCAGTGTCACTGACATGGTGGTGGTGTGTTAGTGTGTGTTGTGCTGGTATAAGTTGATCAGACACAGCAGCACTGATGGATTTTTTTAACACCTCACTGTCCCTGCTGGACTGAAAATCGTTCACCAACCAAAATTATCCAGACAACAGCGCCCCGTGGGCAGCATCCTGTGACCACTGATAAAGGTCTAGAAGATGACCGCAGCAATAGATGAGCGATCGTCTCTGACTTTACATCTACAAGGTGGACCAACTAGGTAGGAGTGTCTAATAGAGTGGACAGTGAGTGGACACTATTTAAAAACTCCAGCAGCGCTGCTGTGTCTAACCCACTACCCAAATAATACCTACTCTGTGGGGGTCCTGACCATTGAAGAACAGCATGAAAGGGGGCTAACAAAGCATGCAGAGACACAGATGGACTACAGTCAGTAATTGTAGAACTACAAAATGCTCCTATATGGTAAAATGGACATAGCATGTGTCAACACATAGTGTCTCAGTGCCTCCTGGGGTACCTGATTAATGAACGACAAGGATGGCAGGTGCATTTATGAGTCCAAAAGGCATCACCCTATATTCAAAGTGATCCAAAAGGGCTATGAAGCGAATCAAAAATAAATGATCATTAACAATATGATCAAACATGGTTTACTTTGGTTGGTCTTTTCCAACTCCAGGCAAACTACAGTTCCCAGAAGTCACAGTGATGATTAACAATTACCACTCCATAGTTGTCTGCTGCTTCCGTGTTTGGAAGCCATTACCTTTATTAAAGATAATTTTCTTGTGACTCGACTCATTTATCTTAATCTGACTCATGAGTCGATTCCTTGCTTCAACTGCATTTTTCCTTTTTTCTCTCTCCTCAGTTCAGATTTTGGGAAGAAGCAATCTGGATCTTTGGTCATGTGTCACCTGATTGGTGGATCGAATAGCTGGATGGCTGGCTGCAGCTTTCCCCCTCTACACCTTGGATCCCGTCTCCCACTGCAGGTTAGTCTCCCAGTTCTACCAGCCCACTACCCTGTTACGTTTTTGAGTAAGCTGGATGACGTGGGACCTGGGTTCGATCCTTGCTTGGTCACATGTCCTGCTGTGTCCTTTCAGAAGTCCCCTTGGTACTTTGGTTTTTTAAATATGCATGAAATTTAACATACAAAATTGGATTGGCTGCTTTGCCAGATTCATCATGAGCCTAATTAGAATGAAACAATTAATAAAAACGAATGAATGAGGGTCAGTAAGCTACACACTGCTCGTGTTCTTCATCTCATAGCACCTTTTTATGCAACTCCATTATAACCAACAGGTACTGAAACCGAAAGCCTTTTTTAAGCCTTTGAGAGACACTGGGATATTTTCCCCCAGTAGTGCCAGTAAATTAAAAAAAGCAGCAGCCTTTTAAACCTAACTTTTATATCCTACGTGCAACCAAAATCTGCATTGTGCATCTGAGTGAATGCGAGGTGACACCGAGTCATTGCTGTCTGAATGAGACGAGGCCTGAATTTGGCTCCTCATCCGAGGTGTCCACCGAATCAAGGTGCTTTCTCCAATCTGCCTAGGTCACTTTCTCTCTATTCAGGATGAAAGAAGAGAGCCCCCATCTGCCAGGTCACACCGACAAGATGGATGCTGCAACAATAGCGCCGTGCGGGGAGGGGCCACTTCTGATGATTAGCTCAGGTCAGCCCATAAAGGGGGAGGAGGGGTAGAGAGGGGGTTTGGCCTTTTGTGTGTGGCCTGAGTGGCCGATACACGTGACCTGCCTTTGGACTCAGCAAATTGAATCTGTCAAGGCCTGTTAAACAATGACATCGGGGCTCGACCCTGACAGGAATCATTTTTTATTTTGGCCGAGCAGTTATTCAATCTGCATTTAATCAAACAGCCAAAATATAACTTTGGGTGCATTAGGAGGTGTATAGAGTTGAAGGAAGATGTTTACTTGTACTCTGTATTACCAAAAGTAAGAGTCCTAATCCTCTTAATTGGTTAACTCAAGTGTTACACACGTTGCTAACAGGTGTATAACAAAGCAAGGTCAATAAAGTGTAGAATAGAATGCCTTTATTTGTCGTATATACATATACAGACGTACAGTACAACTAAATTCTTTCTTCGCGTATCCCAGCTTGTTAGGAAGCTGGGGTCAGAGCACAGGGTCAGCCATCGTACGGGGCCCCTGGAGCAGAGAGGGTTAAGGGCCTTGCTCAAGGACCCAACAGTGGCTGCATGGCAGAGCTGGGATTCAAAATCTCAACCTTTCAGTTGATAGCCCAAAGCTCTACCAACTAGGCTACCACTGTCCCAGAAGTTCCATAAAATGTTGGGACTTTTTGTATAAGTACAAGGTCACTGTTTATGTTGACCAGCTTGACTGTATTTTTAAAATAAAAACAAATTTGAATTTGATGCCTGCAACAAACTCCAAAAAAGTTGGGACGGTGCAAAATAAGAGTGATACAGTTACAATGTTTAATTGGTATTGAATTGTAAGGGCGTCTTGATTGGGAAGTTCCACAAGCAAAAATGGCTTGTGCAAATATTTTAGGTCTTTAGCCATCTACCATACATGATCTGTTGAATGAGCATTACCCTGAGCCCTCAGATAGAAAGTTCTCATGCCAAAGACGAAAAGGACTATCCAAACTGTTAACAAAAGACTTCATAGGGACAGAGTGAGAGTGCTTGACTGGCTTGCCGGCAGTCCAGATCTATTTCCTATTGAAAGCTGTCCTCCTATTGAGGAGTATGGCAGTGGCGACCAAGGACCGTTGAGGAACTGAATTCTTGTATGAAGCATGAAAGGGTAAAAGTTTGCACCCTTAGTCCCCAAACAATTAAGTAATTGAAAGTCTTTTATTTGTACATACATTATATGGACAAAAGTATTAAGACACCCCTTGGAATATTTGAATTCATGTATTTCAGCCACAATGATTGCTAATAGTTGTAATAATATAATTATAGAAAGGAAATTATACGGTTTATGGGTTTATACGGCCCATCCCTGTTCCAGCAAGGTCGATAAAGACAGGTCGAAAAGCTCAGTTTAAAGGAACTCCAGAGTCTTGACGTCAGCACTACTGAATAGCTTTGGAACAAACTGGGACAATTACCCTGAATGCGTCCTCTATACTGATCCGACCCTTCACCGCTGACTGAGGACGCCTGTCAACTGACATACGCCCCCTCCGGCACGTACAGTCAGTAAAGACTGCATTTTTCACCTGCACGAGTTGAGTTCATACACCGACAGGCACTGTGTACGGAGGGCCACACCCCCATCAGCGTTATTCCTCAGCCCTGTGCAGGCGCCATCAGTCAGCCAGCAGGGGCCACAGTTGCACCAGTTATGAGGACCTATGATCCGACTTTTTACCCCTAACCCTGAACAGCCAATCGTTGTTCATCCAGCCGCCCAGCCCAGTCGGAAGGCAGAGCTAAGATTCGATACGATGTATTCGAAACCCCAACTCTGGTGTGCTAGCGTACTTTACCGCTGCGCCACCTGAGCGGCTTTCAATTGAGGCTTTCTTGACCACCGTTACTACCCAACAATATAACAGGCATATCTCAAAGTCTTATGAGAAGCCTTCTCAGAAGAGTGGCTGTTGATATAGCTGAAAATATCCCATTGGCGTCAGGTTATTTTCAAAACCATTCATTTTTGAAATGGGATGTCCAACTTGGTCAGGCCGTATAGTGTGCGAGTAAAAATAATTGGCACAGATTCCAACTGACACGGTTATAGCTGCAAAGGAGTTAGGGGACTTCTCATGGACTCACCATTAATGCCCATGGTTTGAACACCCATTACCTGATTCCCACCTGATCTGGTATGATTTGGCATTATTCGATTTTGGGTATTGGATATCTGTGCTGGTCTGTGAGGGTGTGGGAAGTTACTGGTATGGTGCTTCAATACCATTTTAAGCCATATCTATACCTCTCTAAAATAAAAAAAAAGGGGTCAATGCATCTATTCATCAAGCAGGAAATCACTCAGGTGTGTACACCATGGGCTTCCGTGCTCTCAGCGCCCCGTGAATAAAACATAGGCTGTAACGTTGCCGGTGCTGGGCGGTGACTTATGCAAGTTCAAGGACTTTATTGATCCAAGAGCCATGCTTAATCAAAGTCTGACTTCCCCACCACTCGTGGTGATTAAACAAGTCAGACGGGCTGACATAAAGTCTTTGGCTTGTTCATTGCTTTTCAATCGCTTCTGCTGCACTCAGCATCTTGGAATCTTTTTGTTTGCATTGAAAAGAAAAACGGCCCTACAGATGATCCACACGGACACGGTCCTTAATTAGAATCGGCTATAGTTTAAAGGATTATGGTAAAGAATTTGGTCAGACTTATTGCAGATTAGCATTTTTGCATTCAAATGCAACATTTGCAGTTTGTTAGTATGACTTTTGGTGCTCAGGTGCCAGTGCATGGACGTCCCTGGAAAAGACGACGGCTCGAAGGCAGCATATGTTGCTCTGACATCTCAATGTACTTTTCTGCATTAATGCTGCCATCACAAAAGTGTAAATGACCTTTGTCAAGGGCACTGACACGCCCCATACCATGACAGACCCTGGCTTTTGGACTTTTTGTCTTTGGTCCGGAGCACACGGCGTCCGTTTCTTCCAATAAAAGACCTGGAATGCTGATTCATCTGACCACAATACACGTTTCGACTGTGTGATGGTCCATCCTAGATGCCTCCGAGCCCAGAGAAGTCGACGCCGCTTGTGGACATGGTTAACATAAGGCTTCTTTTTTGCACAGTACAGTTTTAAGTGGCATTTGTGCATGTAATCTGCATTGTAGAGCTTGACAAAAGTTTGCCAAAGTAATCCCTCACCCATGTGGTTATATCAGCTATTGTTGAGTGGTGGTTCTTGATGCAGGAATCAAAGATTACAGGTGTTTAGCTTAGGTTTGCGCCTTTGGCCTTGATGCACTAAAATTCCTCTTGATTTCTTGAATCGTTTAATGATATTATGCACTGTAGAGGGAGAAATATGCAAATCCCTTTCAATCTTTGTTTGAGGTTGCACTGCCACGGTGCATTTAACGTCTCGGATTGCTTGCGATTCCCGGACTCCTCACTAGTAAGACATTACAATTGTTTTTTAATCTGTACCTCATGCAATTGCATGAACAAAGCTGGAATGTAAATAATTCCTGTTCCCATGTAAGAGATAAACGTCTGATCTATTAGACCAACACTTGATATTGTCCAGATCGATCCGGCGTACTTTCTTTCGTGTCTGCACGGTGGAGCTTGATTGACGGCTTCAAACAAGTCGGAGCCAGATTCGCCCGGGCGGCTTCCTGCAAGGATTCCAGCTATCTGATCAAACACGACGTTGCTGGCGGGTACGTGTCATGTACCTAGGTAAAAAAATAGTGTTCTTTGTCTTGTAATGTAACTGTAACCCTTTTCTATCGGATGAAGGAGCGCAGATGTGTTGTGGGGACACCTCTGACAGATGTTCAGAGGGAAATGAAGGCGCGGCGTTCTCTCGGCGGTGTTACATCTCTGTTTTACCTTTTCATCCTGCTATGGGGGATGAGGGCGGCTTATCAGATGATCTATCGAAGCTGTGGGTGATGATACCGCCTAATCAGATTGGATGTAAGACATTGGAGGAATGTGGGTGTTCACACAACATGGCTTATTAACTTCTCTTGAATTATTTAGGTGAGCTCAGATTACTCAAGATCTGACTAGCATTCGGAATCTGCCAGTCATTATTTTTATTATATTATTATTATTATCTGGTATAATAAACATAAGACAGGAGCAAATATCCCAATAAAGAAATGTTGGTCCAATATTATCTAGCTAGGTAAACAAAATATCTGTATTACTGAGGCGTGTCCCAAAGTGACTCCTGTTGGACACCTGATTTGGGCAGTTTATCCCACTTTTCATGGCTTGGCCAATTCAGGTAGCATCTGTAAACTGCCAGTTTCGGGTCTTTACCCAGATGTTTAATAAAAATTAAGTCTGGGCTTTAGCTGGGTTGCTCAAGGACATACTGAGGCATGTCCCGAAGCGACTCCTGTTGGTTTTTGGCTGTTGAAAGGTGCCCTTTCATCTCAGTGCAAGTTTCTGTAGTTGGTACTTCTTGGCTGCTTTCATTAAGCGCTAAATTCTTGGCAAACACTCCATGATGCTACCACCACTATGTTTCAACGTTGGGATGGCATTTATAATCCAATTAATTAGTGCAATTTTGTGTTGAGCCCATTTTTCTGCCCGGGATTGTATCAGTGTATAGCCTGTAGATACAAACCTCGACAGAAGGTGTTCTGATTGCTTTGCACACTACCTGGGAAAGCTAACAATTTTTTTACCTCAAAGTAAAACAACCTCCGTACATGACTGATAAGAAACGCAACCGCACACACAGTTTGCCCTCTGATAAACTGTAAATGTTATCTCTGTGATATGCGCTAATCAAATCTTGAAATCGCAGAACTCAAAGGCAGCTCACACGATCTGAATTTCCATTGTTTATTTTATGGTTAGCACTATTGTTCTGAATGTATTGTACTCAGCTGATCCAGTCGAGCTTACAAAGCTTAAATATTCCCACAGTTAAAAACTCAGCCATGTACAATTCCCACCCATATTCAGTACTTAGAGTTTTAGTCTTGGTCTTCACACCTGTTTTGAGTTTTGTTAATCATCTAGGCATAACATTATGACCACTGACAGGTGAAGTGAACAACATTGATTATCTCTTCATCACAGCACCTGTTAGTGAGTGGGATATACGTATTAGGCAGCAAGTGAACATTTTATCCTCAAAGTTGATGTTAGAAGCAGAAAAAAATGGTAGATGGCTAGACGACTAGGTCAGAGCATCTCCAAACCTGCAGCTCTTGTGGGGTGTTCCTGTTCCGCAGTGGTCAGTACCTATCAAAAGTGGTCCAAGGAAGGAACAGTGGTAAACCAGCGACAGGGTCATGGGCGGCCAAGGCTCATTGATGCACGTGTGGTCCGATCTAACAGACGAGCTACTGTAGCTCTAATTAATGCTGGTTCTGTAGAAAGGTGTCAGAATACACAGAGCATCACAGTTTGTTGCGTATGGGGCTGCATAGCGGCAGACCAGTCAGGGTGCCCAAGCTGACCCCTGTCCATTGCAGAAAGCGCCAACAATGGGCACGTGAGCATTGGAACTGGACCACAGAGAATGTGGCCTGGTCTGATAAATCATGAAAAATAGATGGCTGGGTGTGTGAGCATCGCTTACCTGGGGAACACGTGGCACCAGGATGCACTATGGGAAGAAGGCAAGTCGGCGGAGGCGGCATGATGCTTTGGGCGATGTTCTGCTGGGAAACCTCGGGTCCTGCCATCCATGTGGATGTTACTTTGACACGTAGCACCTACCTAAGCATTGTTGCAGACCATGTACACCCTGTCACAAAGCAAAAATGCTTCAGGAACGGTTTGAGGAGCATAACAATGAGTTTGAGGTGTTGACTTTGCCTCCGAGTTCCCCAGATCTCAATCCAGTCGAGCATCTGTGGGACGTGCTGGACGAACAAGTCCGATCCATGGAGGCCCCACATCACAACTTGGAGGAGTAAAAAGGATCTGCTGCTAGGAACATCTTGGTGCCAGATACCACAGCACACCTTCAGGGGTCTAGTGGAGTCCATGCCTCGATGGGTCAGGGCTGTTTTGCCAGCTATATATATATACTACTCAGTTAAATTTTTATCTTAGAGTCACCAGCTCCACCATGTCCTTGAGAGGACAAGTTTCTGATTCAGCTTGTGTATCAGGTGTATCGTCACCTCGGTGGCGCTGCATCCGAAACCGTAACCCGCTACTGTGTTTAATCGCGCCTAAAAGTATGTTATGACCCAAAGCAGGAAAAAAAATGTTCAAACGTCCAGCGAGGCAGGCAGAAGACAGAACTGTAAGTGGAAAGGAGGTCCAGATGATACAGTCTGTGGTGGAGAGGCAGATGCTCTCTTTTTTCAGACCACTTAACAGGGATATATGAACTACTTAACGTCCAGCACTACAGCATCTCTTCGCGGGACGGCCATTCGTTTCGCAAATTGCACCAAAAAACGGAGTCCGTACTCGAGATAATGTAAGATAAGAATAGGGAGGTAAAAAGGATCATTTTGTTATCGATTCGCCGCTGCGTTCTAAATTAACTTTTAAGGAAATACAAGTCGGTGCGGGCAATGATCTAGAGCTCGTATCGTAAAGCAAACTCCTCTTTTCTGAGAATTTCTGACCGAAAAAATAACAATCAGAAATTTGTAAAGCAAGGGGCGTCTAAACATTTGAAAACCCTGTTTTATTTATTTATTTATTTTTGTTCTGTACGGCTTGGCGTGATAAACCGCAGTAGGTCTAATTACATCGTTTTAGTCAAAGTACAGTCATTTTCTAAAGTAACTTGAAATGCTGGTGGGATGGCGGCGGCGCAGCGGGTGGTGGCCGCCACGCAGCGATTTCGCTCCTGGACGTTGTTTGGAAGCTTGAAACTTCAAATCGCTTTACAGGTGTGAGTGGACTTTATTAGGAATGGCAATCTGCTTTTTTAAATATATACATGTGGGTATACAATCACTGACTGTAGCTTATCTGTATGCTACACTATCCTGTACCCGGTGCATTACTCTAAATTGACCCCCCATTGAGCAGATAATGTTTGGGTGGTGGAGCGTTCTCAGTACTGATAGTGAGTGCTGTTCTGTGTATATGTACAAGTACAGCAGGTGTAGCAGTGTTGGTAGGAACACACACCCTGTTAGTGCTGGTTGTAGCCGGACAGTTAGAGCCACGATGTGTGTGCATTCAGTGTAGTCTTTTATTAGTGGACACTTTCTGATTGCTATGGGGACCTTTTCGACTGATGCATGGGGTACAGTCAGTAATTGTATACCCACAAATTATATCCGTACGCTACACTATCCTGTACCCTGTACATTACTCTAAATGGACCCCCCACTGAGCAGATAATGTTTGGGTGATGGAGCGTTCTCAGTACTGATAGTGAGTGCTGTTCTGTGTATATGTACAAGTACAGCAGGTGTAGCAGTGTTGGTAGGAACACACACCCTGTTAGTGCTGGTTGTAGCCGGACAGTTAGAGCCACGATGTGTGTTCATCCAGTCCAAGTCTTTCATCAGTGGAAACTTTCTGGTCATATGACACTATGGAAACCCTTCTGACCGATGCATGGGGTACAGTCAGTAATTGTATACAAAGTATATCAGTATGGTATGTGGAGCTTATAAACTAATGAATGAATATAGGTACCGGATAGGTGTTTCTAATAAAGTGCTTGGTGAGTGTAATGAATTGGCGCCCTCTTCAGGCACATGTACGTTTATTGCTTATTTTATATTTGTGGGTATACAATTACTGACTGTAGCTCATGTGTACGATTCCTCTGGATGCTTCGTCATGATCTGACCCCCACTGAGCAGATAATGTTTGAATGGTGGAGCATTCTCAGCACTCACAGTGTGCTGATCTGTGCATGTAGGTGCAGCAGTGTTGTTAGGATTTGGCTCTTTATTAGGAACACACTCCCTGTTGTGACTGGTTGTAAGTGGACAGTTAGAGACACAGTGTGTTAATCCAGTCCAAGCCTTTCATCAATGGATACTTTTTAATCATAGGATGCTATGGGGACTGATGCATGGGGTACAGTCAGTAATTGTATACCCACAAAGTATATCAGTATGGTACGTGGAGCTTATAAACTAATGAATGAATATAGGTACCGGATAAGTGTTTCTAATAAAGTGCTCGGTGAGTGTAATGAATTGGCGCCCTCTTCAGGCCCATTGCTTATTGCTTATTTTATATTTGTGGGTATACCATTACTGACTGTAGCTCATCTGTACACTTCCTCTGGATGCTTTGTCCCCCTTCTGTACCCCATGCCCATAAATTAATCTAAATGGACCCCCACTGAGCAGATAATGTTTGGGTGGTGGATAGTGTGTGCTGTTCTGTGTATGTATGTATGAGTACAGCAGGTGCAGCAGTGTTGTTAGGATTTGGCTCTTTATTAGGAACACAAGCCCCTTTAGCGCTGGTTGTAGCCGAACAGTTAGAGATACAGTGTGTGTTAATCCAGTCTTGTCTTTTAATAGTGGACACCTTCTGATCACTGTGGGGACCCTTTTAAATGACGCATACTAAAGCACATCAACTACCCGAAGCATACCTTCAAATCCACAAAATAACAGCTTCACTGATCAAAATTTTGAAATCTAGACCTAAATACGATTAAAAATCCGTGGGGTGACCTGGAGAGAGCTGTGCCAGGAGACGCCCAAATTCCAAATTAAGTCAATTTAGGCACAAAACCAATTTAGGCTTCTGCTAAAAAGCTGAAGATGAAGAGGAATTTCACCTTTCAGCACGTCAACCACCCGAAGCATACCTCCAAATCCACAAAATAACAGCTTCACAACCTGAATTCAATGGAAAATCTGAAGGGTGGTACACAGGAGACGCCCAAATTCCAAATTGAGTCAATTTAGGCACAAAACCTTCAGGCCTCTGCTAAAAAGCTGAAGATGAAGAGGAATTTCACCTTTCAGCACGAAGCATACCTCCAAATCCACAAAATAACGACTTTACTGGTCAAAATTTTGGAATCCAGCCCTGAATCTGATTGAGAATTTGTGGGGGGACCTGAAGAGGGTGGTGCACAGGATACGCCCTTGCAGTCGGACAGATTTGGACCGCATTTGCAAGGAAGAGTGGGCAAAGAAAAACAAGATTTCAGTTTGTTTTTTTGAATTGAATTATATAATAAAATAAAACTTCAAGCTTTTTAATTAAATAAATCCTAAATTATATATAATAAATCAGCAGCATCCTGCATTAGACTTTTAAAAAATTATACTTTTTTTATAATATGCCCGCATCACTTCAGGGGTACTTCAAATCGACCATGCACGCGGAGGGAACACGGCGCATTTCAATAAAGCAACGGCTATATTCGGCACTCGCAGGTTTCTCTTTGACAACCACCAGCTTGGGGACCAGGAGATGAATTATCAACATCAAAATCCCAAAGCAGCGCTACAATGAGCCCCATCCAAGCTGAATGCACACGCAGGGCTCGGAAGAGCAGTGAAGAGAGTGGGGGCTCTTCACTCGCCATTCTCCTCCGCCTGTGTCATATTTTTGTGGCCTTGAAGTCTCTATAGAGAGGGCCTTCTGCTCTCGCACTCTTCCTTTCTTTTTTTGTTTATGGATCATGGGTTGTTTACTATAAAGCCGGCAGCAGTCTGGAGAGATGTGGGATATGTTTTATCTCTTGTCAGGGCCCTGCTTCAATTAAATTAATGGATCTATTCAACTCCCTCTTTCCTCCTTTCAGGCACAGGCAGAGAATACATTAAAAGATCTTATGCCTGAAGATGGTGCATCATGGTATTAGCCGGATCAGTCGTTTCCCCTTCGAGCATGAGCATATTCATATATACTGTAGATTTAATATACTTACAAACCTATAAAGAAAAAACAAAAAACGCAAGAATCTCATTTTATTACAAACGTAGCGTTTAGATTTCTGCAACGTCGCTAATACAATAGATTTCTTTAATTATTTAGAATAGTTTATCAGCTCTTATCTTGGTTAGGGTCACAGTGGGTCCGAGACACTCTAGGCAGCCACATTCACACAAACCTGAGTATCTACATTTACATTTTTGGCATTTAGCACACGCTAGGTGAACAGTGGCAACATGACAGTGGTGAGACTGGAACCAGCGACCTGTGGAAGCACCACTAGGCAACAACTGTTATCTCTGGTTGTAGATGGACAGTTAGAGACACAGTGTGTTAATCCAGTCTAGTCTTTCATCAGTGGACACTTTCTGGTCAATGGAGGTGGAGCTTATAAAATAATAAATAAACTTATGTACCAGAAAGGTGTTTCTGATAAAGTCCTACTGTAGACCCACCACGGTTTTGACTGGAAGCTGCTAGTGAATGAATACATGATCGTGATCTTGAGCTGGTGATGTATGGCAGAGATGGGGACTTGAGTCGAATCTCACTTAAAATGGTGGAATACCCTACTTAGTGCACTTCACAGGAACAACTAGGGTGAATGGAACTGAATTGGTGCTAATGGTTGAAAGAATGCTTTTTTGATCTAATTTCAGTACCTTCACCACTAGGCAACAAATGCCCAATATGTATAGAAACCCATTGTGACCTAACCAAGGGTTTAACCTAGGGCTGATGTTGCTGTGTGGCAACCACTTTACCAGCTTATAGTATTTAATTTTATTAGTTTAGTTTTTTCTCTGTACTTTTTTACCTTTATCTATACTAGGGCTGCAATTTTGCAAAATCTTTATATTTAGGTTTAAATGGTTTATTTAGGGTTTTTCCAGGATAATAGGGACCGAAGTTGAATCCAGGTTCGCGTTATTTGTGTAAAGTTTCACATGTAGGTTGCTAGAATATCACTAGGTGGTTGCTAGGGTACGACTGATGTATTCGCAAACACACAAATTTCATATGTATTCTAATACATTAAAATATTAAAAAGATTTTTTATGCATTTATATATAAGTGATGACCAAGTGGAGTCGTGACTAACACACAGCCCCTAGGTCACAATTGCTATAGCAAACCGGTTCTTTTCACCTCCACGAGGTTCCATTGGGAGGCAAACTTGTCAATGACAAAAAAAATAACTCGTAAACAACAAGAGTCTCTAGCATCAGCATGTGTTAACCAGTGATGGCATAGTTACCTTTAAAAAGTAACTTAGTTACTTTATTGATTACTTGATTTTAAAAGTAACTTAGTTACTTTATTGATTACTTGATTTTAAAAGTAACTAAGTTAGATTACAAGTTACTTTATTAGTTACATTCAGCAGCTGCCGTAAAGCAACTGGAGCTGCGTAGGCGATTGAAGCGGATTAAGAAACAAGAAAGATAGCGGAAAACTAAGTCCTCTGTTCACAAGTGTAAGTAAGATAAATAAAATAAAATTTTTAAAGACACAAATAACAAAAAGACGATAAATATCAAAAATTTTGGCGAGTGGGGTTTGTAACGAGTCTGTAACTATGGTGATATTACGTCATCACGTCCCCACGTGTAGTACGTAGCGGGTGCATACTGCACACTTCTGTACTGAAAGTATGTACTTCTTTACCGGCCGAGTAGTGCATACTTCCTCCAATCTAGTGCATACTCTGTAAGTATGCGATTTCGGACGCAGCTCATGACTTAATTGTTGCATAGGCCAGACGTCACTCCCCGAGACGCAAAAATAGTAACGCACAGTAACTTGGATAAGTAACTTTAATCTGATTACTGGATTGGAAATAGTAACTCGTTAGATTACTTGTTACTGAAAAATGTGGTCAGATTAGAGTACAGTGGTGTTAATGTTAGTAAAGTGTGCCAATTAACCCGTTTTGGCCGTCTTAACCCGCAACGCAAGCAATGGGTAAATGTTCCAGCCAGCTTCCGGCGTAGTGATGAAGTGTCGCTCCCTACTCCCTACACGGTTTGAAGTTCACTTCATTTGAACATTTTCATTACCTTTGGATTGGATTCCTACTTAAAATGGTGGAGTACCCTACGTAGTGCACTTCACAGGAACAACTGGGGTGAATGGAACGCTCCTACAGAATTGGCGCTAATGGTTGAAAGACTCTTTCTGAACCAATCAGACCTTCTGATTAAAATTTTTAAATGTTATTTGCATTTATTCAGTTTGCGTCACACAGATGACATGTCAATGAAACGCTTGATTGGCTTTCTAACGTGTTCGTGTTTTACTTCATAACCGGGTAAAGTTTGGAGGTTTTTAATTATAAGCACATTTACAAAATAACGGATTATATTCCTAATGGGACACACTGTTATAAATGTAATAGCATCTGGAAGAACATAAGCTAAGGTAAGCAGTGGTTATGATTTTTTTTGCTGTGTTTTGGATTTTGGCCGCTGTGCCGTGATTTATCGCACGCTTTTGATTTGAATGAAAACAAAACGTATCAGTTTAAGCTTTTAACTGGAACCTTCTTGTTACAGAAATTACATTCATTTGCACAATAACTAGGAAAATAAAGGCACTAAGTAAAACGGCAAAATACAGTCGTTTTTTATATGA
Organism: Trichomycterus rosablanca; assembly: GCF_030014385.1. Taxonomy (NCBI): domain Eukaryota; kingdom Metazoa; phylum Chordata; class Actinopteri; order Siluriformes; family Trichomycteridae; genus Trichomycterus; species Trichomycterus rosablanca. The sequence continues at coordinate 14,461,232 of NC_086008.1, read as the reverse complement.
ACTTACAGATTATTTGTTTTGTGTATATTAAATTGACTCGGACTCTAGTCTAAAGACTCGTGACTTGACTCGGACTCTAGTCTAAAGACTCATGACTTGACTCGGACTCTAGTCTAAAGACTCGTGACTTGACTCGGACTCGTATTTTGTGACTTGTGAACATCTCTGGTCAGGAAAAGCATTGGTGCAAAACTGTGCCAAGTCTAGTATGCAGACCAGATCCGCTGTGACGACCCCTGTATATGGGAGCAGCTGGAAAAAAAAACCTAATGCGAGCATGCTGTATTGTTGCCCCTTTTGTAATTATTTGTATGATGAGTAGTCTAAAAAGACGTTAATGATTTTCTGGATATTTTACAATAATAATCATATAAATAAATGAAAATAAAACATCACGTAAAAAAAAAAAATGCATAAGGTCAGCCAAACTGGGGTAACCAGCTAAAATTACTAATTGGTTTACTGATCAGTTGTACTTTGTTCGATTGATTTGCAATTAATTCTGGTTTGTGGTCCATAGAAAGACAGCTTGGCGCCAACCTTGGAGGCAGCTGAAACCATATACTCGCTGGGAGAATGGAAGGGGCAAATATCAATACGTTGCTGTGAATCTGGGTTCTGCCTTTTGCTAAGAGGGTTGTCTCCTTTCCTTTAGGCTGTCCGGGGAGTCAGTTGTCTTCACCGCAGGGGGGAAAAGTGTCAGTATATGAAAGGTATACAGACGTTGTTGGTCCTACAGAGCTATGCTATAAATGGATAGCAAGCGTAGATTCCTTGTTTGAATGACACTGCAATGTCACGGAAGTTCAATAGAAATCATCCAGGCTTGTGTGTAATTCCAACACTGTAAAGTCAATTTGGACTACTGGCGACCATATGAATAAGTTTTCTCTAGAACATCATGTCTTCTTAATTGCATACCTCAAATAATCCTGTTGTTGCATAGTCCAAATACTTTTGATGTATTTGCAAATACTGCTGTTGTTCCAGATTTCAAAGACTTGTTATATTTCCAAATGATTCTGTTGATGTATAAGTATGCCCTGGTATCCCAGTAGATGACAAGAATGTCAGTAGGTGGTTGACATAGCGCTCTAGGTGGTTGTAAGGGTACTACTGGTGTATTCGCAAATACTGCAGTTGTTTTATATCCCAAAGACTTGTGTTGCTGTATTTCCAAATAATCCTTTTGATTCATAATGTATGCTATGGTATGCCAATAGATTGCTAGAATGTCAGTAGGTGGTTGATATAGCCCTTCAGGTGGTTGTAAGGGTACTAATGTATTTGCAAATACTGCTATTGTTTTATATCCCAAAGACTTTATTTGCAGTATTTCCAAATAATCCTCTAGATGCATAATGTATGCTGTGGTATTCCAGTAGGTTGCTATAATGTTGGTAGGTGGTTGACATAGCATTCCAGGTGGTTGCTAGGGTACTACTGGTGTATTCACAAATACTGCTGTTGTTTCACATCCCAAAGACTTTTGTTGCTGTATTTCTGAATGATCTTGTTGGTGCATAATGTATGATATGGTATTCCAAAAGGTTGCTAGAATGTCAGTAGGTGGTTGATATAGTGTTCCAGGTGGTTGCTAGGGTACTACTGATGTACTGCTATTGTTTTATATCCGAAAGATTTTTGTTGGTGTGTTTCCGAATAATCCTGTTCAGACATAAGTATGCTTTGGTATTCCAGTAGGTTGCTATAATGTCAGTAGGTGGTTGATATAGCCTTCCAGGTGGTTGCTAGAGTACTACTAATGTATTTGCAAATACTGCTATTGTTTTATATCCCAAAGACTTTTGTTGCTGTATTTCCAAATAATCCTCTAGACGCATAATGTATGTTATGGTATTCCAGTAGGTTGCTATAATGTCGGTAGGTGGTTTCTAGGGTACTACTGGTGTATTCACAAATACTGCTGTTGTTGCATAACCCAAAGAATTTTGTCAGTAGGTGGTTGATATAGCATTTTAGGTGGTTGCTAGTGTGTGTTGCTAGATAGTATCCCAATAGGTTTCTAAAATGTCATCTAACAACACCTTAGCAACCACCTGGAACGCTGTATTAACGCTATATTAACACTATATAACGCTATATTAACAACATATATTAACCACATTACCACATAGGATGCATCTCCCAATGACCTAGCTACCACCTGAGGTAACATAGCAACATGGGTACTATAGCAACCACCTGACAACCAACTAAAAATTCACGTTTCTAGACTTGCAGAGAGAACATCCTATTGTTTAGGCACAATAGACCAATTAAGCATAAACAATAGACATGACAATTGTCTGTTTATTTGTTTGTTTGTTTTGCCAGCCCCCCAGCATACAGACACCTAGGCTAAAATCCCAGCCAGCCCACCCCATCTCATTCATCTCAGTTTAAATAGAGGCAGCTCCTCCCTGTTAGACCTGCCGGAGGAAACTGAGATAAGAGAGGAGGGAGAGCCTGACCACAGACGCCTTCCGAGTCCAGACTGTTAGCTTTTTAGCACCGATCCGGTTACACTGCTGTGAATGGTGAGTTCTCAGCCTCCCCCGAGAGACGGCAGCAGGATTCCTGACTCCAGCCCGGAGAGGAGGTGCTATTCGTCAGAGCGACTGTGAAAGCGCTACCTGCAGAAAGCCCTCCGTTTGAGCTGGATGAAGCTAAAGCTCTGCTGACAGGGCTGCCCAAACTGTGTCTGGGCATTTCTGACCGCTGGGAATAGTCTGTATCGGCCAGCCCAAAGATATTGAACGTGGTAGAGATTGGATGCAGACAGCTGTATCAGCTGGTGGTCTGGACTTCTTGGAATAGAAAGGCTCAGTCTTGGTTGGTGTTTGTATTTCAGGGTATATTAGTATTGAAAAAAAAAGCCCTAGACACAATTAATCCTACACAGACAATTATCGGTAAGAGCGAAAAAAAAACGCCCCAATAGTAATTTGTCAATAAGTGTAATTTTATTTTATAAAGTAGTTACAGTATGATATACTATAAAACCAGAACATGAAGAGAGAATACACTGTCCCAAATATAAATGGTACTAATGTCAAAATCCATTAAGAGTATAAAGAACATAACACAATATTAAGGCATAATAGTAAAAGCCATCCTGCTAGAAACAGCAGCGCCTGAGTTTGAGGGGTTTGAACCTCTGGAAGGTGGTTGATTTAGCTTTCCAGGTGGTTGCAAGGGTACTACTAAAGTATTCGCATATACTGCTGTTGTTGCAAATCCCAATGCAATGTATGCCATGGTATCCAAGTATGCAGCTATAATATTAGTAGGTGGTTGATATAGCATTTCAGGTGGTTGCAAGGGTACTACTGGTGTATTCGCAAATACTGCTGTTTCATATCTCAAAGACTTTTGTTGTTTTATTTGTAAATAATCCTGTTGATGCATAAAAAGATTGCTAAAATGCCAGTAGGTGGTTGATTTAGCGTTCCAGGTGGTTGCTAGGGTACTACTAACGTGTTTACAAATACTGCCATATCTCAAAGACTTTTCAAATAATCCTGTTGATGCATAGTATGGTATCCAAGTATGTAGCTAAAATATTAGTAGGTGGTTGATATAGCATTCCAGGTGGTTGCTAGGGTACTTCTAATGCATTTGCAAATACTGCTGTTGCTGCAAATCCCAAAGACTTTGGTTACTGTCTTTCTGAATAATACTGTTAATGCATAATGTATGCTGTGGTATACCAGTATGTAGCTAAAATAGCATTCCATGTGGTTGCTAGGGTACTACTAAAGTATTTGCAAATACTGCTGTTGTTGCATATCCCAAAACTTCGGTTACTGTCTTTATGAATAATACTGTTGATGCATAATGTGTGCCATGGTATCCCAAAAGATTGCTGTAATGTCAGTAGGTGGTTGATCTAGCATTCCAGGTGGTTGCAAGGGTACTACTGGTGTATTCGCAAATACTGCTGTTGTTGCAAATCCCAAAGACTTCGGTTGCTGTATTTTTAAATAATCCTGTTAATGCATAACGTGTGACATGGTATCCCAAAAGGTTGCTATAATGTCAGTAGGTGGTTGATATAGCTTTCCAGGTGGTTGCTAGGGTATTACTGGTGTATTCGCAAATACTGCTGTTGCTGCATATCCCAAAGACTTTGGTTGTTGTGTTTCTGAGTAATTCTGTTGATCCATAATGTATGTTATGGTATCCAAGTATGTAGCTAAAATATTAGTAGGTGGTTGATATAGCATTTCAGGTGGTTGCTAGGGTATTACTAATATATTTGCAAATACTGCTGTTGTTGCATATCCCAAAGACTCCCCAAATAATCCTGTTGATGCATAATGTGTGCCATGGTCTCCCAAATTGTTGCTATAATGTCATTAGGTGGTTGATTTTGCGTTCCAGGTGGTTGTAAGGGAACTACTGATGCATTTGCAAATACTGCTGTTGTTAAATATCCCCCAAAAATTCTTAATGTATTTTCTTACTTGGTGAGCTTGTGTGGCATTATGGTAAAAGCCATCCTACTGGAAACAGCAACGCCTGAGTTTTAGGGGTTCGAATCCCAGGCTAGGCTTACATATACAGAAGGCAAAACACTCTGTCTATACTGAGTATATAATACAGTGGGTTAGATATCTAGAAGTCTCTCATCCGAGACAAACTAATAAGCAAAAAATCTATAACGCCTTCACCACAGATTTACTATTTTCTCTTCTCCTGACCCTCCTGATGACCCTTGACGTTGGTGTCAAATATCCTACCAGGTCTTAAAATTCACCCCTCAGATAAATCCTGCCCAGGATAAAAGACCTCATCATACCATCGATAGCGCTATTGATTGATTTAAGCCTAATTAGCCACAGTTGAAGAGCGTAATTGAAAACACACCTGCTGTCTTTTCAGCGGAAGATAGACTCCTGTTGGGCGTCGCTCCAAGTTAATGATTAAAACAGTCCTATACTAATAAATCTCACTTTCCTCCTGAACGCACCGATGCCTTATACGAATGACCTTCCGTCGACTTGTTGTTAGCGCTGTCCATATACACTGATCAGCCATAACATTAAAACCACCTCCCACCACTTTGTTTCTACACTCACTGTCCATTTTATCAGCTCCACTTACCATATAGGAGCACTTTGTAGTTCTACAGTACAATTACTGACTGTAGTCCATCTGTTTCTCTGCATGCTTTGCTAGCCCTCTTTCACCCTGTTCTTCAATGGTCAGGACCCCCACAGAACCACTACAGAGCAGGTATTATTTGGGTGGTGGATCATTCTCAGCACTGCAGTGACACTGACATGGTGGTGGTGTGTTAGTGTGTGTTGTGCTGGTATGAGTGGATCAGACACAGCAGCTCTGCTGGAGTTTTTAAACACCGTGTCCACTCACTGTCCACTCTATCAGACACTCCGACCTAGTTGGTCCACCTTGTAGATGTAAAGTCAGAGACGATCACTCATCTATTGCTGCTGTTTGAGTCGGTCATCTTCTAGACCTTCATCAGTGGTCACAGGACGCTGCCTACAGGGTGCCATTGGCTGGATATTTTTGGTTGGTGGACTATTCTCAGTCCAGCAGTGACAGTGAGGTGTTTAAAAACTCCAGCATCGGTTCTGTGTCACCCAAATAATACCTGCTCTGTGTTGGTCCTGTGGAAGTCCTGACCATTGAAGAAACAGTATGTAGAGAAACAGATGGACTACAGTCAGTAATTGTAGAACTACAAAGTGCTCCTATATGGTAAGTAGAGATAATAATAATAATACATTTTATTTATATAGCGCTTTTCAAGATACTCAAAGACGCTTTACATAAGACAAATAATCAAAACAAATACGTACATACACCATACAAATCATAGTACAAAATCAAAATAGTACATCAACATCAAGAATAATTAAGATAAAAACAAAGAGAGCAGCATAAGACAGTTCATTAAAAATTAGCTAAATTATGAGAGATGATAAAATGGACAGTGAGTGTGGAAACAAGGAGGTGGTTTTAATGTTATGGCTTTGCTACTTAGTTAACCACATTTAGCCCTTTTTGGAAAACTACAGTAGAGTTAGTGTCCTTGGTTGCCAAATGAATAAAAAAAAAAGTGTCAATAATAGAAAAGATGTAATACAGTGGTAAACATGCCAACGTTTTGTGTGTTACAGGCTTCTAATTCTAATTAAATTGGTCAGTGATAGAATTAGCAAATCAATTAGTGCTTTCAATTCAATATGCAGTGTAAAGAGTTGACGTCTTTTTTTGTTGCCAAGTATCTAGCTAATTAAACATGCTGGACAAGTGGGGCGATTATATCAAATATGCTAATTGGCTAATAACACTGACAAGAAAAGAACAACCTTGATTAATTAACCTACCTACTAAACAAAGGGTGAGTAAAATTACCTCCTCAAGGACGTATTAAATTGTCCATAAAATCTTCGTTATATATCAAAGAAAATGCTAGAAGCTTTTTTTATATAACATATTCTAGATGGAAAAAGCACAGCGAGGCCCAGACCCTGCCATCAGCAACGATCAAAGACAGGCTGGCAAGACAGCTGTCAGCATCCACCTTCAAATGCATTGAACATAATTACATCGAATGCAGACCTGACTTTGGGAAAAGCGTATGTGTGTGTGTGTGTATGTTTTCCTCCGAGCCCATCTGAGCCTTGAATACTCAAGAAGACCCGAGCCTGAAACAATATTCTCTTTCTTTTGTATTCCCCCGCGCTAGTAATTGTCCTGATTTTCCCCGTCTCAAGGCCCCGGTCCCTAAAATGACTTCATTGAGTAAAAATTGCTTTATTTTCTGGCACCTGATCTTCATCCAACGGTATTTTGTCGCGCGCTTTGAAGAGCGCCAAGATCGGCGTATAGGAAAATACGAGCAAATTGCAGCATTTTTCCTTCATTTCGTTCCCGCAAATGAAATTAGATCAAGAGCGAGGCCGTTCGCCCCGCCAACGGACGGTCCGGATAAGCCCAATTACATCGGCGAAAACACGGCAAGGATGATCAGGCTTTTTGTTTGGGATATTACTTCTTTATTCTCTTTAATACAGCCACAACCCCTTCAGGTAGACTTAAACACTGTTGCTGGGTTCTAGATGGTAATGGTAAACACCTCAAACGGGTTGCCAGTCCATGACAAGGCAATTTCCAGTATTTCTAATTAACTGGACTGGATGTCTTGGGTTAGGGTTAGGGTTAGCACCCGGAGGAAACCCACATGGATGGTTCCTCACCAACCGGTTCATTATGTTCAGGGTCGTGCTGGGTCTGCCAGCAATCCATTCTGAAGCAATAATATCCAATCCAACTACTGTTTTGGGATGTGTGAGGCCAAGAAGTCTAGAAGTCATTGGCCAAAAAGGCAGGAAACACCCCAAACAGGTCGTCAGTCCATAATAGGGCAGACAAGACAGACATTTAGGTCAATTCTCAGTACAGTGGTACCTTGAAACTCAACGCCAATTGGTTCCAGGAGTGGCATTTAGTTTTTAAAAGACGTTGAGTTTCAAGGTATTTTTTCCCATAAGGATGTATGCGAAACTTGTTCATTCGTTCCATGGTCCCATGGAACTGCATATATTTTAGGCTAATGTATAATAATTGGGGTTTTTTGACACGTATACACTAAAAATAACACTTGGAAATTGGAAAACCATTAAAAGACTCACTGTGTAAACTGAATCACTCAGAAACGACTTTTCATTGGAATCGAATCAGGGAGCAGTTGTCTATGGTATTCATTTTGCTCATTTCGTTTTGCTCATTCTATTGCATTATGGTGCAGTGCGTAAACAACTCCATGGATCAGTGCATTTGTTCGGTTTTCGTTAGTTAGATAGACAAACACAGTTGAATATGGATTAATATATTTTGCAAACATACAAGATGGCCACCTAGAAGAAAAACAGGTAGATTATATCCCTAATGGAACAACACACGGATATAGATCTGGTCTTAGTTTGAAGATGTGAGGCTCAGGTAAGCAGCGGTAATGATTTTATGCTGGGTCGCGGTGCTGCCGTTTACCGTGCGTTTTTATTTTGCAACGATAGCAAAGCATTATCATAGCATAAATGTGATCGTGAGATTCTGCTGGTTTGTTTGATATAAATATTTTTACGTTTTACCACACCGCTCAAGCCGACCGCTGAACAAAGTGATCGGTAACACTGTATTTCTAGTTGGCTTTACTGGATATCTTTAGACTTGTGGGATGAAACAGGAGCACCCGGAGGAAACCCACACAGAAAGGACCCGGGGGAATCGAACCCAGACATGCATGGACATGATGAGTCAGCTGAATTAAAAAAATTTAATATTAAAACAGAGGAAAAATATAAACAAACAAGCTGCTCCAGAGTAAACCTCTGAGATTTTAAAATAAACCCAATTTATATGCTTACATTACATAAACGGTTCTCTTTTTATTTTAGCATAAAATTGCTTTTATTGTCTGCCTTAATAGTTAACCTTGAGCACTTAAGTGTTCAAGGTTCGAATCCTTAAGGATTTTTTTTAATGCATCACCTGGCAAAGTAGCAATGTTATAGTCTCCTGTATGTAATTCTGTTGTTAAATGTTTGCATTTAATGGCCTGCAGTTGACTGCCAGGGTCTGTGGATAGGCTCGGGACCCACAGTAATCCTGTCCAGGATAAAAAGGTTACTTAAATTGATTGAACTGAATTACCATGGCATCACTATTAGCAAAAATTAGGGGTTGGGGGGGTTGGGGGTTGGGGGGGGGGTGTTCGCTTGTCCAGAATCCGCAAGTCCAACCGCAAAAATCCATCCGCGCTCACGAGGGCGGTCGGAAGCTGTTTGCTCACACTGCAGTGGAATATTTTGGGCAGCGCCATGGCAGCACAGATTACTCTATCTACGTACGGACGATAACAAACAGTAAATGTGAATTTCTGACACAGGTTTGAAGTGACAAGCTGGCATATTGCTCCCTGGGCTCCTTTTAGAAGGGGAAAGGGGTAGATAAGCTGGCTTGGGGCCACACCATGAGATGGCTTCGGTCTGTTAGAATCAGTGTTCTGATGTGGACGTGGTGCAGGCAGGTAGAGGCCACGTTTAGAAAGTCCTTTATATGGAATTCGAGCTAAAATTATTTAATTATAAAGTATTTATTATCTTTTTACATCTTACATGAATTTACCCCAACAGGTAATACATACCCCAACAGTTAATATATAATATACAATTATTTATTAATTTTTTGCATTTATTTATGCATTTTCTCCCTTTTTATCTTTCAATTTAGCGTAGATCGCATCCAAGGAGGGTATTTTTGCCTGACACATGCTCCCTCTGACATGTGCGCAGTCCACGACTCCTTTTTATTCGCCTATACTTCGCCTATACTTGGGTGGATTTGTGCCTGAGACCAGTCCAGCACATGGAGAGTCACGCACTTATCTCCATGTTCCTCCACTTCTGTACAGGCACCATGGGCTACCAACCAGGTCCGCTTTGAGGTCCAGTCTTTTCACACGCAGGAGTGGCCAATTTTGTCTGCTGTCGATTGTGCCCACTAGGGGGCGCCCAGCCAACCAGTAGCAGAGCTGAGATCCATACTTGGGAAGTTCAGAATCCCAGCGCTGGTGTGGTAGCGGGATATCCCGCTATATATGTATTATAAACAGTAAAATACAGTATAATAAAGTCTTACTTAGCTTCTACGTAGCTTGCCGGGGGGCGGGGGGGCTGCTCCCGTATTTAGATGTCACCACAAAAGATCTGGCCCGGCGGATGCGCTTCTTGGTGCAATCCTCCTATCTCTATCAGGGCTTGGGACTGGCTTTTAGAGTGCACTGACTGTCAGTGCGCCTCCCAATGGCTAGGCCGGACATTGGCCAATAATGTCCATTCAGATGCTCGATCGGCCGACAGCACGTCTGAGATTTGGACCCTGGATCCCTAGATCCCAGCAGTATGCCTCCCGAGCACCCCAAACATAATAAAAGTGTAAACATGAGGATAAACCCAGTATTTTCAAAATGGATAAAAGGCTAGACCACAGAAAGAAACCATGCTTTTAATATATCTACATTTGCTTTACCAGTGCAGGTACTGTGAGTACTTTCTGTACCCTTTATTGCGCCGTGGATTTGATTCTGGTGGACGTAATGACTATTTTTACCCATCACTTTAAGCTTAATCACCCATCAGACTGGAGCAAGCGTCTGTGAACCGGCATGTTCAGATGTTTGATGGAGTTTAAGTCTAGAGTTTGGCTAGGCCACTTGAGGACATTCAGAGACTTGACCCGAAACCACTTCACTGTCATTGTTGTGTTGAAAGGTGAAATGTCACCACAGTCATGGTGCTCTGGATACTTGTGTGTTCATTTCACTGTCCTTAAATTCTCACCTTCTCTTAAAGTCTCCTTGTCCCTGACGTTGAGAAGCACCATGTCATGATGCTGCCACCACCATGTTTCACTGGTTCTTGTTTTTTGCCAGATGTAGTAGTGCTACGACTGTTACTTAACATTGGCTTTATTAAAGCAAATGTGTTTGTCACAAGGGATTATTGTTATAGGGTTATGGGGTTATTTCAGTATCTACCGATTGTGTGTTGTGAATTGTGTTTACTAACTAACCTGTCCTGTTTATATGAGCACAGAGAAGTCACGAGCTGTGGCCAGTTAAAATCACTAATACGAATTTAGTAGACCATGGCACAAAGGTGTATGCTAAATGTCTTCTTCTAAAGGTTTCCACACTTATCTACATGGTCATATTTCAGTATCTATCATTAGTGTGTGGTGAATTCCATTTGGTTGGCACCTATTGGCACCTATAAAGAGTAAAGATCAAAGAGAAACTTTGTAATATTGCCATTCCTCTTCACAACACTTGGCGCAGAGGATACCGACGTTGTGTGTTTAGGTGTTTAGGTGTTGTTTTGTCCCATTCTTACTGCAAACACATCTTAAGGTGTGTAACACATTCTCTACTGGGGACAGATCTGGACTGCAGACAGGCCAGTCTAATACCTGTACTTTCTTCCTCAGCAATGCCTTTTTAATGATGTTGTGCACTGTAGAGGAAGAAATATGCAAATCCCTTCTGAACTCTCTTTGCCGAACATTATTTTCAGCGTTTTAATAATTTTCTCACACGTTAGTTGATAAACTGGAGATCCTCTGCCCATATTTGCTCCTTAAAGACTCGTGAAAACAATCACCTGTTTTATTTATGTTTTTACCTCATTACTAGCCCTAAATTGCCCCTGTCCCAACTTTTTTAGAATGTTTTGCAGGCCTGAAATCCACCTCCTTGTTTCTACACTCACTGTCCATTTTATCAGCTCCACTTACCATATAGAAGCACTTTGTAGTTCTACAATTACTGACTGTAGTCCATCTGTTTCTCTGCATGCTTTGTTAGCCCCCTTTCATGCTGTTCTTCAATAGTCAGGACTCCCACAGAGCAGGTATTATTTGGGTGGTGGATCATTCTCAGCACTGCAGTGACACTGACATGGTGGTGGTGTGTTAGTGTGTGTTGTGCTGGTGTGAGTGGATCAGACACAGCAATGCTGACTCACTGTCCACTCTATTAGACACTCCTACCTAGTTGGTCCACCTTGCAGATGTAAAGTCGGAAACGATCGCTCATCTATTGCAGCTGTTTGAGTTGGTCATCTTGTAGACATTCATCAGTGGTCACAGGACGCTGCCCACGGGGCGCTGTTGGCTGGATATTTTTGGTTGGTGGACTATTCTCAGTCTAGCAGTGATAGTGAGGTGTTTAAAAACTCCCATCATACTCATACCAGCACAACACAAACTAACACACCACCACCATGTCAGTGTCACTGCAGTGCTGAGAATGATCCACCACCCAAATATAAACTACTCTGTAGTGGTCTTAGGAGAGTCCTGACCATTGAGAAACAGCATGGAAGAGGGCTAACAAAGCATGCAGAGAAACAGATGGACTACAGTCAGTAATTGTAGAACTACAAAGTGCTGATAAAATGGACAGCAAGTGTAGAAACAAGGAAGTGGTTTTAATGTTATGGCTGATCAGTGTATATTAACAACTGAAATGATTTTGGGTTGTAGCATAACATCTTACAAATTCATTTCAGGTCAACGACAAAAAAATTCCATAAAACACTCAATTTTCTTTATGATTATGATCAGAAGAAAGCTTTAGATATTTATAAATGTATGTTTAACAACTTTATTTTGCCTAATATGTGTCGTGTGCAAAAGATACGCCGTTGCTAATGTTTTCCTTTAGCTAACTGTTTATGTGTATGCACTGGTTTGACTTCCATGACAAGTATAATGTTTGACAGTAATAGTTCTCTCTTCATTTGACTTTTCAGCTGTGTTGCATAAGCCTACAACTGACCATGACGTATAATAAATTATAATAAACGTATAATAAAATGTTAAGAAATTAAAACGGAGTAAACAGAGTAAACATGTCGACGTGCTAGAGTAAGACTGCCCTCTACTGTATCTGCAGCAGGGCTAGCATTTCATACAGGCGTGCTAAAGAGAAGCACAGACAAAAACATACAGATTAAATTCGATAAAGTAAAGCTTTTATTGAAATTTACATTTTTATCTTGTGTATTTTGAATACTCATTAGTATGGGGATAAAATATAAAAAAAAAAAAAAAAAACCCGAATCAGAAAAAGTTGGGACAGTATGGAAAATGCAGTGTTCCTTACATTTACTTTGACCTTTATTTGATTGCAGACAGGATGAACCTGAGATATTTCATGTTTTATCTGCTCAGCTTCATTTCATTTATTAATAAACATTCATTCCTGCATTTCATGCCTGTGACACATTCCAAAAAAAAAGTTGGGGCGGGGCAATTTAGGGCTAGTAATGAGGTGAAAAAACTAAATAGTGATGTGATGTCAACAGGTGATTGTAATCATGGTTTGGTACAAAAGCAGCATCCAGGAAAGGCTGAGTCTTTGATGAGCAAAGATGATCAGAGGATCTCCAGTTTAAAAACAATATACCTCACAGAAAGATTCAAATGGATTTGCATATTTCTCCCTCTACAGTGCATAATATGAGTAAAGGATTCAAATAATCTGAAGAATTTCAGTGCGTAAATGCCAAGGGCGCAAGCTTAAGCTGAACGCCTGTGATATTCCATCCCTCAGACGGCACTGCATCAAGAACCGCCACTCAACAATAGCTGATATAACCACATGGGTGAGGGATTACTTTGGCAAACCTTTGTCAAGCACTACAATACAGAGTTACATGCACAAATGCCACTTAAAACTTTACTGTGCAAAAAAAGAAGCCTTATGTTAACCATGTCCAGAAGTGGTATTGAGATCTCTGGGCTCGGAGGCATCTAGGATGGACCATCACACAGTGGAAACGTGTATTGTGGCCAGATAATTCAGTATTCCAGGTTTTTACTTGAAGAAATGGACGCTGTGTGCTCCGGACCTTAGACGAAAAGAACCATCCAGACTGTTATCAGGAACAAGTCCAAAAGCCAGGGTCTGTCATAATATGGGGCTGTGTCAGTGCCCTTGGGAAAGGTCATTTACACTTCTGTGTTGGCAGCATTAATGCAGAAAAGTACATTGAGATCTTAGAGCAACATGTGCTGCCTTCAAGACGTCATCTTATCCAGGGACGTCCATCATTTTTCAACAAATGGTACGGGTACGAGTACTGAACTGGCCTGCCTGCAGTCCTGACCTGTCCCCAATAGAGAATGTGTGGAGAATTTTGAAACGAAAAATGTGACAACGACGACCTCGTACTGTTGCAAATCTTAAGACGTGTTTGCAGGAAGAATGGGGCAAAATAAAACCCACTTGGTATCCTTGGTGCCAAAACGTGTTTTAAGTGTGGTGAAAAGGAATGGAACAGATGAAGTCTGTACTTGTCGTCACCAGTAGCATGTCACGGAAACTCTATGGACACTACCTATTACCATGAGGCATCATTCCTCCACCAAACTACAGAAGTGGACACATTTCTGTTCTAAGTGCATGTCGTGTGCCTCCCACGAGGCCAGCTCTCCAGATCTACCAGATCTTGTCAGAATGATGGAGGGTAAGGTGTGGGTCAGTGCTCTAACAAGTAAATGTCATCCTCGAATCTCTAATGCTTGACCACTGTGACCACTGGATGCCCTTGAGCACTACGATGTGGAAAACAGAGGGTTGAACCGAGTGTGTTTGCAAAAGTCAGATGCAACCTAGACTTGATTTAAGTGGCAGCAGGTTCAGAGCCACTTGGACAGACTGGACACAAGGTAGAATTGAACCCTTAACCGGGCAGCCACCTACCTCCGGGAACACTGACCCCTTTAATCACGTACTCGCAGAAGTGTCTAGAATGTTCTTACAACGGGGGCCGAAGTGGTTAGTAAAATTAATAAACGATTTGATGTAATCAGAAGGTTACTGGTTTAATCCCCACCACAACTAGGATCCACTCTTGTAAACTGTATTAGATCAGAAGTCAGAAGTTGCTTTGGATAAACATGTCTGCTAAATGCTAACTGTAAATGTAAGGATCTGCTGCTAACATCTTGGTGCCAGATACCACAGCACACCTTCAGGGGTCTAGTGGAGTCCATGCCTTAACGGGTCAGGGCTGTTTTGGCAGCAAAATGGGGACCAACACAATATGAGGAAGGTGGTCATAATGTTATGCCTCATCGGTGTATATAACAATAGACACAAAAAAAACACTGAAATAACACTATATATATATATATACAGTATATATATATATATATATATACAGTATATATACAGTGTATCACAAAAGTGAGTACACCCCTCACATTTCTGCAAATATTTTATTATATCTTTTCATGGGACAACACTATAGAAATAAAACTTGGATATAACTTAGAGTAGTCAGTGTACAGCTTGTATAGCAGTGTAGATTTACTGTCTTCTGAAAATAACTCAACACACAGCCATTAATGTCTAAATAGCTGGCAACATAAGTGAGTACACCCCACAGTGAACATGTCCAAATTGTGCCCAAATGTGTCGTTGTCCCTCCCTGGTGTCATGTGTCAAGGTCCCAGGTGTAAATGGGGAGCAGGGCTGTTAAATTTGGTGTTTTGGGTACAATTCTCTCATACTGGCCACTGGATATTCAACATGGCACCTCATGGCAAAGAACTCTCTGAGGATGTGAGAAATAGAATTGTTGCTCTCCACAAAGATGGCCTGGGCTATAAGAAGATTGCTAACACCCTGAAACTGAGCTACAGCATGGTGGCCAAGGTCATACAGCGGTTTTCCAGGACAGGTTCCACTCGGAACAGGCTTCGCCAGGGTCCACCAAAGAAGTTGAGTCCACGTGTTCGGGGTCATATCCAGAGGTTGGCTTTAAAAAATAGACACATGAGTGCTGCCAGCATTGCTGCAGAGGTTGAAGACGTGGGAGGTCAGCCTGTCAGTGCTCAGACCATGCGCCGCACACTGCATCAACTCGGTCTGCATGGTCGTCATCCCAGAAGGAAGCTGACGCACAAGAAAGCCCGCAAACAGTTTGCTGAAGACAAGCAGTCCAAGAACATGGATTACTGGAATGCCCTGTGGTCTGACGAGACCAAGATAAACTTGTTTGGCTCAGATGGTGTCCAGCATGTGTGGCGGTGCCCTGGTGAGAAGTACCAAGACAACTGTATCTTGCCTACAGTCAAGCATGGTGGTGGTAGCATCATGGTCTTGGGCTGCATGAGTGTTGCTGGCACTGGGGAGCTGCAGTTCATTGAGGGAAACATGAATTCCAACATGTACTGTGACATTCTGAAACAGAGCATGATCCCCTCCCTTCGAAAACTGGGCCTCATGGCAGTTTTCCAACACGATAACGACCCCAAACACAACCTCCAAGATGACAACTGCCTTGCTGAGGAAGCTGAAGGTAAAGGTGATGGACTAAACCCAATTGAGCTCCTGTGGCACATCCTCAAGTGGAAGGTGGAAGAGTTCAAGGTGTCTAACATCCACCAGCTCCGTGATGTCATCATGGAGGAGTGGAAGAGGATTCCAGTAGCAACCTGTGCAGCTCTGGTGAATTCCATGCCCAGGAGGGTTAAGGCAGTGCTGGATAATAATGGTGGTCACACAAAATATTGACACTTTGGGCACAATTTGGACATGTTCACTGTGGGGTGTACTCACTTATGTTGCCAGCTATTTAGACATTAATGGCTGTGTGTTGAGTTATTTTCAGAAGACAGTAAATCTACACTGCTATACAAGTTGTACACTGACTACTCTAACTTATATCCAAGTTTTATTTCTATAGTGTTGTCCCATGAAAAGATATAATAAAATATTTGCAGAAATGTGAGGGGTGTACTCACTTTTGTGATACACTGTATACAGGTCCTTCTCAAAAAATTAGCATATTGTGATAAAGTTCATTATTTTCCATAATGTAATGATAAAAATTAAACTTTCATATATTTTAGATTCATTGCACACCAACTGAAATATTTCAGGTCTTTTATTGTTTTAATACTGATGATTTTGGCATACAGCTCATGAAAACCCAAAATTCCTATCTCAAAAAATTAGCATATCATGAAAAGGTTCTCTAAACGAGCTTCTCTAAACCTCTAAAGGTTCTCTAAACCTAATCATCTGAATCAACGAATTAACTCTAAACACCTGCAAAAGATTCCTGAGGCTTTTAAAAACTCCCAGCCTGGTTCATTACTCAAAACTGCAATCATGGGTAAGACTGCCGACCTGACTGCTGTCCAGAAGGCCATCATTGACACCCTCAAGCAAGAGGGTAAGACACAGAAAGAAATTTCTGAACGAATAGGCTGTTCCCAGAGTGCTGTATCAAGGCACCTCAGTGGGAAGTCTGTGGGAAGGAAAAAGTGTGGCAGAAAACGCTGCACAACGAGAAGAGGTGACCGGACCCTGAGGAAGATTGTGGAGAAGGGCCGATTCCAGACCTTGGGGGACCTGCGGAAGCAGTGGACTGAGTCTGGAGTAGAAACATCCAGAGCCACCATGCACAGGCGTGTGCAGGAAATGGGCTACAGGTGCCGCATTCCCCAGGTCAAGCCACTTTTGAACCAGAAACAGCGGCAGAAGCGCCTGACCTGGGCTACAGAGAAGCAGCACTGGACTGTTGCTCAGTGGTCCAAAGTACTGTTTTCGGATGAAAGCAAATTTTGCATGTCATTCGGAAATCAAGGTGCCAGAGTCTGGAGGAAGACTGGGGAGAAGGAAATGCCAAAATGCCTGAAGTCCAGTGTCAAGTACCCACAGTCAGTGATGGTCTGGGGTGCCATGTCAGCTGCTGGTGTTGGTCCACTGTGTTTTATCAAGGGCAGGGTCAATGCAGCTAGCTATCAGGAGATTTTGGAGCACTTCATGCTTCCATCTGCTGAAAAGCTTTATGGAGATGAAGATTTCATTTTTCACTGGTGAATGGTTTATTGACCATGGTATTACTGTGCTCAATTGGCCTGCCAACTCTCCTGACCTGAACCCCATAGAGAATCTGTGGGATACTGTGAAGAGAAAGTTGAGAGACACAAGACCCAACACTCTGGATGAGCTTAAGGCCGCTATCGAAGCATCCTGGGCCTCCATAACACCTCAGCAGTGCCACAGGCTGATTGCCTCCATGCCACGCCGCATTGAAGCAGTCATTTCTGCAAAAGGATTCCCGACCAAGTATTGAGTGCATAACTGAACATAATTATTTGAAGGTTGACTTTTTTTGTATTAAAAACACTTTTCTTTTATTGGTCGGATGAAATATGCTAATTTTTTAAAATAGGAATTTTGGGTTTTCATGAGCTGTATGCCAAAATCATCAGTATTAAAACAATAAAAGACCTGAAATATTTCAGTTGGTGTGCAATGAATCTAAAATATATGAAAGTTTAATTTTTATCATTACATTATGGAAAATAATGAACTTTATCACAATATGCTAATTTTTTGAGAAGGACCTGTATATACTGGTGTGCTGGTCATAAAATTAGAATATCATGAAAAAGTTGATTTATTTCAGTAATTACATTCAAAAAGTGAAACTTGTATATTATATTCATTCATTACACACAGACTGATATATTTCAAATGTTTATTTCTTTTAATGTTGATGATTATAACTGACAACTAATGAAAACCCCAAATTCAGTATCTCAGAAAATTAGAATATTACTTAAGACCAATACAAAAAAAGGATTTTTAGAAATGTTGGCCAACTGAAAAGTATGAACATGAAAAGTATGAGCATGTACAGCACTCAATACTTAGTTGGGGCTCCTTTTGCCTGGATTACTGCAGCAATGCGGCGTGGCATGGAGTCCATCAGTCTGTGGCACTGCTCAGGTGTTATGAGAGCCCTGGTTGCTCTGATAGTGGCCTTCAGCTCTTCTGAATTGTTGGGTCTGGCGTATCGCATCTTCCTTAAGTTAAGGTCAGGCGAGTTTGCTGGCCAATTAAGAACAGGGATACCATGGTCCTTTGGCACTGTGTGCAGGTGCCAAGTCCTGTTGGAAAATGAAATCTGCATTTCCATAAAGTTGGTCAGCAGCAGGAAGCATGAAGTGCTCTAAAACTTCCTGGTAGACGGCTGCGTTGACCTTGGACCTCAGAAAACACAGTGGACCAACACCAGCAGATGACATGGCACTCCAAACCATCACTGACTGTGGAAACTTTACACTGGATCTCAAGCAACATGGATTCTGTGCCTCTCCTCTCTTCCTCCAGACTCTGGGACCTTGATTTCCAAAGGTAATGCAAAATTTACTTTCATCAGAGAACATAACTTTGGACCACTCAGCAGTCCTTTTTGTATTTAGCCCAGGCGAGACGCTTCTGACGCTGTCTCTTGTTCAAGAGTGGCTTGACACAAGGAATGCGACAGCTGAAACCCATGTCTTGCATACGTCTGTGCGTGGTGGTTCTTGAAGCACTGACTCCAGCTGCAGTCCACTCTTTGTGAATCTCCCCCACATTTTTGAATGGGTTTTGTTTCACAATCCTCTCCAGGGTGCGGTTATCCCTATTGCTTGTACACTTTTTTCTACCACATCTCTTCCTTCCCTTCGCCTCTCTATTAATGTGCTTGGACACAGAGCTCTGTGAACAGCCAGCCTCTTTAACAATTACCTTTTGTGTCTTGCCCTCCTTGTGCAAGGTGTCAATGATCGTCTTTTGGACAACTGTCAAGTCAGCAGTCTTCCCCATGATTGTGTAGCCTACAGAACTAGACTGAGAGACCATTTAAAGGCCTTTGCAGGTGTTTTGAGTTAATTAGCTGATTAGAGTGTGGCACCAGGTGTCTTCAATATTGTACCTTGTCACAATATTCTAATTTTCTGAGATACTGAATTTGGGGTTTTCATTAGTTGTCAGTTATAATCATCAACATTAAAAGACATAAACATTTGAAATATATCAGTCTGTGTGTAATGAATGAATATAATATACAAGTTTCACTTTTTGAATGGAATTACTGAAATAAATCAACTTTTTCATGATATTCAAATTTTATGACCAGCACCAGTGTGTGTGTGTGTGTGTGTGTGTATATATATATATATATATATATATATATATATATATTAGGGCTGTCAAACGATTAAAAATTTTAATCGCGATTAATCTCAGAATTTCATGTAGTTAATCGCGATTATTCGCATTAAAAAAAAATCTGTGTAAATGTTATAGAAAACAAGGATTTTTAAGTGAAATGTTACAATTAAAATGGTGAACACATTTTATGCTAAATGTACTTATGTTAAAAACTGCTGGGACAAGAGAAAACTGTAAGGGAGTTTTATTCACTCACATACTAGGCAGTAATACTATCCAATGGTTTGATGGACGTTTCTACACGAAGTGAGTGTGTTTTGACCCTTTGGGGCTTCCATAGTTCATGGACAACGTGCTTGACTCAGCTGTCCGGTATTCTTTACCGTAACAGAATAAGTTAATAAAGTGTTCTGCTCCCGACAACTTGTGAATATAGCGTGTATTTATTTCTTTATTATGCAAGTGCAGATGCTACGACGCTCTTTTACATTTTGTTAACAAACCGCAAATGAAAAACGGTGACATGTCCGACATTAAAACGTTTGTTCTACCAGTCAAGTCTCAACATGAACTAGAATTTGCGTTAACGGCACTATTTATCTTAATCGCGTTAAATTGAGATTGCGTTAATGCGTTATTATCGCGTTAACTTCGACAGCCCTAATATATATATATATATATATATATATATATATATATATATATATATATACTATATATATATATATATATATATATATATATATATACAGTATATATACTGGTGTATATATACAGTGTATCACAAAAGTGAGTACACCCCTCACATTTCTGCAAATATTTTATTATATCTTTTCATGGGACAACACTATAGAAATAAAACTTGGATATAACTTAGAGTAGTCAGTGTACAACTTGTATAGCAGTGTAGATTTACTGTCTTCTGAAAATAACTCAACACACAGCCATTAATGTCTAAATGGCTGGCAACATAAGTGAGTACACCCCACAGTGAACATGTCCAAATTGTGCCCAAAGTGTCTATATTTTGTGTGACCACCATTATTATCCAGCACTGCCTTAACCCTCCTGGGCATGGAATTCACCAGAGCTGCACAGGTTGCTACTGGAATCCTCTTCCACTCCTCCATGATGACATCACGGAGCTGGTGGATGTTAGACACCTTGAACTCTTCCACCTTCCACTTGAGGATGCGCCACAGTTGCTCAATTGGGTTTAGTCCATCACCTTTACCTTCAGCTTCCTCAGCAAGGCAGTTGTCATCTTGGAGGTTGTGTTTGGGGTCGTTATCCTGTTAGAAAACTGCCATGAGGCCCAGTTTTCGAAGGGAGGGGATCATGCTCTGTTTCAGAATGTCACAGTACATGTTGGAATTCATGTTTCCCTCAATGAACTGCAGCTCCCCAGTGCCAGCAGCACTCATGCAGCCCAAGACCATGATGCTACCACCACCATGCTTGACTGTAGGCAAGATACAGTTGTCTTGGTACTTCTCAGCAGGGCGCCGCCACACATGCTGGACACCATCTGAGCCAAACAAGTTTATCTTGGTCTCGTCAGACCACAGGGCATTCCAGTAATCCATGTTCTTGGACTGCTTGTCTTCAGCAAACTGTTTGCGGGCTTTCTTGTGCATCAGCTTCCTTCTGGGATGACGACCATGCAGACCATGCAGACCGAGTTGATGCAGTGTGCGGCGTATGGTCTGAGCACTGACAGGCTGACCTCCCACGTCTTCAACCTCTGCAGCAATGCTGGCAGCACTCATGTGTCTATTTTTTAAAGCCAACCTCTGGATATGACGCCGAACACGTGGACTCAACTTCTTTGGTCGACCCTGGCGAAGCCTGTTCCGAGTGGAACCTGTCCTGGAAAACCGCTGTATGACCTTGGCCACCATGCTGTAGCTCAGTTTCAGGGTGTTAGCAATCTTCTTATAGCCCAGGCCATCTTTGTGGAGAGCAACAATTCTATTTCTCACATCCTCAGAGAGTTCTTTGCCATGAGGTGCCATGTTGAATATCCAGTGGCCAGTATGAGAGAATTGTACCCAAAACACCAAATTTAACAGCCCTGCTCCCCATTTACACCTGGGACCTTGACACATGACACAAGGGAGGGACAACGACACATTTGGGCACAATTTGGACATGTTCACTGTGGGGTGTACTCACTTATGTTGCCAGCTATTTAGACATTAATGGCTGTGTGTTGAGTTATTTTCAGAAGACAGTAAATCTACACTGCTATACAAGTTGTACACTGACTACTCTAAGTTATATCCAAGTTTTATGTCTATAGTGTTGTCCCATGAAAAGATATAATGAAATATTTGCAGAAATGTGAGGGGTGTACTCACTTTTGTGATACACTGTATATATGTATACACATATATACAGTACATATACATATGTATATGCTATATATATATATACATACTGTATATACATATATATATATATATATACAGTGTATCACAAAAGTGAGTACACCCCTCACATTTCTGCAGATATTTAAGTATATCTTTTCATGGGACAACACTGACAAAATGACACTTTGACACAATGAAAAGTAGTCTGTGTGCAGCTTATATAACAGTGTACATTTATTCTTCCCTCAAAATAACTCAATATACAGCCATTAATGTCTAAACCACTGGCAACAAAAGTGAGTACACCCCTAAGAGACTACACCCCTAAATGTCCAAATTGAGCACTGCTTGTCATTTTCCCTCCAAAATGTCATGTGATTTGTTAGTGTTACTAGGTCTCAGGTGTGCATAGGGAGCAGGTGTGTTCAATTTAGTAGTACAGCTCTCACACTCTCTCATACTGGTCACTGAAAGTTCCAACATGGCACCTCATGGCAAAGAACTCTCTGAGGATCTTAAAAGACGAATTGTTGCGCTACATGAAGATGGCCAAGGCTACAAGAAGATTGCCAACACCCTGAAACTGGGCTGCAGCACAGTGGCCAAGATCATCCAGCGTTTTAAAAGAGCAGGGTCCACTCAGAACAGACCTCGAGTTGGTCGTCCAAAGAAGCTGAGTGCACGTGCTCAGCGTCACATCCAACCGCTGTCTTTGAAAGATAGGCGCAGGAGTGCTGTCAGCATTGCTGCAGAGATTGAAAAGGTGGGGGGTCAGCCTGTCAGTGCTCAGACCATACGCCGCACACTACATCAAATTGGTCTGCATGGCTGTCACCCCAGAAGGAAGCCTCTTCTGAAGTCTCTACACAAGAAAGCCCGCAAACAGTTTGCTGAAGACATGTCAACAAAGGACATGGATTACTGGAACCATGTCCTATGGTCTGATGAGACCAAGATTAATTTGTTTGGTTCAGATGGTCTCAAGCATGTGTGGCGGCAATCAGGTGAGGAGTACAAAGATAAGTGTGTCATGCCTACAGTCAAGCATGGTGGTGGGAATGCCATGGTCTGGGGCTGCATGAGTGCAGCAGGTGTTGGGGAGTTACATTTCATTGAGGGACACATGAACTCCAATATGTACTGTGAAATACTGAAGCAGAGCATGATCCCCTCCCTCCGGAAACTGGGTCGCAGGGCAGTGTTCCAGCATGATAATGACCCCAAACACACCTCTAAGACGACCACTGCTTTATTGAAGAGGCTGAGGGTAAAGGTGATGGACTGGCCAAGCATGTCTCCAGACCTAAACCCAATAGAACATCTTTGGGGCATCCTCAAGCGGAAGGTGGAGGAGCGCAAAGTCTCGAATATCCGCCAGCTCCGTGATGTCGTCATGGAGGAGTGGAAAAGCATTCCAGTGGCAACCTGTGAAGCTCTGGTAAACTCCATGCCCAGGAGAGTTAAGGCAGTTCTGGGAAATAATGATGGCCACACAAAATATTGACACTTCAGGAACTTTCACTAAGGGGTGTACTCACTTTTGTTGCCGGTGGTTTAGACATTAATGGCTGTATATTGAGTTATTTTGAGGGAAGAATAAATGTACACTGTTATATAAGCTGCACACAGACTACTTTTCATTGTGTCAAAGTGTCATTTTGTCAGTGTTGTCCCATGAAAAGATATACTTAAATATCTGCAGAAATGTGAGGGGTGTACTCACTTTTGTGATACACTGTATATATACATACCGATTAACCACCTCCTTGTTTCTACACACATTGTCAATTTTATCAGCTCCACTTATCACACAGAAGCACTTTGTAGTTCTACGATTACTGACTGTAGTCCATCTGTTTCTCTGCATGCTTTGTTAGCCCCCTTTCATGCTGTTCTTCAATGGTCAGGACCCCCACAGGACCACTACAGAGCAGGTACTATTTGGGTGGTGGATCATTCTGAGCACTGCAGGGACACTGACATGGTGGTGGTGTGTTAGTGTGTGTTGTGCTGGTATTAGTATGATGGAGTTTTTAAACACCTAACTGTCACTGCTGGACTGAGAATAGTCCAACAATCAAAAATATCCAGCCAACAGTGCTCCGTGGGCAGCGTCCTGTGACCACTGATGAAGGTCTACAAGATGACCAACTCAAACAGCAGCAATAGATGAGCGATCGTCTCCGACTTTACATCTACAAAGTGGACCAACTAGGTAGGAGTGTCTGATAGAGTGGACAGTGAGTGGACACGGTATTTAAAAACTCCATCAGCGCTGCTGTCTGATCCACTCACACCAGCACAACACACACTAACACACCACCACCATGTCAGTGCAGTGCTGAAATGATCCACCACCCAAATAATACCTGCTCTGTGATGGTCCTGTGGGGGTCCTGACCATTGAAAAACAGCATGAAAGTGGGCTAACAGAGTATGCAGAGAAACAGATGGACTACAGTCAGTAATTGTAGAACTACAAAGTGCTTCTATATGGTAAGTGGAGCTGATAAAATGGACAGTGAGTGTAGAAACAAGGAGGTGCTAGCTGGACATACGTCAAGCTACAAAGTACAAGAGGTCGATAGCCTCTTATCTGAGAGACGCCAGACCCACTGTAATGATTATGTGCGCCAACGGTACAATTTTACAGGTAAATATACATTTGGATTATAACTAAACATAAGTTATTCTCCTAATGTTAAAAGCTCTAGGTACTATTCCTAAAAACACACTGCCTTTATTTGCTGATTAAAGGGATCGGTTACACCCGTCCACACCGCTCTCCAACCTATTACTGATTGCGAGACACCGACTCCGGATTGCTCTCCCCTGTGAGGCTTTGTAACCTCGACTCCGGGTTTAAGTGTCGAGTCAGCGGGCCCCGCCGTCGAGGACCCGTCTGATTCGGAATATCCTTGCTGGATATACACGGCCCTACAGGTACGACTGCCTGCTTCTGATTAAACATCATTCCTCTTGTTCTCCGTGCCTCCGCCCGCTGCGCTGGTGTAGATTAGCTCTCGATCACAGCGTGCCGTCCACCATCCGGCGCTCTAATAACAGTAATTCTGTCTAAGGACTCGGGGCTGAATGAATCCAGAACATGAGGCGACCCCAAGCGCTTGCGATTTACGTATATATACAGTGTATCACAAAAGTGAGTACACCCCTCACATTTCTGCAAATATTGTATTATATCTTTTCATGGGACAACACTATAGAACTAAAACTTGGATATAACTTAGAGTAGTCAGTGTACAACTTGTATAGCAGTGTAGATTTACTGTCTTCTGAAAATAACTCAACACACAGCCATTCATGTCTAAATGGCTGGCAACATAAGTGAGTACACCCCACAGTGAACATGTCCAAATTGTGCCCAAAGTGTCAATATTTTGTGTGACCACCATTATTATCCAGCACTGCCTTAACCCTCCTGGGCATGGAATTCACCAGAGCTGCACAGGTTGCTACTGGAATCCTCTTCCACTCCTCCATGATGACATCACGGAGCTGGTGGATGTTAGACACCTTGAACTCCTCCACCTTCCACTTGAGGATGCGCCACAGGTGCTCAATTGGGTTTAGTCCATCACCTTTACCTTCAGCTTCCTCAGCAAGGCAGTTGTCATCTTGGAGGTTGTGTTTGGGGTCGTTATCCTGTTGGAAAACTGCCACGAGGCCCAGTTTTCGAAGGGAGGGGATCATGCTCTGTTTCAGAATGTCACTGTACATGTTGGAATTCATGTTTCCCTCAATGAACTGCAGCTCCCCAGTGCCAGCAACACTCATGCAGCCCAAGACCATGATGCTACCACCACCATGCTTGACTGTAGGCAAGATACAGTTGTCTTGGTACTTCTCACCAGGGCGCCGCCACACATGCTGGACACCATCTGAGCCAAACGAGTTTATCTTGGTCTCGTCAGACCACAGGGCATTCCAGTAATCCATGTTCTTGGACTGCTTGTCTTCAGCAAACTGTTTGCGGGCTTTCTTGTGCGTCAGCTTCCTTCTGCGATGACGACCATGCAGACCGAGTTGATGCAGTGTGCGGCGTATGGTCTGAGCACTGACAGGCTGACATCCCACGTCTTCAACCTCTGCAGCAATGCTGGCAGCACTCATGTGTCTATTTTTTAAAGCCAACCTCTGGATATGACGCCGAACACGTGGACTCAACTTCTTTGGTCGACCCTGGCGAAGCCTGTTCCGAGTGGAACCTGTCCTGGAAAACCGCTGTATGACCTTGGCCACCATGCTGTAGCTCAGTTTCAGGGTGTTAGCAATCTTCTTATAGCCCAGGCCATCTTTGTGGAGAGCAACAATTCTATTTCTTACATCCTCAGAGAGTTCTTTGCCATGAGGTGCCATGTTGAATATCCAGTGGCCAGTATGAGAGAATTGTACCCAAAACACCAAATTTAACAGCCCTGCTCCCCATTTACACCTGGGACCTTGACACATGACACCAGGGAGGGACAACGACACATTTGGGCACAATTTGGACATGTTCACTGTGGGGTGTACTCACTTATGTTGCCAGCCATTTAGACATTAATGGCTGTGTGTTGAGTTATTTTCAGAAGACAGTAAATCTACACTGCTATACAAGCTGTACACTGACTACTCTAAGTTATATCCAAGTTTCATGTCTATAGTGTTGTCCCATGAAAAGATATAATGAAATATTTGCAGAAATGTGAGGGGTGTACTCACTTTTGTGATACACTGTATATATAGATATATAGATATATGTACAGTGTATCACAAAAGTGAGTACACCCCTCACATTTCTGCAAATATTTAAGTATATCTTTTCATGGGACAACACTGACAAAATGACACTTTGACACAATGAAAAGTAGTCTGTGTGCAGCTTATATAACAGTGTAAATGTATTCTTCCCTCAAAATAACTCAATATACAGCCATTAATGTCCAAACCACCGGCAACAAAAGTGAGTACACCCCTAAGAGACTACACCCCTAAATGTCCAAATTGAGCACTGCTTGTCATTTTCCCTCCAAAATGTCATGTGATTTGTAAGTGTTACTAGGTCTCAGGTGTGCATAGGGAGCAGGTGTGTTCAATTTAGTAGTACAGCTCTCACACTCTCTCATACTGGTCACTGAAAGTTCCAACATGGCACCTCATGGCAAAGAACTCTCTGACGATCTTAAAAGACGAATTGTTGCGCTACATGAAGATGGCCAAGGCTACAAGAAGATTGCCAACACCCTGAAACTGAGCTGCAGCACAGTGGCCAAGATCATCCAGCGTTTTAAAAGAGCAGGGTCCACTCAGAACAGACCTCGCGTTGGTCGTCCAAAGAAGCTGAGTGCACGTGCTCAGCGTCACATCCAACTGCTGTCTTTGAAAGATAGGCGCAGGAGTGCTGTCAGCATTGCTGCAGAGATTGAAAAGGTGGGGGGTCAGCCAGTCAGTGCTCGGACCATACGCCGCACAGTACATCAAATTGGTCTGCATGGCTGTCACCCCAGAAGGAAGCCTCTTCTGAAGTCTCTACACAAGAAAGCCCGCAAACAGTTTGCTGAAGACATGTCAACAAAGGACATGGATTACTGGAACCATGTCCTATGGTCTGATGAGACCAAGATTAATTTATTTGGTTGAGATGGTCTCAAGCATGTGTGGCGGCAATCAGGTGAGGAGTACAAAGATAAGTGTGTCATGCCTACAGTCAAGCATGGTGGTGGGAATGCCATGGTCTGGGGCTGCATGAGTGCAGCAGGTGTTGGGGAGTTACATTTCATTGAGGGACACATGAACTCCAATATGTACTGTGAAATACTGAAGCAGAGCATGATCCCCTCCCTCTGGAAACTGGGTCACAGGGCAGTGTTCCAGCATGATAATGACCCCAAACACACCTCTAAGACGACCACTGCTTTACTGAAGAGGCTGAGGGTAAAGGTGATGGACTGGCCAAGCATGTCTCCAGACCTAAACCCAATAGAACATCTTTGGGGCATCCTCAAGCGGAAGGTGGAGGAGCGCAAAGTCTCGAATATCCGCCAGCTCCGTGATGTCGTCATGGAGGAGTGGAAAAGCATTCCAGTGGCAACCTGTGAAGCTCTGGTAAACTCCATGCCCAGGAGAGTTAAGGCAGTTCTGGGAAATAATGGTGGCCACACAAAATATTGACACTTCAGGAACTTTCACTAAGGGGTGTACTCACTTTTGTTGCCGGTGGTTTAGACATTAATGGCTGTATATTGAGTTATTTTGAGGGAAGAATAAATTTACACTGTTATATAAGCTGCACACAGACTACTTTTCACTGTGTCAAAGTGTCATTTTGTCAGTGCTGTCCCATGAAAAGATATACTTAAATATCTGCAGAAATGTGAGGGGTGTACTCACTTTTGTGATACACTGTATGTACAGTGTATCACAAAAGTGAGTACACCCCTCACATTTCTGCAAATATTTCATTATATCTTTTCATGGGACAACACTATAGACATGAAACTTGGATATAACTTAGAGTAGTCAGTGTACAGCTTGTATAGCAGTGTAGATTTACTGTCTTCTGAAAATAACTCAACACACAGCCATTAATGTCTAAATAGCTGGCAACATAAGTGAGTACACCCCACAGTGAACATGTCCAAATTGTGCCCAAATGTGTCGTTGTCCCTCCCTGGTGTCATGTGTCAAGGTCCCAGGTGTAAATGGGGAGCAGGGCTGTTAAATTTGGTGTTTTGGGTACAATTCTCTCATACTGGCCACTGGATATTCAACATCCACCTCATGGCAAAGAACTCTCTGAGGATGTGAGAAATAGAATTGTTGCTCTCCACAAAGATGGCCTGGGCTATAAGAAGATTGCTAACACCCTGAAACTGAGCTACAGCATGGTGGCCAAGGTCATACAGCGGTTTTCCAGGACAGGTTCCACTCGGAACAGGCTTCGCCAGGGTCGACCAAAGAAGTTGAGTCCACGTGTTCGGCGTCATATCCAGAGGTTGGCTTTAAAAAATAGACACATGAGTGCTGCCAGCATTGCTGCAGAGGTTGAAGACGTGGGAGGTCAGCCTGTCAGTGCTCAGACCATACGCCGCACACTGCATCAACTCGGTCTGCACGGTCGTCATCCCAGAAGGAAGCTGACGCACAAGAAAGCCCGCAAACAGTTTGCTGAAGACAAGCAGTCCAAGAACATGGATTACTGGAATGCCCTGTGGTCTGACGAGACCAAGATAAACTTGTTTGGCTCAGATGGTGTCCAGCATGTGTGGCGGCGCCCTGGTGAGAAGTACCAAGACAACTGTATCTTGCCTACAGTCAAGCATGGTGGTGGTAGCATCATGGTCTTGGGCTGCGTGAGTGTTGCTGGCACTGGGGAGCTGCAGTTCATTGAGGGAAACATGAATTCCAACATGTACTGTGACATTCTGAAACAGAGCATGATCCCCTCCCTTCGAAAACTGGGCCTCATGGCAGTTTTCCAACAGGATAACGACCCCAAACACAACCTCCAAGATGACAACTGCCTTGCTGAGGAAGCTGAAGGTAAAGGTGATGGACTAAACCCAATTGAGCACCTGTGGTGCATCCTCAAGTGGAAGGTGGAGGAGTTCAAGGTGTCCAACATCCACCAGCTCCGTGATGTCATCATGGAGGAGTGGAAGAAGATTCCAGTAGCAACCTGTGCAGCTCTGGTGAATTCCATGCCCAGGAGGGTTAAGGCAGTGCTGGATAATAATGGTGGTCACACAAAATATTGACACTTTGGGCACAATTTGGACATGTTCACTGTGGGGTGTACTCACTAATGTTGCCAGCCATTTAGACATTAATGGCTGTGTGTTGAGTTATTTTCAGAAGACAGTAAATCTACACTGCTATACAAGTTGTACACTGACTACTCTAACTTATATCCAAGTTTTATTTCTATAGTGTTGTCTAATGAAAAGATATAATAAAATATTTGCAGAAATGTGAGGGGTGTACTCACTTTTGTGATACACTGTATGTATGTATATGTATATGTATAACATTATGGCCATCTTCCTAATATTGTGTTGGTCCCCCGTTTGGTTCATTCTTCCCTTAACACGGATCAGTCGCCCTGTCCCCTTTGCAGAAAAACAGCCCCAAAGCATGATGTTTCCACCCCCATGCTTCACAGTAGGTATGGTGTTCTTGGGTTTTTCTTCTTCCTCCAAACACGACGAGTTGAGTTTTTACCAAAAACTTCCATTTTGGTTTCATCTGACCACATGATATTCTCCCAATCCTCTTCTGGATCATCCATATGCTCTCTGGCAAACATCAGACGGGCCTGGACATGTACTGGCTTAAGCAGGGGGACACGCCTGGCACTGCAGGATTTGAGTCCCTCTCGGCGTAGTGTGTATACTGATGGTAGCCTTTGTTACTTTGGTCCCAGCTCTCTGCAGGTCATTCATCAGGTCCCTCCGTGTAGTTCTGGGATTTTTGCTCACCGTTCTCATGATCATTTTGACCCCACGGGATGAGATCTTGACCCCAAGGGAGATTATCAATGGTCTTGTATGTCTTCCATTTTCTTACAATTGCTCCCACAGTTGATTTATTCACACCAACCTGTTTGCCTATTGTAGATTTACTCTTCCCAGCCTGGTGCAGGTCTACAATTTTCTTCCTGGTGTCCTTCGACAGCTCTTTGGTCTTGGCCATGGTTGAGTTTGAAGTCTGACTGTTTGAGGCTGTGGACAGGTGTCTTTTATACAGATAACGAGGTCAAACAGGTTCCATTAATACAGGTAACGAGTGGAGGACAGTAGAGCTTCTTAAAGAAGAAGTTACAGGTCTGTGAGAGCCAGAAATCTTGCTTGTTTGTTATTGACCAAATACTTATTTTCCACCATAATTTACAAATAAATTCTTTAAAAATCCTACAATGTGATTTCCTGGATTTTTTTTTTCTCATTTTGTCTCTCATAGTTGAAGTGTACCTATGATGAAAATTACAGACCTCTCTCATCTTTCTAAGTAGGAGAACTTGCACAATCAGTGGCTGACTAAATACTTTTTGACCCCACTGTATATATATATATATATATATATATATACAGTATATATATATATATTAGGGCTGTCGAACTTAACGCGATAATAACGCATTAACGCAATCTCAATTTAACGAGATTTAAAAAAATAGTGCCGTTAACGCACTAATTACATTACGAGATTTTTTCACTTCTAAAACTAAAGCAATTCATTTTTCACCCACGGGAGACAGATGGAATTATTCTCACTGACCACGCTCACACGCACGTTTAATGTTATTTAGTTCCGTTTGACAAAAAAACCCCTTAAAAATAGAGCTAACAGTGAAGATAACCGGTTACAAAAGCAGCGACCGCTGTTTGTGTTCAATTCTCTGTTCACAGTGTCGATATAAGTGATTCAGGAATCGATTCATTGTAAGCGCAGCGTAAATTTCTTTTCTCAGTCATCTCTCCGTGTTTACTGTTATAATGAATGATGCGGTTGTAAATAAACACCAAATACTACAGAACATTTTGTGTGACTCGCTTACCTTATAAAGCTCAGGCTTAATTATACTGGTTATTACCACAGAGCGGGAGTCGAGCGGGAGTCGTTTACGATTTACCGAGGTGAACCACGAACGTGCTGATAGAATCGGCTCAGATGGGATCGGACTGTATTATCTTTTTAAAGTAAATATTTCAATCAGCAGAATCGCATCGCATGTATGATGTGCACAACGTTAATTACGTGCGTTTATTAATGAACGTTTACGTTAGCTTGTCAGAAGCTTTCTCAATAATGTCTGTGCGGTGTTTTTTTTTTTTACAATTAGTGATGGCAAGCAACTGTTCCACTGCACTATTTTACACTAAAAACTAAACTATTCCATAATGCTCCAGATTGCATCATTCTAAATAGGTATCGGCGAGTACAAAAATACATGTACTTGTACTCGGTTGGGAAAAAATGGTATCGATGCATCCCTAGTGAAAACACACTCACTTCGTGTAGAAACGTCCATCAAACCATCGTCACGATACAACCACAGAAAAGTCTGTTACAATAACTACGCATCTGACATATATACGAAGTCAAGGGTCTCTGCTAGATAGTATTACTGCCTAATATGTGAGTGAATAAAACTCCCTTACAGTTTTCTCTTGTCCCAGCAGTTTTTAACATCAGTACATTTAGCATAAAATATGTTCACCATTTTAATTGTAACATTTCACTTAAAATCCTTGTTTTCTATAACATTTACAGATTTTTTTTTTTATGCGATTAATCGCGATTAACTATGTAAAATTCGGAGATTAATCGCGATTAAAAAATTTAATCGTTTGACAGCCCTAATATATATATATATAGGTGCTGGTCATAAAATTTGAATATCATGAAAAAGTATTTCAATTGTTTATTTCTTTTAATGTTGATGATTATGACTGACAACTAATGAAAACCCCAAATTCAGTATCTCAGAAAATTAGAATATTGTGACAAGGTACAATACTGAAGACACCTGGTGCCACACTTTAATCAGCTAATTACCTCAAAACACCTGCAAAGGCCTTTACATGGTCTCTCAGTCTAGTTCTGTAGGCTACACAATCATGGGGAAGACTGCTGACTTGACAGTTGTCCAAAAGACGACCATTGACACCTTGCACAAGGAGGGCAAGACACAAAAGTTCATTGCTAAAGAGGCTGGCTGTTCACAGAGCTCTGTGTCCAAGCACATTAATAGAGAGGCGAAGGGAAGGAAAAGATGTGGTAGAAAAAAGTGTACAAGCAATAGGGATAACCGCACCCTGGAGAGGATTGTGAAACAAAACCCATTCAAAAATGTGGGGGAGATTCACAAAGAGTGGACTGCAGCTGGAGTCAGTGCTTCAAGAACCACCACGCACAGACGTATGCAAGACATGGGTTTCAGCTGTCGCATTCCTTGTGTCAAGCCACTCTTGAACAAGAGACAGCGTCAGAAGCGTCTCGCCTGGGTTAAAGACAAAAAGTCTGCTGAGTGGTCCAAAGTTATGTTCTCTGATGAAAGTAAATATTTCATTACCTTTGGAAATCAAGGTCCCAGAGTCTGGAGGAAGAGAGGAGAGGCACAGAATCCACGTTGCTTGAGGTCCAGTGTAAAGTTTCCACAGTCAGTGATGGTTTGGAGTGCCATGTCATCTGCTGGTGTTGGTCCACTGTGTTTTCTGAGGTCCAAGGTCAACGCAGCCGTCTACCAGGAAGTTTTAGAGCACTTCATGCTTCCTGCTGCTGACCAACTTTATGGAAATGCAGATTTCATTTTCCAACAGGACTTGGCACCTGCACACAGTGCCAAAGCTACCAGTACCTGGTTTAAGGACCATGGTATCCCTGTTCTTAATTGGCCAGCAAACACGCCTGACCTTAACCCCATAGAAAATCTATGGGGTATTGTGAAGAGGAAGATGCGATACGCCAGACCCAACAATTCAGAAGAGCTGAAGGCCACTATCAGAGCAACCAGGTCAGGTCTACGTTATGTGCCCAAAGAATGAGGTCAGCTGACTACCTGAATATACTGAACGACCAGGTTATTCCATCAATGGATTTTTTTCTTCCCTGATTGCATGGGCATATTCCAAGATGACAATGCCAGGATTCATCGAGCTCAAATTGTGAAAGAGTGGTTCAGGGAGCATGAGACATCATTTTCACACATGGATTGGCCACCACAGAGTCCAGACCTGAACCCCATTGAGAATCTTTGGGATGTGCTGGAGAAGACTTTGTGCAGTGGTGCAAATCTTCCATCATCAATACAAGATCTTGGGGAAAAATTATTGCAACTCTGGACAGAAATAAATGTTGTGACATTGCAGAAGCTTGTGGAAACGATGCCACAGAGAATGCGTGCCGTAATCAAAGCTAAAGGCGGTCCAACGAAATATTAGTGTGTGACCTTTTTTTTGGCCAGGCAGTGTATATATATTTAATAACATGTTATTAGGTGGTACTTCATATGTTGCTATGAACTCGCAATCAACAGTAAATAGAGTACAATCGTACAATCTTGACTTGAAGAGTTATTCATTATGCCCGAAAGCCTTAAGAGTCTTCACGGCAACCACACAATAGCAGGCAGGGTGAAGATCCCCGAAGACCAATGGGTGCCCTCGGTATGATTAGAGACATTGCTTCGAGAGAGGATCAAAAAAATGCTTCACTTCAAGCCCTCGCATTTATCTTCATATTACCCTTGACCCCATCCTGGAAGGAAAAAGGCATAATAATGAATATACCCACATGTAAGCATCCAGGTGTGCATATCCAATTGAACGCTGCCTGGAAAGGAGTGTGTCTTGCTAAAAAACAAAGGGTACATAATATAACATGTAATGTCTATGCCTGTGTCCAGTGCTTAGGTTGGCTTGATATTCCATTGTCACCCAATTTAGCATCTTCTGCTGCTGGGGACCCCGATCGCCCACCTCGATCGTCCCCCTCGATCGTGTCCCTCTGGCACATACGCAGTCCACTGACCCTTTGTTATTCGCCGGTACTTCTGTACAGGAGCCTCGGGCTTCCAACCAGAGTCCTTACACAGCGTCGAATACCCCATCCTCTCTTTTAAGTCTTGTCTTTTCCCACCCAGAACACTAGTGGTCAATTGTGCCTGCTAGGGGACGCCCAGCCGACCGGTAGCAGAGCTGAGATTTGAACTCGGAGGATCCCAGAGTGTTGTAATGTGCTAGCAGAATATCCCACTTTTTTTCCCAATTTAGCGTAGACAGTTTGTCTTCCGCTGCTGGGGGATCCCTGATTGCAGTCGAGGTGGGTATATTGCTCCTCAGCCCTTAGCGGAACCCTTTTTCACCCATGCAGTCTGCACAGGCGCCTCTCTATCTGCTCTCTATCCTATCACAGTGTTTGAAGACCCCACCTACATAGTCCAGTCATCCCGCCCCTGCAGGCGCTGCCATTTATGCCCACTAGATGGCACCCAGACGACTGGTGGCAACGCCGAGTTTCGAACCGAGGAGTTCAGAATCTCTGTGATGGTGTGCTAGTGGAATATCCCACATGTGAAGAGAGAGACGTGCGCCGGCTAGCAAACAATTACTGAACTTTATTACTGGTGTTGGTACACCGCACGAGACATTTGGTTTTTTCAGGTTTTGTCCGTTAATTCCGAAATCCGTTAAACAGAGGTCTGTTAAATCCTATTTCAAGCCTGTTAAAATATGGCTTGGTTTTGCATCGTTGACACACAGGGTCTGTCTGAAAACCTTGTGATCTCTCTACATAGATGCATTTTATGTCATTCTACACGTGCTCCTGAGAATAAGGCATATCTAAATTCTTAGATGCCTGAAAATCTATAAATACGTTACAGGAACAGCCTTAATAACAATAAAAATCAGCATCATGATATAAAAAAAAAAATGTATGAATTAATTGAATACATAAATAACTAGGAAAGTAAATATAATAATACAAATACAAAAATAAATAAATAATTTAATTAACAAAAAAAATTTAATATAATAATAAATTATATATACATATATATAGTATATTAGGGCTGTCGAAGTTAACGCGATAATAATGCATTAACGCAATCTCAATTTAACGCGATTTTACAAAATAGTGCCGTTAACGCAAATTCTATTTGGCCCTGCGAGTCATCCGTAGTTCATGTTGAGACTTAACCGTGCACCAACGTTTTAACGTCGGACTTGCCACCGTTTGTTTCATTTGCGGTTTGTTAACATAATGTAACCGAGCATTGTAGTGATGCACTTGCTTAATAAAGAAATAAATACACGGTATACAAGTTGTCGGGAGCAGAACACTTTATTACTTAGTCATACCGTTAGCCAAGCATGCTACTCCATGCACTATGGAAGCCCCAAAGGGTCAAAACACACTCACAATGTTTGCTGATGGAGAAATTTTAACCTACAGTCTGACATTTATACGAAGTCAAGGGTCTCTGCTGGATAGTATTACTGCCTAGTATGTGAGTGAATAAAACTCCCTTGCTCTTGTCCCAGCAGTTTTTAACATAAGTACATTTAGCATAAAATGTGTTCACCATTTTAATTGTAACATTTCACTTAAAAATCCTTGTTTTCTATAACATTTACACAGATTTTTTTTTTATGCGATTAATCGCGATTAACTATATGAAATTCTGAGATTAATCGCGATTAAAAATTTTAATCGTTTGACAGCCCTAATATATATATATATATATATATATATATATATATATATATATATATATATATATATATAATATTAAATAAATAAATATAAAGGGGGAAAAATCACATCCCTTAACCACAGCGAATGTGAAGGTGGGGCCACCAACTTCCAGCTCAAGAGGATCCTTCGCCTGGCTAACAATAATGCAAAAGCTATAGCATCACGGTCCCCAGTTGCACAAGTGGGGGTGGCATCCGGTTCGCCAAAAATTAGGGTTAGGGTTCAATTTATAATCAAACGCCCTAGACAGGGTAGTGAAAATGTCTACCCAAAACATATGGTATAAACCTGCAGGATCTGAGTTGCTTCGTGGGCAGGTGGAGTTAGTATTTGAAAAATGTTAGCTGGCATGCTAGCGGGTTGTGCCACCTCAGCCCATTGGTTTGAATGGCCTGAGGCTAACCGTGTTAGCTTAGTAAGCAAAAAATGCGGTGGCATAATCACCGTAATCGCTGTCTAAATAATTGTAAGTGTGTCTAAATAATCTGCCTTATGAGTTTGGTGTTTTATTGCAATCCTACTTAGGCAGCCGCCTAGATAGGCAATAGGCAGCAAGGCAGCATACTAGGTATAAGTGGAAAGTGATTTAAACAATAAGGAATTGATGTACACGGTTGTATCTTGGTCTGTGTTTGTTACAGGGAGCTTTCCCACGTGTTCAGTAAACTAGTCCTTCACGGTTGAGCTCGTCCATCTCGGAGGTCAGTACACGCTTCCTCTCCTATTGACCCGAGGATGTTGTGGCAGGTATAGGACCCAGCTGAGGTCTGCATGGTGACAAAGGTCATCAACCTCCCCAAAGGTCTTGTCATGCTAAGCCACAATCCATTGTCGGGCAGTGTTGGTGTAAGTTGATATTCTCTCAGAAGCGCTCATCAAGCCGGCCAGGCGATGATAATCAGGCGAGATTCCGGGATTATCTTTTACTTCTTATGTAGCCAGGATTGATCTAGAAGGAGTGATCTTTAGCCACCACCTTTGCTAGCATGTGTGTATTATATTTATACAGTGTTACCTTGTAACTCGACGTTCCCTGTACTCGAAATCTTCGAAAGTCAATGCCCTTTGTCTAGAAAATGTACCCTTAAAATCGACGTGTGTGCGACTGTAGCTTCATTCAGCTACACATTCAGCAGCATAAAATCAGAACCGCTGCTTACCTGAGCTTCTCTTCTTCAAATTGAGACCAAATCTATATCCATGTGTTGTTACATTAGGAATATGAACCACTTCCTTGTTTCTACACTCACTGTCCATTTTATCAGCTCCACTTACCATATAGAAGCACTTTGTAGTTCTACAATTACTGACTGTTACTTCAATGGTCATTATATTATTTAGATGGTGGATTATTCTCAGCACTGCAGTGACACTGACATGGTGGTGGTGTGATAGTGTGTGTTGTGCTGGTATGAGTTTAAATACCGTGTCCACTCATTGTTCACTCTATTAGACACTCCTACCTAGTTGGTCCACATTGTAGACGTAAATTCAGAGACGATCGCTCATCTATTGCTGCTGTTTGAGTTGGTCATCTTCAAGACCTTCATCAGTGGTCACAGGACGCTGCCCACGAGGCGCTGTCGGCTGGATGTTTTTGGTTGGTGGACTATTCTCAGTCCATCAGTGCTGCTGTTTCTTATTCACTCATACCAGCACAACATACACTAACACCACCACCACCATGTCAGTGTAGTGGTTCTGGGAGAGTCCTTACCATTGAAGAACAGCATGAAAGGGGGCTAACAAAGCATGCAGAGAAACAGATGGACTACAGTCAGTAATTGTAGAACTACAAAGTGCTTCTATATGGTAAGTGGAGCTGATAAAATGGACAATCAGTGTAGAAACAAGGAGGTGGTTTTAATGTTATGGCTGATCAGTGTATATATATTGTCTATGATCAATAATCAAATATACCAAACTCCTCTAATGAGTCCCCTATAAAACAGCCCAGTAGTCTACGTTCCCTAGAAGTGTAACCTCTGGTCTTGTTCCAATTCAATTCATAATAAGGGAGACTCTTCTCCTTGGCGGAAGCACCACAAATCATAAGCGAACGAAATGCCATAAATGTGTCATGAAGTACTTTAATGCACTCCTAATGCACTTCTCCCAGCACCTCTAGGACGGATTTAATAACAGAGTGAGGAAAGGGCACGTCGAGCTGCTGAAGTCATTCTTGCCATGAATCCCATCTACATATTGCTGTACGGCTGTGAGATTTAATAGCAAAACATTCCCAGAATGTTCAAATTAAATATAGACTTCATTTTTTTAACATTCATTTATTGTCTGTTTTAGCACCGGTTCATTCCAGTTAGGGTCGCCGTGGCCCGTGGGTCTGAAAGGCAGGAAACACCCCGGACAGGTGCCGAGACATTTACTGTATTACCGTCTCCAAAACTTGAGCAATATTAAAGTGTATCATATTTGATACATGCAGTTTAGAGATCTCTACCTCATCAGTATGGATATTGTTTTCCTGATAAACCTGGTGTGTATAATTAGATACATGTCTTCTGCCCCCCCGGTTGATTATTTATCTACTATGTACTGCATGCGTTAGGTTAAAAAATTGTTAGGTTAAAAAAAACTATAAGTACTTGATGTTTTGTTGTAAGATCATGTGGAATATGTGTATCAGGGCAGTTGTAGCCTAACGGTTAAGGTACTGGACTAGTAAGCAGAAGGTTGCTGGCTCACACCCCACCACTGTCAGGTTGCACTGTTGGGCCCTTGAGCAAGGCCCTTAACCCTTTGCTTAGATTGTATACTGTAAGTCACTTTGGGTAAAAGCGTCTGCTAAATGCTGAAAACGTAAAATGTAAATGTATCAAATTGTATACATCAGGTATATAAGGTCATTATTAGTAAATTGTCATTTTTTTTTAATGCATTTTATGCATTATAAATTCCATATAGCAACATACACTTTGATTACTGATGTAAACTAAATGTTTAAATGTTATGATTAAACAGAATTAGAATAGAAATTGACATATTTATATCTTATATAATAGTTTTTATATATGCAACCTGCTGATTCCGAGGATGGGATATGTGCATTTGGTGGCACACTGTAACAGTAACAGTAATCACACATGGAACACTTGAACTTTGCTCAAACCTACACTGTTTTTAAAATTTTTGTGGAGTTTATGGGATCCAAAGGTTTTTAGGACCCCAGTTATTCTTCTACATGTTTTAAATAACTTGAGTCCAACAAGTAAAGGCAAGAGTGGCTCTATTGTCAGTTCAGCGCTATACAAGTGCATATTGAAATGAAACAACGTTCCTCCAGGATCAGGGTGCACATGCACTATTGTGCAAAGATGCAAGTAATACAGTCACTGAGTAGTTGTATGTGTTGAAGTTGTCATAGTCCAGGGAACAAGACTGTGTTGGTTGTGTGTGTGTATGTATATGTGTGTGTGTGTGGGTGTGAGAGTATTTATGTGTCACAGTGTGCGTATGTGTGCACTTTAAGTATGCATGTACTGTATTTGTGTGTTAGTTTGTGTGTGTGCGTACGTGTGTATATATGTGTGTGTGTGCATGAGTGAGCATAATTGTTTGTCAGAATCTGAGTGTGTTAGTTTACACATGTATATGTGTGTGTGTATGTGCATGTAAGTTTGTGAATGAGTGTGTATATGTGTGACATTGTGTGTCACAAAGTGTGTGTGTGTGTGTATTTTTTATATATATATATATATATATATATATATATATATATATATATATATATATATATATATATATATATATATATATACACACACACAGTGGAGGAAATAAGTATTTGATCCCCTGCTGATTTTGTAAGTTTACCCCCTTACAAAGACTTGAACAGTCTATAATTTTTATGGAAGGTTTATTTTAACAGAGAGAGACAGAATATCAACAAAAAATCCAGAAAAAAAACATTAAATAAAAGTTATACATTAATTTGTATTTAATTAAGGGAAATAAGTATTTGATCCCCTACCAACCAGCAAGAATTCTGACCCCCACAGACCCATGAGGCACACAAATTAGTCCTGTCCCTGTATAAAAGACTCCTGTCACAGAATCAGTTTCTTCCATTCAAATCTCTCGACCACCATGGGCAAGACCAAAGAGCTATCAAAGGACGTCAGGGACAAGATTGTAGACCTGCACAAGGCTGGAATGGGCTACAAGACCATCAGCAAGAAGCTTGGTGAGAAAGAGACCACTGTTGGTGCGATAATTCGAAAATGGAAGAAATACAAGATCACAGTCAATCACCCTCACTCTGGAGCTCCATGCAAGATCTCACCTGGTGGGGTAAGAATGATTCTGAGAAAGGTGAGGTCAGTCCAGAATTACTAATCTGAGAATAAGGTGCAAAAACAATGCAATATTGTGCAAAGATGCAAGTAATATAGTCACTAGTATGAGTTGTCAGAACCCAGGGAACAAGACTGTGTTGATTGTGAATGAGTTTTTGTGTCTGTTAGTGTATGTACACTGATCAACCATAACATTAAAACCCACCTCCTTTAAAAAAAAAACCATTAATCGCGATTAACTATATGAAATTCTGAGAGTAATCGCTATTACAATTTTTAATCGTTTGACAGCCCTAATATATATATGTTACCGTAAAATGTGTCAGGATCTAAGTGTGTGTGTGTGCGTATGTTAGTTGTGTGTCACAGTGTGTGTGTGTGCATGTGAGAGTTGTAATATGCGTCAGGATGTAAGTGTGTGTGTGTGCGTATGTTGTGTGTCACAAAGTGTGTGTATGCATGTGAGAGTTGAGTGTTAGTTTGTGTATGTGTGAGTGTGTGTGTGTATATATATACATGTCTAAATGTAATATGCGTCAGGATCTAAGTGTGTGTGGGAGTTTGTGAGTGTGTTTGTAGCGTGCGTATGATTGTGTTGGTGTGTGTATGTGTGTGTTTCTGTGCGTGTATGTTTGTAGTGTGCGTACGATTTAGTGTTAGTGTATGTGGCTGTGTGTGTTTGTGTGAGTGTGTTTGTATGGGTGTACATACAGTATGTGTGTGTAATTGTGTTTAGTGTGTGTGTGTATATACAGTATATATGTGTAAGGGTAATATGCATCAGGATCTTAGTGTGTGTGGGTGTATGCATACATGGAAGTTTGTGAGTGTGTGTGTGTCAGTGTGCGTGCGAGTATGTGTTTGTAGTGTGCGTATGATTGTGTTGGTGTGTGTGTTTCTATGTGTGTGTTTCTGTGCCTGTAGTGTGTGTATGAGTAGTGTTAGTGTATGTGTCTGTGAGTGTGTTTGTATGGGTGTATATACAGTATGTGTGAGTGTAATCGTGTTTTGTGTGTGTGTGTGTCCGAGTCCATCAGTTCAGATTGAGTTCAGGAGTCTGGCTGATGGAATGGAGGATTATGGCTTGTGGAATGAAGCTGTTGCAAAAGCATACTGAGAGCAAAAAATGCAAAAAAGCCTGATGTATCAAATATGATACAAAACAAATTTATTATTTATTTATTGTATTTGATAGGAGGTCACAATTATTTTGTGTTTTTTTACAGTGTTAAGCAATAGTGAAATATTTAAAATATTTAATAACCCTAATTCAGTGCAGTCTGCTATTTTGAAGAACTAAGACAAAGACAAATAGCTAAGGAGCGGGATCACGGGGGTTAAACTGCTGGGGGTATGCTTGGCCCAGAGAGGTGTGGAAGGACATAACTGGGCTCTCAGCAGTCCCCCGAGCTTACTGTTTTTACACAGGCTAAGCTTTGGCACTTTTTTGAATCCTCGGAAGCTCTGAGCTACACGGCAGTGTTAAAAGGCCAGTAAGAACGGAGATATTGAGTGTTAGCAGAAGAAGCTACTTCAGGGGGTTGAATCTGCCCGAGTGCTAAAAATCCTGCAGATCGATGTTCCTGTACTGGTTACCGAACCTGCTGAAGGTAATTCATTGTTTGGGTGCATTAACTGAGTACCTGGTTGCCAGGGTACACTCTCAATCTGGCAATTTAAGTAGCTTCAACTCTCTTGAGGGCAGGTCTTTGGGAGGAAACCGGAGCACCCGGAGGAAACCCACACGAACAACTCGAATTGAACCCAGGCCCTTCTTGCTGTGAGTCAAGTCACGAGTCTTTAGGCTAGAGTCCAAGTCAAGTCACGAGTCTTTAGGCTAGAGTCCAAGTCAGGTCACGAGTCTTTAGGCTAGAGTCAGAGTCAAGTCACGAGTCTTTAGGCTAGAGTCCGAGTCAAGTCACGAGTCAATATAATATACACAAAACATATATTCTGTGGCCACTATCTGCAAAACTGTTCCCTTTTTGGTGGTTGTCTTTATCGTCTGTAGCCACCACATGCAAAACTGTTCCCTTTTTGGTGGTTGTCTAAATCGTCTGTGGCCAACACCTGCAAAACCAATCGTCTGTGGCCACTATCTGCAAATCTGTTCCCTTTTTGGTGGTTGTCTAAATCGTCTCTGGCCAACACCTGCAAAACTGTTCCCTTTTTGGTGGTTGTCTTAATCGTCTGTGGCCAGTACCTGCAAAACCAATCGTCTGTGGCCACTTTCTGCAAATCTGTTCCCTTTTTGGTGGTTGTCTTAATCGTCTGTGGCCACTATCTGCAAAACCAATCGTCTGTGGCCACCACCTACAAAACTGTTCCCTTTTTGATTTCTTAAATCTTTTGATTATATCATGCCCTGTAGAGGGAGAATTATGCAAATTCCTTCAGATCGTTCTTAAGGTACGTTTGTTGACAACCTGGTGATCGTCTGGCCATCTTTGCTCCTTAGAATCAAGAATCAGTCTTTCATGGTTTACTGTGTGGAATATTGGTCTATTTTTTTTTCTCCGCACCCGTCACTTAAGGGCAAACCTGCGGAAGTCTATTCGACTATATTTTGCTCAGCGTGACATCTCATTTATTCTCCCTAATCGTGAATTCTTTTTACACACCCTTCCCTTAGCTTGCCAGAATCTCCCCCCTCCCCTTCTTCCCTTCCCTTCCCTTACCATCCCTGCCATTTTTATCGGGGTGGGACCGCTCTGTTCGGGTCAGCGCCTCAGAGCAACAGTATTCGCGGAGGGAGGGAGGCAGGGAGGGAGTCGGAGGAGGGGTTTACATCTCAGGCTGGGAGTTTTTTTTCCCCTCCATTTGTTAGAATGCCAGGTCGTCGCGCTGCTCCAATGGTGTGGGCGAAGATAATGGGTCCTGCGCTGACTCCCACTCATTACGCACTCGGTAGCTCTGACCTTGCTCGGGGGCTCGAGATGGACCCTGTGTGAGGAAGTGTGCCGGGGGAGGGAAGGGTCTGCGGATGGTGCGCTGACTGGCGATGCTGCAGTGACCCCAAAAACCCTCGCGTTTGAAGGTAGTGTTGAATGGGTTGGGTTTGTTCGGAATGTCTCGGACGTATTATGCCGCTGTATGCATGGATTGACACTTATGCAAGAGCGGACCACTTCTTTTTACCTGCACCAGTCCGGTTTATAAGGAGAGCCGCTTTGAGCATAGAGAGTCACGCATCGATATCCATTATCCCCCGTCTCTGTGCAGACGCTACACACAGACAAGTCGACACGGGTCAAAATTGCGGCGGTTGTGATAAATCCCTCCAACCCTCAGACTTGCCGATAAGTCTCCATGCTAGGTCGTTGGCAAGCCTAAGAAATCAGCACTGATGGGCTAGCTTGCTTTACCGCTG
Organism: Trichomycterus rosablanca; assembly: GCF_030014385.1. Classification (NCBI taxonomy): domain Eukaryota; kingdom Metazoa; phylum Chordata; class Actinopteri; order Siluriformes; family Trichomycteridae; genus Trichomycterus; species Trichomycterus rosablanca. Next base: position 14,417,351 of record NC_086008.1, on the reverse strand, counting down.
TGCCACCCAAGCGGAAAGCATGGGTCTGGAAAACGTGAGGGGCTGCATCATCAATCCCACGAGGGCACTTACAAAATGCAAAACTAAGGACGCTTGGGTGATCCTTGCTGCTGGTGCAAGTGCAGGCTTTGCGAGTGGTGGCCACAGACGATAAAGACAACCACCAAAAAGGGAACGGGGTGCATTTCCCAAAACGTTTGTAATGCTAAGTACTTCGTAACCTCATACTTAAGAACATTCTTAAATTTACGAGTGTTTCTCGAAACCCCTCGTAACAAACGTAGTACTTAAAATTGTTCGAAAATTACAAGTAGTCTGCAAATCTGTTCCCTTTTTGGTGGTTGTCTTAATCGTCTTTGGCCACCACCAGCAAATCCGCTCCCTTTTTGGTGGTTGTCTTAATCGTCTATGGCCACCACCTGCAAATCCGCTCCCTTTTTGGTGGTTGTCTTAATCGTCTTTGGCCACCACCAGCAAATCCGCTCCCTTTTTGGTGGTTGTCTTAATCGTCTTTGGCCACCACCTGCAAATCCGCTCCCTTTTTGGTGGTTGTCTTAATCGTCTTTGGCCACCACCAGCAAATCTGCTCCCTTTTTGGTGGTTGTCTTAATCGTCTTTGGCCACCACCAGCAAATCCGCTCCCTTTTTGGTGGTTGTCTTAATCATCTGTGGCCGCTAACTGCAAAATCGTTCCCTATTTGGTGGTTGTCTTGGTTGTCTGTTGCCACCATCTGCAAAACCGTTTCCTTTTTGGTGGTTGTTTGCAAAACAGTTTTGGTGGTTGTCTTAATTGTCTCTGGCCATCACCAGCAAAATCGTTCCCTTTTTGGTGTTTGTCTGCAAAACCGTTCCCTTTTTGGTGGTTGTCTGCAAAACCGTTCCCTTTTTGGTGGTTGTCTTAATCGTCTGTGGCCACCACCTTCCAAACCCTTCCCTTTTTGATATTTGTCTTAATCGTCTGTGGCCACCACCTTCCAAACCCTTCCCTTTTTGATATTTGTCTTAATCGTCTGTGGCCACCACCTTCCAAACCCTTCCAAACCCTTCCCTGCAAAACCATTCCCTTTTTGGTGGTTGTCTGCAAAACCATTCCCTTTTTGGTGGTTGTCTGCAAAACCGTTCCCTTTTTGATAGTTGTCTTAATTGTCTGTGGCCACCACCTTCCAAACCCTTCCCTGCAAAACCGTTCCCTTTTTGGTGGTTGTCCTAATCGTCTCTGGCCATCACCAGCAAAACCGTTCCCTTTTTGGTGGTTGTCTGCAAAACCGTTCCCTTTTTGGTGGTTGTCTGCAAAACCGTTCCCTTTTTGATAGTTGTCTTAATCATCTGTGGCCACCACCTTCCAAACCCTTCCCTTTATGGTGGTTGTCTTAATCGTCTCTGGCCTCCACCTGCAATACCGTTCCCTTTTTGGTGGTTGTCTTGCTGTTGCTTCTGCAGTGTACCCGTTGTCACCTCCATTGCACCAAAATAGGTGCAATCGATACGCAATCGCTTATGCTTCCTAAAGGGACAGATTGATATCTGTAGCTCAGTGGTTACGGTAATTGACTAGTAATCAAAACGTTGTTGGTTCGAGTCCCGAAGCTTTAACACATCTAGTAAAGTTTCAGCTGATACCCTGGAACACTTTTGTAGAAGAAACAGCATTACCGCCTGTTATGATGCCACATTTTCAGTTGCTGGGTATTTTTTTTTACCCAGCATCCTGTTAGGTTACGTTCAGAGCACTAAAGCACTAAATACCCAGGCAGCGAAGCCGGCGGAGTAGACCTCGGCTAACCGTAATGCATTAGGCACTTGGGCTCTTAACCTTCCTCAATAACAGAAATATTAGCCTGGTATGTTAATGTTTTTTCCCAAGGTTTCCATGGCTGCCACACTCCTCGGCACGGCGCAACAAAAGGGTTGATAGCATAACCGTACTATCCATACGCTATTAGCGAAATGGGAACTAAACATCTCACAGTTCCAGAATATGACAGATAATGTCACATGGCCCGTCACTTTTTTCTGTGAGTACGAGTGGGCAGTATTCCCTGGAGCCGTGTTTAGAAAGCTGCACGGGGGAGGCCACTCAGAACCGCCGGGTCCGATGTGGTCGTCATTAGTATTCGAAAAGCTTTCCCCCCCACACGCGCGCGCGACCATTTTGCTAATTGGCTTGTGTTTTTTTTTAAGTTGGGAGGTGATGGGTAATGTGAGTACGCAGTGTGATACGATCAACTAAGAGCAGAAAACTGAAGTTTATATTATTTATATACCTGTATTATTAATCAGTAGTAGCTTAGTGGCTACGGTACTGTTAATGTAGTAGTAATCAGAAGGTTGCTGTTTTAAACCCTGCCACTACCAAGTTGCCACTGTTGGGCCCTCAATTGGTCACAACTGTAAGTAGCTTTGGTTAAAAGTGTCCGCTAAATACCATTATATACCCTATTTACCTTATATACAGTACATATTTGCACATTCTGTACCCTCTTAGACTCTACACATACTTATTATTGTTTATATATTTATTATTAGTATTTATTTATATAATACATACCTAACTGTTCTTATTTACATATTAGCTAGCTAGCTCTATCTATCTATCTATCTATCTATCTATATATATATCTATATATCTATCTATCTATCTAGTTTGTTATCTATCTATCCATCTATCTATCTATTTAGTTAGCTAGCTCTCTCTCAAGTTTGTTAGCTAGCTCTCTGTCTATCTATCTATCTGTCTGTCTGTCTGTCTATCTATCTAGTTTGTTAGCTAGCCCTCTGTCTGTCTGCCTGCCTGTCTGTTTGTCTGTCTGTCTATCTGTCTATCTATCTTGTTAGCTAGGTAGTTCTCTATCCAGTTTGCTAGCTAGCTCTCTGTCTGTCTGTCTGCCTATCTTCCCAGCTATCTATCTATCTATCTATCTATCTATCTATCTATCTATCTATCTATCTATCTATCTATCTATCTATCTATCTATCTATCTATCTAGTTTGTTAGCTAGCTGTCTGTCTGTCTATCTGACTATCTAGTTAGCTAGCTCTCTCTCAAGTTTGTTAGCTAGCTCTCTGTCTGTCTATCTATCTTTTAGCTATCTATCTATCAAGTTAGCTACGTATCTATCAAGTTATCTATCTATCTATCTATCTATCACATTAGCTAGGTCTCTATCTATCTATCTATCTATCTATCTCTCTATCTATCTATCTATTTATCTATCTATCTATCTATCTATCTATCTATCTATCTATCTATCTATCTATCTATCTATCTATCTATCTATCCATCAAGTTAGCTAGGTCTCTATCTATCTATCTATCTATCTATCTATCTATCTATCTATCTATCTATCTATCTATCTATCTATCCATCCATCAAGTTATCTAGGTCTTTATCTATCTATCTATCTATCTATCTATCTATCTATCTATCTATCTATCTATCTATCTATCTATCTATCTATCTATCTATCCATCCATCAAGTTATCTAGGTCTTTATCTATCTATCTATCTATCTATCTATCTATCTATCTATCTATCTATCTATCTATCTATCTATCTATCTATCTATCCATCCATCCATCCATCAAGTTAGCTAGGTCTTTATCTATCTATCTATCTATCTATCTATCTATCTATCTATCTATCTATCTATCTATCTATCTATCTGTCTATCTATCTATCTATCTATCTATCTATCTATCTATCTATCTATCTATCTATCTATCTATTTATCTATCTATCTATCTATCTATCTATCTATCTATCTATCTATCTATCTATCTATCTATCTATCTATCTATCTATCTATCTATCTATCCATCAAGTTAGCTAGGTCTTTATCTATCTATCTATCTCTCTATCTATCTATCTATCTATCTATCTATCTATCTATCTATCTATCTATCTATCTATCTATCTATCCATCAAGTTATCTAGGTCTTTATCTATCTATCTATTTATCTATCTATCTATCTATCTATCTATCTATCTATCTATCTATCTATCTATCTATCTATCTATCTATCCATCAAGTTATCTAGGTCTTTATCTATCTATCTATCTATCTATCTATCTATCTATCTATCTATCTATCTATCTATCTATCTATCTATCTATCTATCTATCTATCCATCAAGTTAGCTAGGTCTCTATCTATCTATCTATCAAGTTAGCTAGGTATCTATCTATCTATCACATTAGCTAGGTCTCTATCTATCTATCTATCTATCTATCTATCTATCTATCTATCTATCTATCTATCTATCCATCCATCAAGTTAGCTAGGTCTCTATCTATCTATCTATCTATCTATCACATTAGCTAGGTCTCTATCTATCTATCTATCTATCTATCTATCTATCTATCTATCTATCTATCTATCTATCTATCTATCTATCTATCTATCCATCCATCAAGTTAGCTAGGTCTCTATCTATCTATCTATCTATCTATCTATCTATCTATCTATCTATCAAGTTAGCTAGGTATCTATCTATCTATTAAGTTACCTATCTATCTATCTATCTATCTATCTATCTATCTATCTATCTATCTATCTATCTATCTATCTATCTATCCATCCATCTATCCATCTATCCATCCATCAAGTTAGCTAGGTCTCTATCTATCTATCTATCTATCTATCTATCTATCTATCTATCTATCTATCTATCTATCTATCTATCTATCTATCTATCCATCTATCCATCTATAAGTTAGCTAGGTATCTATCTATCAAGTTAGCTAGCTCTCTATCTATCTGTCAATTTAGCTAGCTTTCTATCTATCAAGTTAGCTAGGTCTCTATCTATCTTCTAATATCAAACAAAATCCACTCTAGATACTAATATAAAAAAATTGTAACTGGCTTTAATATAAAACAAATTATCACTAATTGGGAAGATTCCTTGCAACAAATAGCATTTTTTGTAAAGGGACAACAATTTATGGGGACAAAATAAGTAAACACCTAAAGAGAAAAAGCTGCAGAACATTTAACAATACAATCAGTACAAATGGCTTTAGGAGTACTTCGGAAAACTGCTGTCACTGAACATAGTCCGTCACTGCAAAACGCTTATTGATGTATTTATTTTTGCTATTTTATTAATCCCAATTTAGTGTCCCAATTTCATGGCTGCTAGGGGGCATCCAGTGGACCGGTAGCGGAGCGCAGGTAAAAAGCTTGTTTTTATTATATTTTTATTTATTTATTTAATTTGCAGTAGACGTTTTAACACTAACATTGCCAACAACTGTTTTTCAACATGTTACTAGTAATTTGTGACACTCCCACATGAAAAGTGTTGTTTTTAGAAAGTATACACATTAAACTAACAAAAGATTTAAAAAATAACTCCTTGCAAGGGTAAACTTTTCTGTGTGCATTTAATCTTTTAAAATATGGGAGTTTTGCCATTTTAATTTTTTGAACCTGTTCCTTTAAGAAGGCTGGGGGCGGAGCTACTGAGGACGTCTACACAAGGAGCATATCCTGATTAACAGGAAGAGGAGATAAAAGGCGGGAAAAAGAAGAAAGAAAAAGTTTGGAGTGTTTTGGGTTTGTTTGGATCAATGCCCAAAAGACTCCAATTTTTACAATAAAAACGGACAATGAGATGGCAGTCACGAGGAACAAGCGGGGTGGAGAGGACTTAAGTCCATGCATTGCATTGCTAAGGACTTTTTTTTTTTCTTTAATTTTTGCGTTTGGGATATATTTTCTGCATTTTGGAAAAAATTTTAATAATAAAAAATAATTAAAAGCATTTTTTAAAATATTCTTTTAAAATTTTTATTAATAAAATAATTAAGAGCATTTTTTTTAATTAATTCCAAAATCATTTTAAATTTTTTTATTAATAATAAGATAATTCAAAGCAATTTTTAAATTAATTTTTAAATAATTTTTAAAATAATTTTATTAATAATAAAAATAATTAAAATAAATTTTATAATTAATTTTAAAAAAAAAAATTTATTTCATTAATAATAAAAATAATTAAAAGCAATTTGTAATTAATTTTTAAAGAATTTTTTTAATAATTGTATTAGTAATAAATAATAATTAAAAGCCATTTTTGTATTATTTTAAAACATTTTTTAAAATAATTTTATTAATAATAAAATAATTAAAAGCAATTTTTAAATTAATTTAAAAATAATTTTATTAATAATAAAATATAATTAAAAGCATTTTTTAATTAATTTAAATTTTTTTTTATTAATAATAAAATTGACTTCTCTTAAAATAAAGTGTCTTAATAATAAAATATAGTGTCTTAATCCTTATTCCTTACTAACAAATAAACCCCAGCAAAACTAGCATCCCCGGCACCCTTTTGTCTGCAAAAAAGAAAAAAAAACACATTCAGGTGCATGCCGGCCTCAAATAGCGACATCAAAAGCAGATGAGAGCTCGAGAAATCAAGATACCGTACAAAGCTCCAGCATTTTCACCACAGCAACCCCCGGCGCCGAGGCCAAGCCCGGTTTGAAACCGTCTCTGATTGTTGGCCTTGTTGAATCTCTGTCATCTTGCCTTTAATAGCTGTGATCAAATGTGTGCCTCGCGAGAGGAGACCGCGGGGAAGAGAATGTCCCCCGAATTGGCACAGCACGCCTGCCAGCTATTCAATTCAATTTCAATCCAATTTCATTTGTATAGCACTTTTAACAACGGCCATTGTTGCAAAGCAGCTTTAGAGAAATCCGGGTTTAGATCTCTGATGAGAAAGTCAAAGGCAAAAAAAAAATGTCACATAACAAAATCCTCAAGGGGGGCAATCAAATTATTATAATAAATAGTAGATTTTGATATTATGTGCATGGAAATTATAGAAACACACAATCCAATAGTATTGATTGTGTGGAAATGTACAGAGTGTTGGGTATGAGAACATTTGAACCGGAGATATTTCATGTTTTATCTGCTTAACTTCATTTCATGTATTAATAAACATCCATTCCTGCATTTCAGGCCTGCATCACATTCCAAATAAAGGTGGGACGGGGTCAATTTAGAGCTAGTAATGAGGTGAAAAAACTAAATAATAATGTGATTTCAAACAGGTGATTGTAATCATGGTTTGGTACAACAGCAGCATCCATAAGTAACAGAGTTACATGCACAAATGCCACTTAAAACTTGACTGTGCAAAAAAGAAGCCTTATGTTAAGCATGTCCAGAAGCGGCGTCGACTTCTCTGTGCTCTGAGGCATCCAGGATGGACCATCACACAGTGGAAACGTGTATTGTGGTCAGATGAATCAGCATTCCAGTGAAGACAAAAAGGACCATCCAGACTGTTATCAGGAACAAGTCCAAAAGACAGGGTGTGTCATGGTATGGGGGTGTGTCAGTGCCCTTGGCGAAGGTCATTTACACTTCTGTGATGCAGCATTTATGCAGAAAAGTACATTAAGACCCTAGAGCAACATGTGCTGCCTTCAAGACGTCGTCTTTTCCAGGGTAGATGATGCAAAACCACATGCTGCACACATTACAAAGGCATGGCTGCAGAAGAAGAGGGTACGGGTACTGGACTGGCCCGCCTGCAGTCCTGACCTGTCCCCAATAGAGAATGTGTGGAGAATTTTGAAACGAGGACCCCGTAATGTTGCACATCTTAAGACGTGATTGCAGGAAGAACGGGACAAAATAAAAGCTGCTTGGTGTCCTCGGTGCCGAAACGTCTTTTAAGTGGTAAATGCTTTACTGTCCCAACGTTTTTTGGAATGTGTCGCAGGCCTGAAATGCATTTGTAATGGTTTGATTGCATCCTACACGTAGAGAAAAAAACAAGGTCTGAATAAATCAAAGCGACACAAAAGCACAGCGCCCAGAATGAACCCCGACCAAAATCCTGCCCTCGTCTGCATCTTTGCTATGCGCTCGGCTTCATTCATTAACGACAGAGCCCGGCCTGTTCTTATTTCTTTTTTTCTCCCCTCGTTGACTCTGTAAGCAGAAGAGGTCTGTTTGGCAGACAACCCCCCTCGGCGCGAGAGCACTTGATTAATGATCTGGAAAACGCTTCGCCTTTTCAGCTGATTAAATAAAATCGACTGGAATTTTTGCATTTTATAATAAAGTGAACACACGCATGCTTGACGTGACCCGGAGAAGCTGCTCCGGGGGCAGGATCTATCTGGGTTTTCGCGACAGGCTTGAGAGCGCCGCGTCACCTCATGCAGAAGGAAACGCGGCGTCGCCCCCGGATGACAGTACCTGATGCCCGAATGCACGTAAAAGGACGTAGAAGGCTAAAGGAGAAATTGTGTATTTATTTCTTTATTTATTTCTACTGAAGTTTTCAATTTCCCATTATATTATTGACCACTGGGGCATTCTGCATTCAATCTCTCTACCGATGGGGAAGAACGTCCCGGAAGGAAAATGATAAGGATTTTGACAGGGTTGTCAGGTTATTTGTTTCCACGTGTCATGAGTTGTTTTTCTATGTTTTCCTAAATGACACATTGAAGAAAAAGAAAAAAAAACGCTCCCCGGCTAACCTGATAAGAGAGCCGCGTCTCGGCTTGTTGACACTTAAAAATGCAAAAATATTTTAAGCTAAAATGTCAAATTCGTGGCGTCCTTAAAGGTCAGAAATAAATAAGATTATGAAATAAATATGGAGGAACCTGAGATATTTCATGTTTTATCTGCTCAACTTCATTTCATTTATTAATAAACATCCATTCCTGCATTTCAGGCCTGCAACAGCGTTTACCACTGTGTAACGTTGCCATTCCTTTTTACCATACTTAAAAGACGTTTTGGCACCGAGGATACCAAGCAATGCTGATTCATCTGACCACAATACACGTTTCCACTGTGTGATGGTCCATCCTGGATGCCTCAGAGCCTGGAGAAGTCGACGCCGCTTCTGGACATGGTTAACATAAGGCTTCTTTTTCGCACAGTAAAATTTTAAGTGGTATTTGTGCATGTGACTCTGTATTATAGTGCTTGACAAACGTTTGCCAAAGTAATCCCTCACCCATGTGGTTATATCAGCTATTGTTGAGAGGTGGTTCTTGATGCGGTGCCGTCTGAGGGATCGAAGATCACGAGCGTTCAGGTTAAGCTTGCACCCTTGCCCTTTACGCACTAAAATTCCTCCCGATTCCTTGAATAGTTTAATGATATTATGCACTGTAGAGGGAGAAATATGCAAATCCCTTCCAATCTTTTTTTGAGGTTCATTGTTTCTAAAACTCTGATCATCTTTGCTCATCAGAGACTCAGCCTTTCCTGGATGCTGCTTTTGTACCAAACCATGATTACAATCACCTGTTTGGAATCACATCATTATTTAGTTTTTTCACCTCATTACTACTGTAGCTCTAAATTGCCCCCGTCCTAACTTTTTTTTAATGTGTTGCAGACCTGAAATGCAGGAATGGATGTTTATTAATAAAAGAAATGAAGTTGAGCAGATAAAACATGAAATATCTCAGATTCAAACTGTCTGCAATCAAATAAAAGTAAATGTAAGGACACTGTTTTTATTTTATATGCATTTTCATTACTGTCCCAACTTTTTCTGATTTTGGGTTGTACTTCCAGTTAACCTGACTGCATGTCTTTGGACTGTGGGAGAAAACCGGATTGCTCCACCCACAGAACAGCCCAACATTCACATTATTGACAGTATTTAAAGGTGCCCAACAATGGCAACTTGGCAGTATTGGGGCTTAAACCGGCAACCATCTGATTACTAGCCCAGAACTATAACAGGAAAGGCAGAACCACACCCCAGACAGGTTGCCAGTCCATCACAGGGCAAACACACTCATACATTTTATTTCCAGTTAATACTGTGGGAGGAAACCCACACAGACACAGGAAGAACCTGGACTTTTCCACCTGGGAGTTGAACCCATGACCTTCTTGCCAGCGGGTTGAGGGTTAAGAGCCTTGCTCAGCGGCCCAACATTGGCAACTTGGCAGTATTGGGGCTTGAATCGGCAACTTTCTGATTACTTGTCCAGAATCGTAACCGCTGAGCCACCACTGCCCCATTTACCTAAAATTCACTTGTCAGACGTACATACAGTTGTGAGGTCAGACCAGATGTTGAGGGAGAAGTCTGGACAGGCGTAGGCGTTCCTATCCATCCCATTTAATAGGGTTAATGTCCTCATAGCCCTATAGGAGGTCTATCTGAAAACCTAGTGAGCTCTCTACCTAGACAGCATTTTGCTCTCCCAAGAAGAAGGCTGTTTAAATACTTAGATGCCTTAAAATGCTGCCTACTGAGGTGCCTTAATTATAAGCAGTCTATAATATTATGGGTCTGTCTAAAAACCTAGTGAGCTGCCTTGCTGCCTACTGCCTACCTAGTCAGCTGCCTAAGTAGAGAGAAATAAACTGCTTTGAGTTCGATGTCTTATTAGAATCCTCTCTACTTAGGCAGCCACCTAGAGAGGCACTAGGCAGCAAGGCAGCTCACTAGGTTTTCAGACAGACCCAGAGATTTACGCTGACCTTACAAGCGCCCGGCGTTCCTATCGGCGGCACGGATAATTACGGGCGGTTCCCAGCAGCATCGATCACGCCCGGTGCAGATCGTTGCACTTTCAGGGGAGGTCTCTCTTCATCAACATCAAATCCGTCCAAGCGGAAAAACTGCCGTTTCCAAATGATGTTTACACTCGGCCTCTGATGTCTCTGCTTGGTGATATACCCAGTGCAGCGGGCACACTTCCCTCGCCCAGACTGCTGGGGTTGTTCCATTGCTTAATGATCCATCGCTTACATTATGTGCCTGGTACAGACGGACTAAACAGCCGTATAAAGGTCGTATAAGCTGGTTAGGTCTGGAAAATATGCTTTTTTATGTGCTTTAAGTGGTTTTAGGATGGAAATAAAACCCCAAATCAGAAAAAGTTGGGACACTATGGAAAATGCTAATTAAGTAAAAATGCAGACAGGATGAATCTGAGATATTTCATGTTTTATCTGCTTAACTTCATTTCATTTGTTAATAAACATCCATTCCTGCATTTCAGGCCTGCAACACCCGTGATCCTCCATCCCTCAGACGGCACTGCATCAAGAACCGCCACTCAACAATAGCTTATATAACCACACGGGTGAGGGATTACTTTGGCAAACCTTTGTCAAGCACTACAATACAGAGTTACATGCACAAATGCCACTTAATACTTTACTGTGCAAAAACGAAGCCTTATGTTAACCATGTCCAGAAGCGGCGTCGATTTCTCTGGGCTCTGAGGCATCTCGGCTGGACCATCACACGGTGGAAATGTGTATTGTGGTCAGATGAATCAGCACTCCAGGTCTTTGTGCTCCGGACCAACCAGACTGTTATCAGGAACAAGTCCAAAAGTCAGGGTCTGTCATGGTATGGGGTGTGTCAGTGCCCTTGGGAAAGGTCATTTACACCTCATGGCAGCATTAATGCAGAAAAGTACATTGAGATCTTAGAGCAACATGTGCTGCCTTCAAGGCGTCATCTTTCCCAGGGACGTCCGTGCATTTTTCAACAAGACGATGCAAAACCACATTACAACATTACAAGGGCATGGCTGCAGAGGAAGAGGGTACGGGTACTGAACTGGCCTGCCTGTAGTCCTGACCTCTGTTTGCAGGAAGAATGGGACACTAAATCGCTTGGTCTCTTCTGTGCCAAAACATCTTTTAAGTGTGGTGAATAGGAACGGAAACATTATAAAGTGGTAAATGCTTTACTGTCCCAACTTTTTTGGAATGTGTTGCAGGCCTGAAATGCAGGAATGGATGTTTATTAATCATAATAAATGAAATAAAAGTAAATGTAAGAAACTGATTTGGGGTTGTAGATAACACGCATGCTTATCAGCATTTGTTTCACAACTTATACGACTATCAACTATGATGCTAAAAAAGAATCTCTCAATTGGAAGCACCAACAATTTTAAACAATTAAACACCCCTTCCTGCAACTGCTCATTTACCGCGGACCCTTGGAGAGCCCACCTGGCCTGGCTCTGTATTTGAACACGTAATGGCCGAGCAGCGCGCCGCGAATGCTGTGAGACGACGGAATGCCGGGCACGTGTCGGAAAAGCTGCTGCGAGACCCGCTCGGTTAATGGCATCCTGACAAACACCTGCCCGTCCGCGGTTAAATATTTATTCAGCGCGGAGATCTGACATCACCTGGCCTTATCGCTGGATAAACAGCTTATGTAAACACGTCGAGGACGACCCATTCGTAAATAAACCTGCCCTGATGGCAAAAAAAAAACAACGGAGTGCGGGGATGTCAAGGAGCTTGCGGGGCCCTGGTTGGAATCCACACAAACACAACTGGCTGTGTTTGAGGGAGGGAAGGTCGGATGGGGGCTACGATATGCAATAGACGAATACTGGGGTTGGTCCAGATGCCTGGGCAGGTTGGGGAAGGGGAGAGACATAGAGCTTAGCGTGCCTCTCCATACACAATATCGGTGGTTTGCTCGAGGTTTATTATTATTAGTAGTAGTAGTAATAATAATAAAAATGTATTATTATTATTTATTTTTATTTATTTATTTTATTATTATTATTATTTATATTATTTACTATATTATATTATTTATTATATTATGATTTATTTTTATGATTATTATTATTTATTTTTATTTATTTCTTTATTATATTATTATTATTTATTTTTACTTATTTATTTATTATTTATTATTATTTATTATATTATTATTATTATTATTTATTATTTATTTATTATTATTCATCACTGACAGGTGATAAAAAGCGGCGTCTGGTGAACCGGCTCTCCTTGATCATTTGGGGGTCGTGCAAGGGGTAGCGGATTCACAATAATCTACTTACAATAAATTCGTAATCTGGTATCGTTCTAAAACCTTACCCGTCACTCAGCACTTCACAGATGCAGCTTTAGGTCCTTTAAAGCTCCTTAGTACGTGTTAAGCTGGAAGCCCTTCGGCATTCATTAAATCTGACTGTACAGGGTCATCCTTAGGTCCCCCCCGATGGACTATGTTTTACCATATTTCCAAAAGTATGAGGACACTTTATTGTGAGCTTGTTGGACACACATTTCATTAGAGGTGTCTCCATTTCTTTGGGAGGTCTTTCAGAAGATTTTGGAGTGTGAAATGGACTTTATTACACCTATTTAGCATTCATACATTCATTATTATTATTATTATTATTATTATTATTATTATTATTATTATTATTATTATTATTATTATTATTATTATTATTATTATTATTATTATTATTATTATTATTATTATTATTATTATTATTATGATTGTACCTATGACAAACGACAAGGACCTCTGATTATTTTGAAAGAAAGAAAAACCTGAACCGTTTACTTATAACAAAAGAGTTTAATATGATGATAAATGTATTTCTTTTCATTCATCAACAGCTTTAATCCTGGTCGCAGGAGGTTCGGTTCCACCAGGAAACACCGGACTGCCAAATCCAGCGCAGGGCTTTGGCCATCTCCTCCAGCTGCAGCCAACCATTCCTGTGTAGATGCCTGGGCGGCTGATATCACTGCTGCGATTCGAACCCGTACCTCAGACTTGGTTAAGTTAGCGTGATGATGATGATAATAATAATAATAAATCTAATAATAATCAATATTATTCTTATAAAAATAAATAAAATAGTGAATAGAAAAAATTAATACTAATACCAGTACTACTACAACTACTACTACTACTACTACTACTAATAATAATAATAATAATAATACCATAATTAAAATAATAATAATCAATATTATTCTTATACAAATAAATAAAATAATAAATAAAAAATAAAAAATACTAATGATAATAATAATAATAAAACTAATAATCAACATTATTATTTTAAAAATAAATAAAATAATAAATACAAAAATAAAAACTACTACTACTAATGATAATAATAATTATTATTATAATAAAAATAACAATACTACCAGTATTACGACTACTACTACTAATAATAATAATAATAAAAATAATAATAATAATAACAATACCATAATTAAAATAATAATAATCAATATTATTCTTATACAAATAAATAAAATAATAAATAAAAAATAAAAACTACTAATGATAATAATAATAATAATAATAAAACTAATAATAATCAATATTATTATTTTAAAAACAAATAAAATAATAAATACAAAAATAAAAACTACTACTACTAATGATAATAATAATAATTATTATAATAACAATAACAATACTACCAGTATTACTACGACTACTACTACTAATAATAAAAATAATAATAATAAATATTATCATTATAAAAATAAATAAAATAATACAAAAAATTAAAACTATGACTAATAATAATAATAATTATTATTATTATAATAAAAAACAATATTACTAGTACTACTAATAATAATAATATTAATAATAATAAATTATTATAATAATATATATAATATAATATATAATAATATAATAATAGTAATAGTAGTTGTTATTATTATTATTTTAAAAACAATACTACTACCACTAATAATAATAATAACTATAATAATAATAATAATACTATAATAAAAAACAAAAATAATCAATTATTATTATTAAAATAAATACAATAATAACTAACAATACTACTACTACTTATAATAACAATATTTATTTATATTATTATTATTAAAACAATAATCATTATTAATAATAATAATTTTAATAATAATAACACCACTACTACCAAAACATCTAGTAATATTATTATTACTACTATAATTGTTTTTATAATAATTTTTAATAACAAAACTACTAATACTACTACTACTACTAATAATAATAATAAACAATTATAATTTTTGCCTATAATTGTGGCCCTCACTTCGGGGAAACTCCATAAAATTCCGATATAAAATGGAATCTATAAAAATTCGTACGATTTCAATAAAACAATTTTTTTAAATAAAAATAATTAAATAAAACTTTTTATAAGCCACTTTTTTGTTGATGTAACACTCGTGAGGTGTATGTCATTACTTTTTAATGAATAATTATAGAATAAAATTGTAAGTGAACCTTCTGTCGCTCTGATCTTACACTCTCACTCTTCTCCCTCTGGCACTAGCACAGATGCTGCATCTCTGTCAAATGGCCCAGCTATTGAACCCCACCGCCCTAATCCCATGTGTAGCCAGCATTAAAAATTGGATTCGAAAGGGATAAGATTGGATTAGTCCTGCTGGGTTTTAAAAAATTGTAAAAGGTCCATTTATGCTGCTCCGTAATCTCCTTTGACTATGTAAGAGCATCAAGCAGATGCCGGCCGTATATAGATATTCGCTGTCCACTTTCTTTTCTCTTTTCGGCGTATTATGATCATTGTATTTTTTTTACCCGTATGGTAAGAATTCATCACTTTGATAGCCTGGGACGACTCCCGCAGGCCGACCTCGCGCTTCCTTTGACCCAGCTGATAGCCGGTGGGTCCAGACTCCAGGCTTTTAAACTGATTTCCTGTTTCTTTGCAGCCAAGAAGTGGTGCCGCTGTTGCGTCGCCTTTTTTGTGACAAAATAATTCAGAGTGCTTTTAGGAAATTACCTTTCGCTGGAAGCTTGCTTCAGAGCGTCTGTACTTCAAAATAAAACATAACTTCAAGTGCAATCGTATCAGAAATTATTTTACTTGTCGTGTTGCTATATATTTCGTCAATGCAACTGTAAGTGTCCTCGACAAACATGATAAATATCAGCGTTTTTTTCTTTCTTTATTCTTTAGTCCTAAACTTATTTTAAAAGTGCCCTCCTGCTGGTAGTGCTATTAGGCCCAAATCCCCTCACAGCACCCCCCCCCCCCCCCCCCCCAGCAGCACTTTCGCCCGTGCTTGGTAAGCTCTTTGGTTACATTTTAATCCCCCGCCCCAATATGGCTCGCATCTGCAGCACTGGAATTACACGCATATGTCCGTGTTCCTGTTCACGCAACCTGTTCACTACCAGTCAGCTCCTGAGATACGGATACTGGTTTCAGGAACACATCTGGGTTTGGGTAGTATTTCACACATTCACACAAGGTCTGAATGTCTGTGAGGGGTTTTGTGTAATAATAGCAGGTCCAAGTCACTAAAATATGAATTTATATAAATCAACATTTATTTTAATAAAAATTAAACAGCAAGATTTTATTTGCAGTCCAGGTTGGTATAAACAGCTGCTTAGGGTCACATCCAGACTGAGGAACTTGAAAGAAATGTTGCTAGAATCATTACAGTTATGCTAAAAATAGAAGGTCTTTACTGAGATTTTTTTTTACTGTTGTAGTGGTAGTACTGGTAGTAATAGTGGAAATAGTAGTAGTAATAGTAGTAGTAATTGTAGTAGTAATAGTAGTAGTAGGCTAAGTAAAAGTAGTAGTGCATTTACATTTTTGGCATTTAGCAGATGCCTTTATCCAAAGTGACTTACAGTACTGTGACAGTATACAGTCTGAGCAATTTAGGGTTAAGGGCCAACAGCAGCTTCCTGACAGTGGTGGGGCTTGAACCAGCAACCTTCTGATTACTAGTCTAGTACTTTAAGCACTAGGGTATGGCTTGTGGTAATAGCAGTAGTAGTAAAAACAATAGTAATAATAGTAGTAGTAATAGTTGTAGTATTAGTAATAATAGCAGTAATAGAGGTAGTAATAGTAATAATAATAACAGTAGTAATGATGATAACAGAAGTAGCAACAGTAATATTCATAATAGTAGTAGTAATTGTTGTAGTATTAGTATTAATAGTAGTAATAATAGTAGTAGTAATAGTATTAGTAATAATAATAGAGGTAGTTATAGTAATAATAACAGTAGTAATAATAATAATGGGGTAGTTATAGTAGTAGTAATATTTAAAGTAGAAGTAATACTAGCAATAATAATAATAGATGTAGTTGTAGTAATAGTAGTAATGGTAGTAATAATACTAGTAGTAATAATTGTTGTAGTAGTAATAATAATAGTAATAGAAGTAATTATACTAGTAATAATAATAATAGAGGTAGTTATAGTAATAGTAGTAGTAATGGTAGTAATAGAAGTAGTAATAGTTGTAGTAGTAGTAGTAGTATTAGTAATAATAAAAGTAGTATTACTAGTAAAAATAATAAGAGGTAGTAATAGTAGTAGTAATTATAGTAGTAATACTAGCAATAATAATAATAGATGTAGTTGTAGTAATGGTAGTAATGGTAGTAATAATACTAGTAGTAATAATTGTTGTAGTAACTGCGTGTTCTGTCATAGGATGGATTTATTATCATTAATAACTGTAATATTGATTAAAATTATTAATAAATAATTATGTATTCAATTCATATATGTATGTATAATTAATAATAAGAATAATGTATTATGAATAATAAGAATAGTAATAAGAATAAAAATACAAATGTATTAATAATAATAATAATAAATAAAAATACAAATGATGTATAAAAATAATAAATAAAAATACAAATGATGTGTAAATAATTATAATAATAAATAAAAATACAAATGATGTATTAATAATAATAATAACATTGATAAGAATAATAATAATAAAAAATAATATTAATAAGAATAATAATTAATAAAAATTAAAATGATGTATAAATAATAATGATAATGATAATAATAATAATAATAATAAAAAAATTACAGTATTTAACTGTCCGGCAGCGGCACATGTTTTTGGTCCCAGTTTCTGGCCACCCAGAAAAGCTGAAGGGGCCAGCTGTCTGTGAGGAACTGGACGCCACAGATTTCGTTGCGGGAGCCACTTTCGACCATATGGCACTTATCCTCATCTCAGCGCTAGTGTGACACACACACACACACACACACACACACACAAGGGATCTGCTTTTAGGCTAAAAGTGCTGCAGGCTAACACTGATAATCTGTGCTGGAGGCTGTCATGGGCTACTAGATTAAGAGCACAAGGGGTTCAGCAAAAGTGTGTGTGACACACTGGAGGGGAGGGGGGGGAGGGGGGGTTACATGTTGACCAAACTCACATCTGTCTAAATTTAGAAAGCCACAAGCTTTGATCTTTTAGAATCTGAATATAATCGTTCTGCATTCAATAGTACAAAATTTAACATTGTGCTTTAGCGTATCGTTGTGATGTATCATTGTGATGAAGCATGTTTTTGACCCGCTGAGGTGTGCTATTAACCGGCCGGGCGCTTACACAGACAGGACTGGTTGTGTTTCTAGGGTTTCGAGGGAACTGATCAAGCAGCGTTTTCTCATTGATGCTGCAATTGCGACCTCTGCTGGCATATTGAGGAGCCTGCAAAAAGGGGCGTGGCTTTTGAGTCTCAGAGGTGCTATCGACCAACCGGGCGCCTACACAGACAGGACTGGTTGTGTTTCTAAGGGAGAGGAAAATGATCAAGCAGTGGTTTCTCATCGATGCTGTGATTGTGTCCTCTGCTGGCATATTGAGAAGCCTGGAAAGGGGGCGTGGCTTTTGAATCTCAGAGGTGCTATCAACCGGCCGGGTGCCTACACATACAGAACTGGCTGTATTTCTAGAGTTTCAAGGGAAATTATTAAGTGGCAGTTTCTCATTGATGCTGCAATTGCAATTGCGACCCCTGCTGGCATATTGATGAGCCTGCAAAAGGGGCATGGCTCTCTGTATGCGATTCTGCGCTCTGTAAGACCCCGCCTCAAGCAGGTGAAAAGAAGCGGTTTATTTAGTTTGTGATACGAGTCTTTGTGTTGAAGGGTTCGAATCATCATTCAGGATTATTTAAAATTGTTATAACAGTGGCGATGAGACGTCGTGCATCACGTGACGTTGGTAAGGTGGCGGAGGTTGCGTGCATACTTGCGTATTGAAAGAGCGCACTGCTATACCGGCCGAGCAGTGTATACTTCCTCGAATCTAGTACGTACAGTGTATCACAAAAGTGAGTACACCCCTCACATTTCTGCAGATATTTAAGTATATCTTTTCATGGGACAACACTGACAAAATGACACTTTGACACAATGAAAAGTAGTCTGTGTGCAGCTTATATAACAGTGTAAATTTATTCTTCCCTCAAAATAACTCAATATACAGCCATTAATGTCTAAACCACCAGCAACAAAAGTGAGTACACCCCTTAGTGAAAGTTCCTGAAGTGTCAATATTTTGTGTGGCCACCATTATTTCCCAGAACTGCCTTAACTCTCCTGGGCATGGAGTTTACCAGAGCTTCACAGGTTGCCACTGGAATGCTTTTCCACTCCTCCATGATGACATCACGGAGCTGGCGGATATTCGAGACTTTGCGCTCCTCCACCTTCCGCTTGAGGATGCCCCAAAGATGTTCTATTGGGTTTAGGTCTGGAGACATGCTTGGCCAGTCCATCACCTTTACCCTCAGCCTCTTCAATAAAGCAGTGGTCGTCTTAGAGGTGTGTTTGGGGTCATTATCATGCTGAAACACTGCCCTGCAACCCAGTTTCCGGAGGGAGGGGATCATGCTCTGCTTCAGTATTTCACAGTACATATTGGAGTTCATGTGTCCCTCAATGAAATGTAACTCCCCAACACCTGCTGCACTCATGCAGCCCAAGACCATGGCATTCCCACCACCATGCTTGACTGTAGGCATGACACACTTATCTTTGTACTCCTCACCTGATTGCCGCCACACATGCTTGAGACCATCTGAACCAAACAAATTAATCTTGGTCTCATCAGACCATAGGACATGGTTCCAGTAATCCATGTCCTTTGTTGACATGTCTTCAGCAAACTGTTTGCGGGCTTTCTTGTGTAGAGACTTCAGAAGAGGCTTCCTTCTGGGGTGACAGCCATGCAGACCAATTTGATGTAGTGTGCGGCGTATGGTCTGAGCACTGACAGGCTGACCCCCCACCTTTTCAATCTCTGCAGCAATGCTGACAGCACTCCTGCGCCTATCTTTCAAAGACAGCAGTTGGTTGTGACGCTGAGCATGTGCACTCAGCTTCTTTGGACGACCAACGCGAGGTCTGTTCTGAGTGGACCCTGCTCTTTTAAAACGCTGGATGATCTTGGCCACTGTGCTGCAGCTCAGTTTCAGGGTGTTGGCAATCTTCTTGTAGCCTTGGCCATCTTCATGTAGCGCAACAATTCGTCTTTTAAGATCCTCAGAGAGTTCTTTGCCATGAGGTGCCATGTTGGAACTTTCAGTGACCAGTATGAGAGAGTGTGAGAGCTGTACTACTAAATTGAACACACCTGCTCCCTATGCACACCTGAGACCTAGTAACACTAACAAATCACATGACATTTTGGAGGGAAAATGACAAGCAGTGCTCAATTTGGACATTTAGGGGTGTAGTCTCTTAGGGGTGTACTCACTTTTGTTGCCGGTGGTTTAGACATTAATGGCTGTATATTGAGTTATTTTGAGGGAAGAATAAATTTACACTGTTATATAAGCTGCACACAGACTACTTTTCATTGTGTCAAAGTGTAATTTTGTCAGTGTTGTCCCATGAAAAGATATACTTAAATATCTGCAGAAATGTGAGGGGTGTACTCACTTTTGTGATACACTGTACCTAGTAAGTATGCAATTTCGGACGCAGCCATAGCTAGCCTAGCCTCACACATCGTGTAGTTTGTGTTCTGTCTAGAGATGCATAAGTACGCTCACTAACTCGTACTCGTACTCGCAAACGAGGCTCCGATACTAAACATCCGATACCGTGTGCCTAGTGCACGTTGCTGCGTTATGCCTAGTTCACACTACACGATTTTTGCCCTGATTTTCGCTCGGCGGCTGGTCGGCGCTAGATTTGCCGGCTCTGGAGCAACTCGGCGTTCGCTCGGCGATCAAAACTCGGCTCTCGATCACTAAGTGTGAACTATCCAACAACTCGATCCGACCGGCTCGCCGAGCGCTCTAGTTTTCTAGCACGTCAGATATCTGATCTCAGATGTGCGACTGGGAATGAGTGACCTGTCGAACAGCCAATGAGAACGCAGGATACGGTGTGAGGGGAAACGCAGGAGAGGAGTGTAAACAGGTGGGACAGGGGGATAATATAGTTTATATCAGAATACACCGGCACACACACACGTTTTACAGTATTTCTGACCTGATCGTTCTCTACAAAACATAACAACAAAACACCAACATTGCAAAAATATTTATTATCCTCCAACTCACTACAGAACAATCCATGCTATTCGTGTTGCCAAATCCACTCAGATTCATTTATTTTTCCTCCTTGATTTCATCACGTCAGCGCACAAACACTTTGATCACTCGCTACTTGTTGACGTGCATTTTTTGGACGTGGTATCATTAAACTTCTCGTCACTTCTCACGTGTGTTTTTGTTTAAAAAAAAAAACGGTATTCTAAATAGGTATTGGTATCGGTATCGGTATCGGTATCGGCAAGTACAAAAATACATGTACTTGTACTCGTACTCGGTTGGGAAAAAATGGTATCGATGCATCCATAGTTCTGTCTGTTATTGTTTTGTATTGTTTCTCAGTCAGTGTTACCATTTATCACCACCATAGCCTTTAGCATAGAGATCCATGTTCATAAAGTAGTTCCCCCTAAGTGTTAATAGCGCATCGTGTCTTGTATTCCTTGTTCCGTGTTAGGGGGTGGAGCACTGAGCTATCAATCGACCACCTCCTTGTTTCTACTCTCACTGTCCATTTTATCAGCTCCACTTACCATATAGGACCACTTTGTAGTTCTACAATTACTGACTGTAGTCCATCTATTTCTCTACATACTTTTTAGCCTGCTTTCACCCTGTTCTTCAATGGTCATGGCTCTCACAGGACCACTACAGAGCAGGTATTATTTAGGTGGTGGATCATTCTCAGCACTGCAGTGACACTGACATATGGTGGTGGTGTGTTAGTGTGTTGTGCTGGAGTTTTTAAATACCGTGTCCACTCACTGTCCACTGTATAAGACACTCATACCTAGTTGGTCCACCTTGTAGATGTAAAGTCAGAGACGATCGCTCATCTATTGCTGCTGTTTGAGTTGGTCACCTTCTAGACCTTCATCAGTGGTCACAGGACGCTGCCCACGGGGCGCTGTCGGCTGGATATTTTTGATTGGTGGACTATTCTCAGTCCAGCAGTGACAATGAGGTGTTTAAAAACTCCATCATACTCATACCAGCACAACACACACTAACACACCACCACCATGTCGGTGTCAGTGCAGTGCTGAGAATGATCCACTACCTATATAATACCTGCTCTGTAGTTGTCCTGGGAGAGTCCTGAACAGCATGAGAGGGGCATGCAAAGAAAAGGCATGCAGAGAAACAGATGGACTACAGTCAGTAATTGTAGATCTACGTACAAAGTGCTTCTATATGAAAATGGTACAATCCTGAATTGTCCTGATGCTAAAGGCAACGCAATGGTAAATCTCTTCATATGCTCCCCCTGCAATCGAGCGAATCTAGCTTCTGGCCGTGGGGAGAGCGAGAAAAGGAAGAGAGATGTCTAGATGAGTAGTGTTTCCACCCTGGTGCTTGGGCTGAAGGGGTCGTGAAATCTTAGTGATTGCAGGTTGAGGTAAAGGTCTGCCCGAAGTGCATCATCTCTGCTCAAAGAATTCCCCATGACCTTGATAAGTGCTCTTTCTCCTCCTTTCTTTTCTATTCTCTCTATTCTTCTAGACTCTCTTAGATCCTATAGAGTATGGGCAGAACCCCGTCTATCTGCGATACAAGAGATACAAGTGATAACTGGTGAGGTGAGGGGGGTGATGAAGAAATAGCTCTTCCGTGAAAGAAATTCTTAGCTTGAGCGATTGATATCAGTTATCTGCTGGTATCTTACTCCTTTTCCTGCCGTTCTGTTACTGTGATGAGGGTGGAGCAGGCAGATCTTACATCTATGGGTAATTAATCATGTCGGAAGGTTAGGTCATTCCTAGGCATCAGGTAAGGTGTCATCCTTATTATACTCTTCATTTATTGTGCATAAATTAAAGTCTAGACGGGTTAGACCCCTCTTTAGCAGCATTAACACCTCTGGTACGTAACTACACTATATTGCCAAAAGTATTGAATTCAGGTGTTCCAATCACCTCCATGGCCACGGGGGTATAAAACCAAGCACCTCGGCATGCAGACTGCTTCTACAAACATTAGTGAAAGAATGGGGCTCTCAGGAGCTCAGTGAATTCCAGCGTGGTACTGTGATGAGATGCCACCTGTGCAACAAGTCCATTCGTGAAATTTCAGTCGACAGCAACTCTGTCACGAAGTGGTAGCCACGTAAAATGACAGAGCGGGTCAGCGGATGCTGAGGCGCATAGTGCGCAGAGGTCGCCAACTTTCTGCCGAGTCAATCACTATGGACCTCCAAACTTCATGTGGCCTTCAGATTAGCTCAAGAACAGTGTGTAGAGAGCTTCATGGAATGGGTTTCCATGGCCAAGCAGCTGCATCACCAAGCGCAATGCAAAGCGTCGGATGCAGTGGTGTAAGTGTTCTCTGGAATGACGAATCATGCTTCGTCTGGCAATCCGATGGACGAGTCTGGGTTTGGTGGTTGCCAGGAGAACGGTACTTGTCTGACTGCATTGTGCCAAGTGTAAAGGGCAGTGATAGCTCAGTGGTTAAGGTACTGGACTTGTAATCTAAAGGTTGCCGGTTCAAGCCCTACCACCGCCAAGTTGCCACTGTTGGGCCCCTGAGCAAGGCCCTTAACCCTCAATTGCTCAAAAAATTTGTTCAGTCATAACTGTAAGTCGCTTTGGATAAAAGCGTCTTCCAAATGCTGAAAATGTAAATGTAAAGTTTGGTGGGGGGGGGATTATGGTTTGAGGTTGTTTTTCAGGAGTTGGGCTCGGCCCCTTAGTTCCAGTGAAAGGAACTCTTAATGCTTCAGCATACCAAGAGATTTTGGACAATTTCATGCTCTCAAATTTGTGGGAACAGTTTGGGGATGGCCCCTTCCTGTTCCAACATGACTGCGCACCAGTGCACAAAGCGAGGACCATAAAGACGTGGATGAGCGAATTTGGTGTGGAAAAACTTGACTGGCCTGCACAGTCCTGACCTCAACCCGATAGAACACCTTTGGGATGAATTAGTCGCCAAATTTAACAGGATCCGCGTCTTCCAAAAAGTTCCACCTCTGAATTGTACCCAGTCGTCGAATGAATTTGGTTTAATGGTTGATGTAGCTAGAGGGGCAACAACTTTGTACATAGGGTCAGGTAGGGCAGGTGAAAGTGACAACAGGTGCACTGGGGCAACATCAAGACACCCCCAACATGAGCATCCCTCTTCAAGTCTTCATCAACTTTCCAATGTGGTTATGGTCTGGTCTGTGTAGTTCTTGAGGCTCTTGGTTTGGTTCCACCTAAGGCGGAAAAGCAGCCTCATATCATGATGCACCCTCCACCATGCTTCAGTTGATGTCATCTGTATTAGATTGCAGTGCCTTGTGGACTAGTATGTTCAAAAGACCTTAATATTAGTTTTCCAGCTTCTACTGGCTCCTGGGGTACATGGACTCAGTTTTTTGTTTATGCCCCACGTCCCATCTGTCTCCGCCCCTGCCTCTTGATTTACCTTCGTGTTCATGACCACTTGTCTTATGTATAAGGATCCCGTTTCTCTGTTCATTGAGGGCCGTTGGGTTGAAGTTGGATGGGACTGCTTGGCTGCAAACCCTTCTTGTCATGATAGTCTTGGTACCTTGATTTAGCCTAGTATTACCCTTGTTATCTTTGTTTCCTGTTATTGTCTAGCTATGGTATATACCTGTAATCCTTGTTCCTTCCTATAACTATAGACTAGCCTTTTGTCTTGTTGTACTTGGTCATGTCTTTGTCTTAGTTCATTTCCATTAGCATAGTCTTTAGCTTAGGATTTAGTCTATTTAAAGGTTTAGAATAGTTTAGGGACTTGTTCTAGGTGTTTCTAAGTCAGTGATAGCACTAGCATAGCCTTTAGAATAGACATCCATGTTCATATAGTTCCCCCAGTGTTCCTAGTATGTCTTGTCTCGTGTGTGTTCACAGTTCTAGCCTTGTTCCTTGCAAATTCCCAGCAAACGTCTCCGTGCCTGCGTCCAGTATGCTAACCAGTCTGAGACGGGCAGCTGTAACAAACCCTGGTTTCTCCGAAAGGTCTACAGACCCTGCAGTTACATTAATAAAACCCCCTTGAATTAAATTAAACTGCAGTCTCTCTCGATTTACCAAAAATGCCCTGTATTAAATAATGCATCAAGAATCCACTCCCCTCTCCCCCCTGCCCTGGATGGCATTATCAATCTAATGACCAAATGGCCACATATATCAAAATCAGACTGGCATATGCTTGGAATTATGGGCACACAAACACAAATCTACCCTTAGGCAACAGGTACTGGGATGCACGCCATGTCTTTGAGGCCGTATCGCAGGCGTATCGCAATTATGAAAGAGCGCAAACCTCCAGTTAGGTGACTACACACACTTGATTGGCTGTGTCTGGGAAGGGAAGGGGGGTTGGCCGAGGCCCTGCGATGGATCGGATGCCGGGGAAACCAGACCCAACATGATCCTGACCGGGATACGCCAGATTCAACCGGACCTGCATCTTCCTAAAAGTTCCACCTTTGAATTGTACCCAGTTGTCGAATGAATTTGGTTTACTGGTTGATGTCGTAGCTAGAGGGGCAACTACTTTGTACATAGGGTCAGGTAGGGCAGGTGAACTGGAGAGGCAACAGCAGGACAACCCCCAAAAAAGATTTCTGGTCTGGTCTGTGTAGTTCTTGAGGCTCTTGGTTTGGACCACACTGAAACACAAATCTACCCTTAGGCAACAGGTACTGGGATGCGTGCCACGTATTTGAGGCCGTATAGCAGGCGGATCACCCTTATCAAAGAGCGCAAACCCCCAGTTAGGCGACTACACACACTTGATTGGCTGTGTCTGGGAAGGGAAGGGGGGTTGGCCGAGGCCCTGCGATGGATGGAATGCCAGGGAAACCAGACCCAACATAATTCTTACCGGGAAACGCCAGATTCAACCAGACCCGCGTCTTCCAAGAAGTTCTACCTCTGGAGTTGTCGAATGAATTTGGTTTACTGGTTGATGTCGTAGCTAGAGGGGCAACTACTTTGTACATAGGGTCAGGTAGGGCAGGTAAAAGTGACAATAGGTGCACTGGAGAGGCAACAGCAGGACAGCCCCCAAAAAAGATTTCAGGTCTTCATCAACTTTCCAATGCGGTTATGGTCTGGTCTGTGTAGTTCTTAAGGCTCTTGGTTTGGACCACACTGAAACACAAATCTACCCTTAGGCAACAGGTACTGGGATGCACGCCACGTATTTGAGGCCGTATCGCAGGCGGATCGCCCTTATCAAAGAGCGCTAACCCGGTGGCACGAGCAAACCCCGACTTGTAGTTTGACAGCGCTCTTTTTAATCTGATTAATTACACTCTGGCTCGTCGAGGCCGGTGGAAGATCTCCCGAGCGATTGAGCGCGTATGGATTACACCTGTAAAAGTGAGGGACCTTCGGCACCTCTCGCCAAGGGCACGGCAGGAGGAAACATCACACCGAAGAGCTGCCCTGATACGTGTGCTGAGTCATTAATAGCGTGGCTGAATGGGAGGAAGTATAGGTATACCTTTAAATACCGAACAGGATGTTGCTAATTACCTGTGGTTACACAGAAAAAAGACTTCCAGCAGTTTCTCCGCTGTTGCTGCGTGGTGTCCTTTTATTTATTGATTCCTCTTCATTAAATGCTTCATTCTGTTTAGAAATGCGTTGAATCCGAAGCATATTCCTGTGAACAAACCATTGGCACACAGTTCAGTTAACCACATTAATTTGACAGTTGGGTTAAATTTCAATAGTCATGTCCAGGCCTCAATACTGCATAACATTATGACCACCTTCCTGATATTGTGTTGGTCCCCCTTTAGCTGCCAAAACAGCTGTGCAACTGTGATGCACTGTGTATCCTGACACCTTTCTATCAGAACCAGCATTAACTCGTCTGTTGGCTCGGACCACACGGGCCAGCCTTCG
Source organism: Trichomycterus rosablanca (assembly GCF_030014385.1). Taxonomy (NCBI): domain Eukaryota; kingdom Metazoa; phylum Chordata; class Actinopteri; order Siluriformes; family Trichomycteridae; genus Trichomycterus; species Trichomycterus rosablanca. Next base: position 14,390,336 of record NC_086008.1, on the reverse strand, counting down.
CTCCCCGCGTGAATCAATGAGCCTTGGCCGTCCATGACCCTGTCGTCGGTTTACCACTGTTCCTTCTTTGGACCACTTTTGATTGATACTGACCACTGCAGACCGGGAACACCACACAAGAGCTGCAGTTTTGACTTGACTTGATTGTGTTATTCACTTCACCTGTCCGTGGTCATAATGTTATGCCTGGTCAGTGTAAATAGAAACTGTCTGGCAGTGTGAAAAAAGGCTATGATGCCACACTCTAAAGAGATTCAAATACAGAAGCGAAGCACAGTTAATTAAATCCACCAGTCTGGAAAGGCTCTGGGACTCCACCGAATCACAACGAGAGCGAAACTTCATCAAGAACACATTAATGACTCAACTAGGAGGTCACATCTAAAAAACATCTACAATCAGTAAGGGTCAATGTACATGATTCCATAATATGTAATATGTAACGGAGCCCATCTAGGCTCACTGACGACTCCTAGTTGGTTGGGGCTGTCCACAGAACAACTGGTGTCAAAGGTCGTTCATAACAAGCCAGGGATCTAATCTAAGATCCATGAACTCAACATGGGGGAGGCAACTCGACATCACTTCAATAGAAACTGTCTGGCAGTGTGAAAAAGGCTTGTGAAATGATGCCACTCTCCACTGAGACTCCACCGAACCACAACGAGAGCGAAATTTCACCAAGAACACATTAATAACTCAACTAGGAGGTCACATCTAAAAAACTGAAGGCCTCACTGGCCACAGGTTAATGTCAAAACATAACAGAAATTAGATCGGCTACTCTGAATTGCCCCGATTTGAGTTAATGGGTAAGTTTGTGATGTCATTTTGTAGTATAGACTTCATTTTGTAGTATAGACTTAAATGTAACAATTACAAACATGCCAGGAAACTAAGCTGTTGTCACGGATTCTCAGTCCTCTGTGCTTCAGTGTAGAGGTGCCATGCCCCTCTCTCACTCTCAGTCCTGAGCCAACACCCCTTTTATGATTGGTCCCCTCTGCTAATTAGCCCCAGCTGCACCTCATCTGAGGGCATTTAAGAGAGGAGCTGTGCATGTAAGTTCGTTCAACTTTGGTATCTTTTGAATTTGTTTTTTACTCCGTCCGCCCGCCTTTGAATTTGCCTTAGCCCTGTTTAGCTCTGTTTAGATTAGCATTAGCATTAGCGTTAGCATTTATCTTCGTTCCAGTGTGTTTATCTTCAGCAGTCTTAGTTTAGGGTCACGTATAGTTTAGCTCAGCTCTAGCATGGTTTATGTGTTTAGCTTAGCGTTAGCAGTTAACATTAGCATAAAAAACGGTGTCAATTGGAGGGATCAACTTTGTATATTTCAGATTGCTGCCTGGAAGAATACGACTTCAGTGGACCATACCATTTCTCATCTCGTCAGCCGGCCTTCACTTCATTATTTGGTCGTATCTTCGTTAAGGTTGCAGTTGTGCTGCGCTGTATGCTAATGTCAGTAGCAGCTATCTAGCTTGTTTAATACACTATTGCTTTCTAAGCTTGTCTTAACTGTATACTGATGAGTGCTAACATCACATATAGTTTAGCTAACTAACAACCCCAATAACTGTTGTTTGTACCTGTTTTTGGGGGGAGGGGTCCAAGTATTAATTAGGAGGGTCATTCCCCTTCATATTTGGAACCATGATTATATCAGTTTTGCCAAGTATGCTGGAGCTAAGCCTTCTTTAAATGTGCTGTAGCCTAGTAGGTAATGTACTGAATTAGTAATCTGAAGGTTGCTGGTTCAAGCCCCACCACTGCCAAGTTGCCACTTTTGGGCCCTTGAACAAGGCTCTTAACCCTCAATTGCTTGGATTGTATACAGTCACTACACTCACTGTCCTTTTTATCAGCTCCACTTGCCATATAGAAGCACTTTGTAGTTCTACAATTACTGACTGTAGTCCATCTGTTTCTCTGCATGCTTTGTTAGCCCCCTTTCATGCTGTTTTTCAAAGGTCAGAACCCCCACAGGACCACCACAGAGCAGGTATTATTTGGGTGGTGGATCATTCTCAGCACTGCAGTCACACTGACATACATGGTGGTGGTGTGTTAGTGTGTGCTGTGCTGGTATGAGTGCACAAGACACAGCTCCAATGCCGATGGAGTTTTTAAACACCTCACTGTCACTGCTGGACTGAGAATAGTCCACCAACCAAAAATATCCAGCCAACAGCGCCCCGTGGGCAGCGTCCTGTGACCACTGATAAAGGTCTAGAAGATGACCAAGTCAAACAGCAGCAATTGATAAGCATGAGCGATCGTCTCCATCTCTGACTTTACATCTACAAGGTCGACCAACTAGGAAGGAGTGTCTAATAGAGTGGACAGTGAGTGGACACACTAACACACCACCACCATTTCACCATTATCCACCACCTAAATAATACCTGCTCTGTAGTGGTCCTGTGGGGGGGTCCTGACCATTGAAGAGCAGGGTGAAAGCAGGCTAAAAAGGTTTGTAGAGAAACGGATGGAGTACAGTCAGTAATTGTAGAACTTTAAAGTGCTTCTATATGGTAAGAGGAGCTGATAACATTGACAGTGAGTGTGGAAACGATGAGGTGGTTTTAATGTAGACAAGTAGGCTAGCATGTCTGGGGGGACTTAATCTGAACCTCCAGCTTCCATTTCTCTACCTGCACCAAGACATTTTAGCTCTATTAATAAGAAATCTTGACTAAAAATCTAAAAATAATAATAAAAAAAGATATATATATATAACTTGGAGGGAAATGTAAAGCTAACGCGGTATAAATGGAATAATCACCTCAGAAACGGGTCACTCCTGCCACCCTTTGGCCACCTTGGTTACTGCACCTAATAAGCACTAAAGCTTCTCTCATCCAAGAGAAAACAATTAGCTAATAAACAAATCCCAACAAATCTCTACCTGCTTTCTTCAAGCAACACTTAATTTCTTTAATTATACAGTTTATTCATTTCCTTGCTTCAGTACACGGCCCCACCCCGGGCCGGCGCCCAGAAATGTCAAGAACAGCCAACTTCAACCGGTGAAATTTCAATTCCATTAAATAATAACCACTGAAGCGGTCGGAGATCTTAATGAGGATCCCCACACAGTGCCGTGTATGTGTGTTCGGTTCTTTAATTGTTGGAGAATGCATTCGCTTTAGCCAGCGAGCTAATTACGGATTAGCGGTGTTTCTAGCTTCACAGTGGGGAGAACGCTAATTGTAGACCGGCGCTTTGTTGTGTCAACAAAGCCGCGAACTACAACTTGTACACAAATAATAATAATCTGTGGAGGATTTCTAGTCACGTGTTAACCAGATTTGTAATTATTTATAGCACTTCATCGCTATTAGCATTTTGGTGCTGTCACAGGGCATCATGACCGTACATTAAGTAGAAATTTAAATAAAAATACAATAACCGCTTATCCAATTAGGGTCGGGGTTGAGGGGGCTGGATCCTATCCCAGCTTTTCAATGGGCGCAAGGCACACAGTAACACCCTGGCCGGGGCGCCAGTCCATTGCACACGCACACCCATTTCCCCAAAGGGCAATTTAGCGTCTCCAGTTAACCTGACTGCATGTTTTTGGGCTGTGGGAGGAAACCGGAGCTGACACGGGGAGAACATGCAAACTCCGCACAGAAAGGACCCGGACCGCCCCGCCCGGGGATCGAACCCAGGACCTTCTCGCTGCGAGGCGACAGTAGTACAGGCCCCACAATAGTATCATAAAATTGTGATATTTTAGATTAGATTTTTTTTATCTGCTCGCCGTAATAAAGGTTGCCATGTATATGATTTTTAAAACATTTTAAGACACAATTGATGTCTAGATTCATAGCCAATCTAGACCTCCCAAAAAGGTCCTATCCAAAACTTACCTGTTGGTGATCACATGGATCAGAAAAGTCTGAGCATTGGTTCAGCACTGGTGGTGGGACTAAGGGTTGGGTTGGAGTTGGGTTGGAGTTGGGTTGGAGTTGGGTTGGAGTTGGGTTGGAGTTGGGTTGAATCCCCCCCATTTCTACCCCCTTTTTATTTAGGAAAACAAGTATGTAGGGAGGAGCTGTGGAGAAGTTGGGTAGTTGTAGCCTAGCAGTTAAAGTACTGGACTAGTAATCTGAAAGTTGCTGGTTTAAACAGCATCACTGCCAGGTTGCTGCTATTGGACCGATCAGCCATAACATTAAAACCACCTCCTTGTTTCTACACACATTGTCCATTTTATCAGCTCCACTTACCATATAGAAGCACTTTGTAGTTCTACAATTACTGACTGTAGTCCATCTGTTTCTCTGCATGCTTTGTTAGCCCCCTTTCATGCTGTTCTTCAATGGTCAGGACCCCCACAGGACCACTACAGAGCAGGTATTATTTGGGTGGTGGATCATTCTCAGCACTGCAGTGACACTGACATGGTGGTGGTGTGTTAGTGTGTGTTGTGCTGGTATGAGTGGATAAGACACAGCAATACTGATGGAGTTTTTAAACACCTCACTGTCACTGCTGGACTGAGAATAGTCCACCAACCAAAAAATATCCAGCCAGCAGCGCCCTGTGACCACTGATGAAGGTCTCGAAGATGACCGACTCAAACAGCAGCAATAGATGAGCGATCGTCTCTGACTTTACATCTACAAGGTGGACCAACTAGGTAGGAGTGTCTAACAGAGTGGACAGTGAGTGGACACGGTATTTAAAAACTCCAGCAGCGCTGCTGTGTCTGATCCACTCATACTAGCACAACACACACTAACACACCACCACCATGTCATTGTCAGTGCCGTGCTGAGAATGATCCACCACCTAAATAATTCCTGCTCTGTGGTGGTCATGAAAGGGGGCTAACAAAGCATGTAGAGAAACAGATGGACTACAGTCAGTAATTGTTATGGCTGATCAGTGTACAATGGAGGACATGCAAATATTCTCAAAGTCCACAGCACTGGTCCACATACCAGAGACTTCCCAATGGCTAGGCTGTTCGGACACCCGAACGGCCGATAGCACCGCTGAGATCAAACCCTGGATCCCCAGATCTCAGCAGTAGTGAGCCACCTTACTGTACAGCTCCCAGCGCCCTTCATTAAAGCATGAAGCGCATTACTCTTAAAATATTATTAAGCTCAGACAGCACAGCGCGCCCTTAATCAATCGATGAGTCCGGAATCCGTAATAAAACGCTTCCGTAATGAAATTGCCCCGATACTGCTGCATTACAGCACTTCTCTGTGTCTGTTAGCACATGATGTATCACAGTCCCACATCCAAAAGGCTAATTAGTAACAGTTTGCCCTGGCTAATGGGTCTGGATGGCACTCTGGAGGTCTCCGCCAGCCATTAGACAGCATGCATTATGAATCAGAACTCTTAGTGAGAAAAGAAAAGAAAACCACGCCCTTTTCATGCCGCTTTGCTTTACGTCCGGCTGAGAGTTGGGCGCAAGTTTTGCGATCGTGGCGTTTTAGCTGATGACCGGTCATTGCGTGATTAATTAATTATTCACCATCCCGCATTGGATAATAACGCTTACGATTGCGATACATCACACGTTATGATTTTTATACTTTATGACCGGCCGGATCACCCCGGGTCATCGCGCTCCCAGGCCTGGGCTCTCATTGATGGATTAATCACTCCGCCGATGAACTAACAAACACTGACCTTTTGAAGTCCGTGGGGCGTTTAGCCCCTCCGAAAAAAGAGAGGAAAGTCTGTTTAGCACATTGATTATTTAATGGAACATCAAGCCAACGTTTTTGTCGCACGACGGGGATCGATAGGCTCTCAATACATTGACCTTCTGGGGGATAAGTAAACATCGGGCGCTTATGTTGCACTCATGGACATGATTCGCTTTTATAGGGGATTTGTTGATTTATGAAAGCTATTTTCTGTCACTCGATATTGATTTACATGTGGAACCCTAACCTAACCCTAACCTTACCCTAACGTTCTAATCAACATTCTGGGTATTTAGATTATTAAGGTATTTTGGCTTTTGATCTGTTGGGTCAAAAGTGGGCATTTAGTGGACGCTTTTATCCAGAGTGACTTACGGAAGAGCTTCCACAGTGAACATTTCCCTACTCTAGTCCAAGTAGACGTCAGTCCAAGGGTTCAAATCTGCTGAAACCCTGTTAGAACAAAGGAATAAGTAGATTTTTTGACAGATAGACGATGAGGTGATGATGGTCTTTACTCGTCTTTTGAAGATACGTTTTGGGAGCCGTCAAGAAGATGCAATGTGGTTGCCAAATAATTATGTTGTAGTTCATGAAATGTTAACGTAGGGTATTTGGCATTAAGCAGACGCTCTTATCCAGAGTGACTTACGGAAGAGCTTCCACAGTGAACTTCAGTCCAAGGGTTCAAATCTGCTGAAGCCCTGTTAGAACAAAGTAATAGAATATGAGGTGATGAAGGTAAGTCTCAGCTCACATCTCAGCATGTCTGTGAGATATCTCACAATGGATGTCAGCTCATCATCTAAAATTTAATCCCAGCAAGACCAAGCTATTACTTATTCCTGGAGATCAATCTCCAACCCAGGACCTAGTCATCTCTCTTCACGACTCCCAAATCGAGCGCGTGTCGGTTCCTCCTCTACAACATCAAAAAGATTCGGGCATTTCTCTCCATGGAAGCCACTCAGATTCTGGTCCAGTCACTTGTAATATCATGGCTGGACTACTGCAACTCCCTCCTGGCAGGTGCTCCTATGTCCACTATTAAACCTATTCAACTCATCCAAAATGTAGCTGGTTTTTAACCAACCTGAACGCTGCCACATCACCCATCTGGCTTCTTCACCGGCTTCAGCCTACAAAGCCAAAAATGGGCCAGCCCCAAGCTACCTTTGAGGTCTAATCAAACCCTGCTCTGGACCACGCAACTACCAAGCCACTAGTCTTGCTCGACTTGATCCTCCACCCAGGACTCAAGGAAGACAAGCATATCAAGGCTCTTCTCTGTACCTGATCCCAAGTGGTGGAACGAACTTCCTCTGTCTGTCTGAACATCTGAGTCTCTTGGAACACTTTGGTTCTAACAGGGTTTTAGCATATTTGTGTTCTTGGACTGTTGTCTACTTAAACTAGAGTAGGTAATGTTTACTATGGAAGTACTTCTCTAAGTCGCTCTGGGTAAAAGCGTCTGTTAAATGCCAAAAATGTAAAGGTCTTCAATCGTCTTTTTGGGAGCAATGTGGTTGCCAAATAATTATGTTGTGGTTCATCAAATGTTAATGTATGGTAGCAGTCGCCCCATAGCAAGAAGGGCCTGGGTTCAATTCCTTTCTGTTTGGAGTTTCTTCGGGGTGCGCCTGTTTCCTACAAGTCCAAAGACATGCAGTCAGGCCGTCTGATTTTTCTTTAGGTGCCGCCGTTTCCTCACAGGCTGGCCTTAAAATGTGCCTCTTCAACCCCTACCCGATTCGGATACAGATATATTTAGGATATTCCTTGAGGTGCTACTTTTTCCTACCAGTCCAAAGACTTGTGGTCAGGCCAGTTGGAGCAACTAAACAGCCCTAAGTATGGGTGTGTGTGTGTGTCTTGTGATGGACTGGCGACCTGTCTGGGGTGTTTCCTACCTTTCGGCCAATGAATCGGACCCACCACAAACACAGACGGGGCCCTGGCTGACCGTTCAAGGAATCAAATTATATACTTTGGGATCCAACTAGGTGGCACTATCCTTTCATTTGGAGCCAACAGAACTGCCCCAATCAATAACGCCAAATAGGATACCTAACACACAATCATATTTGTGTCTTCAGCATGGCATATCCAGGCCACCGAGTAGAAAGCACAATCCAGTCTGTCCCATCTGGACAACGTCCGCGTACCCCGACGCCTCGATTTACATCAACCGAACTGGATGCACAAGAAAAGAGGAACGACAATGTAGCCGATCTATACTTCTGTGGACTTCTGGAGCAGAACGGCGCTTTCTCAATAGACATCATCTCCGTCCAGACAAATAGGAGATGACACGGAACATAATGCACCAACTAGCTCCCACACCGGGCCCGAGTAATGGGTCGTAAATTCCAGAGCCCCGGAGCATAAGCTGTCAAAACTCGGCAGTGCACGAACGGCTAATGTTTTTCATCCATTTTCCCTTACAGCTAAATGCGACCCGCCGGAGCTTAGTCTGTTCACCGCATCCAAACTAGCCCCCCCTACCCCCTTCCCCGCCAAACACACACACACACTTCTTCTTCGCCGATCTACCCTGTAGTGTAAGTCAGCCAGCTGTGCTAAAAAACGTTCGCTCTATAATTAATCACGGCAATACAGCGGTGGTCTGGCGCACCACGGCCGACCCCGGCGTCGAATTCGAATCGATGGTATAACCCTGAGCTCCCTGTCAATATCTTTTAAAGTGCAAAAATGCTCAGCCTGGGTTGACCCAATAATGCCCCCTGAGGGGCAGGGACAGTGCCAAACCAACACAAAAGTGGCGTCTTGCACAACAGATATGGATTTGTTCTGGATTAATTCACTTATTCAATGGTAGGAATCAGCACACAGAGAGAACACATGTACATTCAGTCAAGGTTCAAACCCAGATCCCAAGGACTCTATGTTGCTGTCACACTCTGGTGCTCTACACAACCTCTTTCCATTAGAATAGTGTTTTCTCAAATCTGTTTCCTCCCAGGCTGGCACGGACGGGCCTGGCTTCAGTTCCCTGGCCGGGCGATCAGGGTCATCTCCTTGTGTCCTTGTGGGTTTCCTCCGGGTGCTCCGGTTTCCTCCCACAAGTCCAGAGACATACATTTAAATTTTCAGCATTTAGCAGACGCCTTTATCCAAAGTGACCTACAGTACTGTGGCAATTGAGGGTTAGGGGTCTTACTCAAGGGCCAAACAGCAGCAACCTGGTAGTGGGGGGTCTTGAACCAGTGACCTTTTGAATTACTGGTCCAGTAGCTTAACCGCTAGGCTACAGCATCCAGTCTGTGTGTGTGTGTCCTGTGATGGACTGGCAACCTGTCCAGGGTGTTTCCTATCCCTTCGGCCCAATGATTCAGACCCACCATGACCCCTACCAGGGGGTTTCGGGTTCGATCCTCAGCTCTACTGTTCAGCTCAGTTAAAAAAATCACTGTGGACAATGCCCGGTCAAATGGAAGTATGACTATATTGGATGGAACTATAATAGCCTTTAGCATTGGTATTATACACTGAAGGCATAACATTATGACCACCTCCTTGTTTCTACACTCTGTAAATTTTATCAGCTTTACTTGCCATATAGAAGCACTTTCTAGTTCTACAATTACTGACTGTAGTCCATCTGTATCTCTGCATGCTTTGTTAGCCCCCTTTCGTGCTGTTTCTTCAATGGTCAGGACCACCACAGAGCAGGTATTATTTAAGTGGTGCATCATTCTCAGCACTGCAGTGACACTGACCTGGTGGTGGTGTGTTAGTGTGTGTTGTGCTGGTATGAGTGGATCAGACACAGCAGCGCTGCTGGAGTTTTTATACACCTCACTGTCACTGCTGGACTGAGAATAGTCCACCAACCAAAATATATCCAGCCAACAGCGCCCTGTGGGCAGCGTCCTGTGACCACTGATGAAGGTCTAGAAGATGACGAAGTCAAACAGCAGCAATAGATGAACGATCGTCTCTGACTTTACATCTACAAGGTGGACAAACTAGGTAGGAGTGTCTAATAGAGTGGACGGTGAGTGGACACTGCAGTGCTGAGAATGATCCACCACCCAAATAATACCTGCTCTGTGGTGGTCCTGTGAGGGTCCTGACAATTGAAGAACAGGGTGACAGCAGGCTAAAAAGGTATGTAGAGAAACAGATGGACTACAGTCAGTAAGTGTAGAACTACAAAGTGCTTCTATATGGTGAATAGAGCTGATAAAATGGACAGTGAGTGTAGAAACAAGAAGGTGGTTTTAACGTTTAATGTTTGCTAATAAAACCTAAAGCAAAACTGAAGGGAAAAATTAACTTGTAAAGACATCTTCCATCCTCGTGTATCGAGCGTGTCCAGCAAGCAGCTGACGATGATTGATTTTAGCTGGCTTTTCCAACGAAACAGGATACTTGTGGGGCGTTGTGGGAATGCTTTGGCCTGCCGATCGATCCTGTGGGCGAGTCTAGTCACAGACCATCAGGCCGACACGCCGTCCCTCAGCTCTCGGTCCGTTTCAGCTTGTATTCCTTAAAAAAAGGAGAATTAAGAAACACGCTAGTACTTGGAAGCCCATGTTGCAATGCCATGTTTAAAATGTGTCTTCCATTAGCTACATCATACCTATATCTATTTCAAAGGTTTAAATAGTGGAGGATTTGTATGTATTTTGGGGAATATATTAGAATTTCTTCAAGAGATCAGAACTTGTTGGATTAAACACAAATTATGCTCGTTTTTGTGCTTTAGCAAAGCGTTATTAGCTCAAAATAAAGGTAAATAACATGTCGGCTAAGTGAATGTAAACAAATGCTGCCATCTATCGGTGGGACAAATACAGACAGCTCAATTGTACAAATCGGGAAAAGAAAAATGCAAATAAAATAAAAACACAGTGTTCCTTACATTTACTTTGACTTTCACATGTTTCACTTTTCATTTGTTAATAAACATCCATTCCTGCATTTCAGGCCTGCAACACATTCCAAAAATAGTTGGGACGAGGGCAATTTAGCGCTAGTAATGAGGTGATTCCAAACAGGTGATTGTAATCATGGTTTGGTACAAAAGCATCATCCAGGAAAAGGCTGAGTCTCTGATGAGCAAAGATGTTCAGAGGATCTCCAGTTTAAAAACAATGAACCTCAACGAAAGATTGGAAGGGATTTGCATATTTCTCCCTCTACAGTGCATAATATCATTAAACCATTCAAGGAATTGGGAGGAATTTCATTGCGTAAAGGCCAAGGGCATACTTAAGCTGAACGCCCGTGATCTTCCATCCCTCAGACGGCACCGCATCAAGAACCGCCACTCAACAATAGCTGATATAACCACATGTGTGAGGGATTATTTTGGCAAACCTTTGTCAAGCACTACAATACAGAGTCACATGCACAAATGCCACTTAAAACTTTACTGTGCAAAACAGAAGCCTTATGTTAACCATGTCCAGTAGTATGCCTGAAATGCAGGATATCCGCCAAGCAAATGTAAATAAATGCTGCCATCTATCGGTGGGATAAACACAGACAGCTAAATTGTACGTGTGGTATTAATTCCAGACAGTGCACGTTTTGTGTTCGCCCCCTAGTGGTACATGGTTGTATTGTTGTTATTGTTTTTTTTTACAATTGTTTACATGCATTTTTGTTTACATCTCCTCACACAGTTGGTCTAAGCTGGGTCATGTGACATGGTTTCCACACAAAATGCATATTCATCAGCTACTTATTCCCAAGCAGAGATGGTCCTGACTAGGATGGCCACTTCCATAACCCCAAAAAGGTAGACATCAGATCCCAGAAAAGAGGGCATGACAGTAGGTAGTCAGGATATAATTGGGATACAACCAATTGAACTCAAATGTCATAATGAATGTTGTGTGTTAGATTCGACCCTCTTCATTCAGGGTAGGGTTCTGATACAACCAGGTAACTAGATACAATTAGATTGGAAGATAGCCACACCGTGCTGTCCCCAGACATAGTCCATGCATGTCTGTCGACACCCGATTGGAACCCTGGATCCAGCGCTAGTGGGCTAGGGTGGTCTGAGAGCTGACCTCTCAGAGCTGTACGTTGTTTTTCCTTTTGGCATGTCGACAGCATGAACAGCTATTAAAACTTAGTAATGAACTAGCATTTCAGGGCTGGTATCCGGTTAGCATCCGGTTAGCTTCCAAAGAAGGACAAATACGTGTCCGTCCAGGCATTGTGCCAAACTGAGGACAAGTAGATATAAAAGTGGTCCGTCCACCCTAAAACCAGACGTATGGACACCCTAGTACTGATTGATGGTGGTGTCCTCTCTATGTCTGAGATTTGGTTGGTCCAGCAAAAGTAGTGGTGGGTCCAGTTGCTCAGACAAAACGCAGTAACACACCCCAGACGTAGCCAGTCATGTCCGATACCACCTCTGGGGATTCAAACCCTGGAGCCCGGCGGCAGTGGGCTAGCTGCGCCACTATTAGTTGCCCCTAGACTTCATAAAGCACAACAAATAAAGCTGTTGAAAATACACAGTATAGTTACAGTACATGAATAATGCTTTGTATCTGATGTGTTGTCTATACCTTAGAGAATTATGGAGCTTGATTAGTTCATAAGGCTGGTCTCAACCTGGCCAAAACAGACATCCCAAGTTGCAAAAACTCATTTTAGGGGGTACCCCCGGACCTCGACCCCGACCCCGACCCCCCAAGCCCAAAAAAATAAAAAAAATTAAATAACAAAAAAACCTCTCACACACACCAAAGGATATGGGTGATAACAGAACTTTTAGGAGCTGCTAACTGAGCTACTAAGCTAACTGTTCGCGTCACAAACACATTAATGTGTGCTATAATGTGTGCATTAATAAGTGCACTAGATGGTGTGAAAGATAATAGATTTATGTTCCTTACCTTGTGCACTACATTGTATATTAGAAAAGAATTTGTGTTCCATACTTAGTGCACTAGATAGTGTACTAGATAATAAACTTATGTTTCTTACATAATGCTTTAGGTAGCGTATTAGTTAACGGATTTAGGTTCCCTACATAGTGCACTAAATTGTATATCAGATAACAGATTTATGTTCCCTACATAGTGCACTAGATAGTATTTTAGATATGAATTTATGTTCCTTACTTAGTGCACTAGATAGTGTACTAGATAATAGACTTATGTTTCTTACATAATGCTTTAGGTAGCGTATTAGTTAACGGATTTAGGTTCCCTACATAGTGCACTAAATTGTATATCAGATAACAGATTTATGTTCCCTACATAGTGCACTAGATAGTATTTTAGATATGAATTTATGTTCCTTACTTAGTGCACTAGATAGTGTACTAGATAATAAACTTATGTTTCTTACATAATGCTTTAGGTAGCGTATTAGTTAACGGATTTAGGTTCCCTACATGGTACACTAAATTGTGTATCAGATAACGGATTTATGTTCCCTACATAGTGCACTAGATAGTATTTTAGATATGAATTTATGTTCCCTACGTAGTGCACTAGATTGTATATCAGATCACGGATTTATGTTCCCTACATAGTGCACTAGATAGTGTATTAGATAACGCATTCATGTTCACTACATAGTGCACATAGAAAGTGTAACTAGATGATGATTTGTGTTCCTTACATAGTGCACTAGATAGTGTATTACATAATTAATTATGTTCCCTACATAGTGCACTAAATTGTATATCAGATCACGGATTTATGTTCCCTACATAGTGCACTAGATAGTGTATTAGATAACGCATTCATGTTCACTACATAGTGCACTAGAAAGTATAACTAGATGATGATTTGTGTTCCTTACATAGTGCACTAGATAGTGTATTACATAATTATGTTCCCTACATAGTGCAGTAGATTGTATATCAGATCAGGGATTTATGTTCCCTACATAGTGCACTAGATAGTGTACTAGATAATAGACTTCTGTTTCTTACATAATGCTTTAGGTAGCGTATTAGTTAACGGATTTAGGTTCCCTTCATAGTGCACTAAATTGTATATCAGATAACGGATTTAGGTTCCCTACATAGTGCACTAGATAGTATTTTAGATATGAATTTATGTTCCCTACGTAGTGCACTAGACAGTATATTAGACAATTGATTTATGTTCCCTACACAGTGCACTAGAAAGTATAACTAGATGATGATTTGTGTTCCTTACATAGTGCACTAGATAGTGTATTACATAATTAATTATGTTCCCTACATAGTGCACTAGATTGTATATCAGTTCACGGATTTATGTTCCCTACATAGTGCACTAGATAGTGTATTAGATAACGCATTCATGTTCACTATGTAGTGCACTAGAAAGTATAACTAGATGATGATTTGTGTTCCTTACATAGTTCACTAGATAGTGTATTACATAATTATGTTCCCTACATAGTGCACTAGATTGTATATCAGTTCACAGATTTATGTTCCCTACATAGTGCACTAGATAGTGTACTAGATAATAGACTTATGTTTCTTACATAATGCTTTAGGTAGCGTATTACTTAACGGATTTAGGTTCCCTACATAGTGCACTAAATTGTATATCAGATAATGGATTTAGGTTCCCTACATAGTGCACTAAATTGTATATCAGATAACGGATTTATGTTTCCTACGTAGTGCACTAGATAGTATTGTAGATATGAATTTATGTTCCCTACGTAGTGCACTAGATAGTGAATTACACAATTGGTTTTTGTTCCCTACACAGTGCACTAGATTGTATATCAGATCACGGATTTATGTTCCCTACATAGTGCACTAGATAGTGTATTAGATAACGCATTCATGTTCACCACATGGTGTACATAGAAAGTATAACTAGATGATGATTTGTGTTCCCTATATAGTGCACTAGATAGTGGTATTACATAATTAATTATGTTCCCTACATAGGCTACAGGGAGCCGTTATGTAAATGCGGGAGACTCCCGGAACTTCCGGGAGACTTGGGATGTCTGCCAAAACATGCCAACAAGGAATGATGTGTGCATCAATGTCCTGTTTGTGCAGTCTTTCATTGGCCTGTACAATACAGAACACCCCCTCTTTATCATCGTTGTTTACAGATAGAAGCCAATAGCAAAAAATGTACCACTAGATGTCCCCATTGCACCACTATATTTTGGGTCTGGGCTTTGAACTTAAATAATGACTCAATATACCTTACAGTTTACTTACCATCTACAGCATTAAATGAAAGAATTCGATGTATTTTAATCGTTCCTGTTAAATAAATAAAAAACCTGTAATTGAGTGCAGACCTACTGGTGAGACCCTGTCCCATCATACAAATGTATTTTCATTTTAATTCTGGGTTTACACGGTTAGCATGTATTAACAGTGGCACAATTATGAAGTCCTTTTAAAGTATGAAGCAGTCACCTCCAGTGACTGGACAGGGTCAGGGCCATCCTAATCCCTGTCTGGTTGTGGACAAGGAAAGACCCCACAAAGGGCTGCTGATAGACAAGCATCGAGTGGCTTCCATGAGGGAGAATTGAACTATTATGGCTGATGATAGACAATTAAAAGTGCTGTACATTATATAAAAACAGGTAAAACAGTGTAAAAGTAACAGTATCTATTAATATTTACTACACATGACACGTTCATAATAGTTTATTATATTCATATCACATATCTTTATTCTACTTATACACCTACACAGTATTGTACAGTAATACCTATTTACCTATAGTACTTACTTTTCACATACTTTTGTTTTACTTTATCGTACCTTGAGCTGGTCTGTCTGTCTGTCTATCTATTCTGTCTGTCTATTCTATATGTCTGTCGTTATCTGTCTATCTATTCTATCTGTCTGTCAGTTAGTCAGTCTATCTATTCTAGATGTCTATTTATCTATCTGTTTCTATCTATCTGTCTGTCTGTCCATCCCTCCATCCATCTATCTGTGTGTCTATCTATCTATCTGTCTCTGTTTGTCCATCTGTCTATCTATTCTGTCTGTCTGTCTATCTATGTGTCTGTCTGTCTGTCTATTCCGTCTGTCTGTCTGTCTCTATCTATCTGTGTCTGTCTGTCTGTTCTACCGGTCTGTCTGTTCTGTCTGTCTGTCTAGTCTGTCTGTCTGTCTTTCTATCTATCTATCTATCTAGATGTGTGTCTATCTGTCTCTGTCTGTCTGTCTATTCCATCTGTCTGTCTATCTGTCTATCTATTTGATGTCTGTCCGTCCATCTATCTGTCTGTCTGTCTATTTGTCTATCTATCTATTTGATTTGAGCTGATTATCTAGAAGTACTTTATGGTTTCCTGCCTTTTGTGCCTTATTATTTTATTTTTTATTTATTTAATTTTCGATGTGATGGTAAAAGTCTGGACGTTTTCCTCTAGGTGTTGGAGTTTAACGAGCTGTTATGGCATCTATCGTGCAGCAGAGGGCGCAGCTCGATTAAACAAAGTCTTCTTCACATTAACGGTTAGTCTTGGTGGATTTGGGAGCTTTTAGTCTGACGGCTGTTAGAACCAATAACCTCAATAATGAGCTTTTTTATTTAGACAAACCCCCTGTCAATCAGATATATAGCATTCCAACAGCATTTTCAAACAGGTCGTCCCATTACTACTGGAAACCTAGCGTATTTTAACCTACTGGGACACCAATATGGCTGTCAAAACTTTTGCTATTGACCTTTTAAATTCCTAATCAAGGGTGGACAACCAAGGCCAGAGGCCAGCGCAATTTGGCGATTACCAAGTCATATTGCAAGTAGGCCTACTAAACTTAAATAAAATAACTAATTATCTAAATCAGCAGTAGGCATGTTTACAAAATACGCTAGACATCAGCTCTTCAAACGAGGGTATGACACCCTGTCCTAAAACGTTTAGCTCCCGCGTACATTGCTGATCTCCTGATACAGCATAGCCCATACGTCTACTTTGTTCTAATCTTCTGGATCAGTAAGAATACCATATAAGTATAGTCATAGGTCACACAGCATTAAACTGGAACAGCACAGTTGGTATAGCAGAGCTGTGGATGCCAGAGTTTGGCCATCGCGCGCATGTTCTCCCAAGTGGGTTTCTTCAGGGTGCATTGCCCAAAAATATTGTTCCATTCTTTGCTTTTAAGATGTAAGTCCTTATTACAAATTAGGAAACTGGGTTGAAAGCCTAGAGCCACGTTTGAACCCAATATTGAGACAACTTGCTTACTTTTACCACACATTTCATCCTGATCACCCACTATAACTGAACGTCTTGATTTGTATGTATTCCAGAATTAATAGTGGATTTTTATGTACCACTAATTGTTTTCAACCACACTTTAAAACTGTATTCTTTTAGTTTAAATATGAATAGTGTAAATAAATATAATGTAAATATAATAGTCACAAATAAGAATCTGATTAGGCATCTTAAGTACATGTAGTAAAGCTTAAATCTATTTAACGGTAACACGTTTTACTATCATTTATTATTAGGGATGTAAAGATGCACCACAAGACAGTTAAAAATCTATTCACATGTGTAACAATTCAAATTGGTTTATATGTATAATGAATCGATATTCACCTTGCCTGGTTTACATCACTAGAGGGTTATAATACATACACAGTATATACAGTTGCAATCAGAAATATTATTAAAGTTTTTTCAAAGAGCAAGACTCTTCTTTGGATGACTTGTTTATGAGTTACGTGGTAGATAAATTTAACACAGAAACTGCGCTAGCAAGTATTTGTGTGTAACAGTATATTTTGTTAACATAGCCATGTCTTAATTATTCAACCCCTATATAATATTGTTGTTCTCAAAGCTTTCTGACAGTTTTTATGGCCTAAAGTAGAGTTGAAACATAATTAAGCCTTTCGGAACGCTATAATGATCCTTTATTTGCTTTAGCTGTGATGCATATATAAACCCCACCCATGAAGGTATTCAAGTTCAGTTGCAATCATGGAAAAGACAAAGGAGCTTCCCCAAAAGCTGAGCGAGGAGATTATTTCATCAAACCTAAAGGCCCTTGGGTATAAGATGATGTCCAAATAATTTAACATTCCAAGACACACCATTGGGAGAAATATATGGAAGTTTCAAACTTATGGAACAGCTGCAAACCTAGCTGGCCAGGGAAGAAAGCCCAACATTTCATCAAAGGCCTTCAGCAACTTAGTCAGGACAACTAAGAAAAACCCCTGTGTGAGTGCAAGACACCTACAGAATGACCTGATGACGACTGGTACAAGTGCTTCAGTGGCAACTATAAGACATGCACTGAATAAACAAGGAACATCACTGACTCCAAGATGCACTCCACTCATGACCACAAGAAACATCAAGAGTAGACTAGAATATGCTAGGAGGAATTTGGATGAGACTACAGAGTTTTGGGAGACAGTTCTATGGACTGATGAAACCAAACTGGAACTGTGTGGACATATGGACCAGCAGTATGTCTGGCATGCGAAAGGCCAGGCTTATGACCAGAAGAATACCATCCCCACAGTCAAGCATGGAGGTGGGTCATTGATGATGTGGGGCTGTTTTTCTGCGGCAGGAACTGGCAATCTTGATCATGTACCTGGCATCATGGATTCCCAGAAATACCAGGCCATTTTAAAGAGAAATGTGATGCCTTCTGTTGACAAATTAAACCTTGGTGATCAATGGACTTTCCAGCAAGACACTGATCCCAAGCACACCTCCAAGTCAACCAAAGCTTGGTTAAGAAAAAGATCCTGGAACATCCTGGAGTGGCCTTCTCAGTCACCAGATTCAAATCTGATTGAAAATTTAGTGGGATTTAGAGAAGACAGTTGCAGCACAGAAGCCATCAAACATCACTGAGCTAGAGGCTTATGCATGTGAAGAATGGGCAAAGATTCCAATCAACAGGTGTAAGAAGCTTGTCAGATCTTACCGAAAATGTTTGTTAGAAGTTATAAAAGCTAAAGGATGCTCCACAAAGTATTGAAGCTGGGGGTTGAATAATAATGCACATGCACATGTGTTAAAAGATTTATATTTTTCATTTGAACTCCAAAGTTAAGTCAACCTCTGTTGTCAAAATAACTAAAATATGCATCAATAAATATGTTTTGTCGTTTAATTAGGTTTTTTGTAATTTATTGTCATCAAATTTCATCCACATCACTATAATGTCTTTCGAGGTGAGGGGGTTGAATATTTCTGATTGCAACTGTATATACTGTGTATACACACACAAATATATATATATATATATATACAGTGTATCACAAAAGTGAGTACACCCCTCACATTTCTGCAAATATTTCATTATATCTTTTCACGGGACAACACTATAGACATGAAACTTGGATATAACTTAGAGTAGTCAGTGTACAGCTTGTATAGCAGTGTAGATTTACTGTCTTCTGAAAATAACTCAACACACAGCCATTAATGTCTAAATAGCTGGCAACATAAGTGAGTACACCCCACAGTGAACATGTCCAAATTGTGCCCAAATGTGTCGTTGTCCCTCCCTGGTGTCATGTGTCAAGGTCCCAGGTGTAAATGGGGAGCAGGGCTGTTAAATTTGGTGTTTTGGGTACAATTCTCTCATACTGGCCACTGGATATTCAACATGGCACCTCATGGCAAAGAACTCTCTGAGGATGTGAGAAATAGAATTGTTGCTCTCCACAAAGATGGCCTGGGCTATAAGAAGATTGCTAACACCCTGAAACTGAGCTACAGCATGGTGGCCAAGGTCATACAGCGGTTTTCCAGGACAGGTTCCACTCGGAACAGGCTTCGCCAGGGTCGACCAAAGAAGTTGAGTCCACGTGTTCGGCGTCATATCCAGAGGTTGGCTTTAAAAAATAGACACATGAGTGCTGCCAGCATTGCTGCAGAGGTTGAAGACGTGGGAGGTCAGCCTGTCAGTGCTCAGACCATACGCCGCACACTGCATCAACTCGGTCTGCATGGTCGTCATCCCAGAAGGAAGCTGACGCACAAGAAAGCCCGCAAACAGTTTGCTGAAGACAAGCAGTCCAAGAACATGGATTACTGGAATGCCCTGTGGTCTGACGAGACCAAGATAAACTTGTTTGGCTCAGATTGTGTCCAGCATGTGTGGCGGCGCCCTGGTGAAAAGTACCAAGACAACTGTATCTTGCCTACAGTCAAGCATGGTGGTGGTAGCATCATGGTCTTGGGCTGCATGAGTGTTGCTGGCACTGGGGAGCTGCAGTTCATTGAGGGAAACATGAATTCCAACATGTACTGTGACATTCTGAAACAGAGCATGATCCCCTCCCTTCGAAAACTGGGCCTCATGGCAGTTTTCCAACAGGATAACGACCCCAAACACAACCTCCAAGATGACAACTGTCTTGCTGAGGAAGCTGAAGGTAAAGGTGATGGACTAAACCCAATTGAGCACCTGTGGCGCATCTTTAAGTGGAAGGTGGAGGAGTTCAAGGTGTCTAACATCCACCAGCTCCGTGATGTCATCATGGAGGAGTGGAAGAGGATTCCAGTAGCAACCTGTGCAGCTCTGGTGAATTCCATGCCCAGGAGGGTTAAGGCAGTGCTGGATAATAATGGTGGTCACACAAAATATTGACACTTTGGGCACAATTTGGACATGTTCACTGTGGGGTGTACTCACTTATAATGCCAGCCATTTAGACATTAATGGCTGTGTGTTGAGTTATTTTCAGAAGACAGTAAATCTACACTGCTATACAAGTTGTACACTGACTACTCTAAGTTATATCCAAGTTTTATTTCTATAGTGTTGTCCCATGAAAAGATATAATAAAATATTTGCAGAAATGTGAGGGGTGTACTTACTTTTGTGATACACTGTATATATATATATATATATATACACACACACTGTGCATATATACACACATATACAGTATATATACACATATATTAAATATTAAATATACACATATTTTATATATACTGTATATGTTTTACCACCACTTTATCCAATTTAGGGTACAACACAAAATACATACATACACACAGAGGGGCTACTGGACCAGTAATCAGAAGGTTGCCTGTTCAAGATTGTATACTGTCACAACTGTTGCTTTGTATATACACACACACAAATATGCACAAGTATGCATTTGTGTATGCATTATATATATATATATATATGTATATATACTGTACATACACATATACACACATATATACGTATATTATTATATATACACTGCATATATATATATATATATATATATAATATATATATAATATATACAGTGTATCACAAAAGTGAGTACACCCCTCACATTTCTGCAAATATTTTATTATATCTTTTCATGGGACAACACTATAGAAATAAAACTTGGATATAACTTAGAGTAGTCAGTGTACAGCTTGTATAGCAGTGTAGATTTACTGTCTTCTGAAAATAACTCAACACACAGCCATTAATGTCTAAATGGCTGGCAACATAAGTGAGTACACCCCACAGTAAACATGTCCAAATTGTGCCCAAAGTGTCAATATTTTGTGTGACCACCATTATTATCCAGCACTGCCTTAACCCTCCTTGGCATGGAATTCACCAGAGCTGCACAGGTTGCTACTGGAATCCTCTTCCACTCCTCCATGATGACATCACGGAGCTGGTGGATGTTAGACACCTTGAACTCCTCCACCTTCCACTTGAGGATGCGCCACAGGTGCTCAATTGGGTTTAGTCCATCACCTTTACCTTCAGCTTCCTCAGCAAGGCAGTTGTCATCTTGGAGGTTGTGTTTGGGGTCGTTATCCTGTTGGAAAACTGCCATGAGGCCCAGTTTTCGAAGGGAGGGGATCATGCTCTGTTTCAGAATGTCACAGTACATGTTGGAATTCATGTTTCCCTCAATGAACCACAGCTCCCCAGTGCCAGCAACACTCATGCAGCCCAAGACCATGATGCTACCACCACCATGCTTGACTGTAGGCAAGATACAGTTGTCTTGGTACTTCTCACCAGGGCGCCGCCACACATGCTGGACACCATCTGAGCCAAACAAGTTTATCTTGGTCTCGTCAGACCACAGGGCATTCCAGTAATCCATGTTCTTGGACTGCTTGTTTTCAGCAAACTGTTTGCGGGCTTTCTTGTGCGTCAGCTTCCTTCTGGGATGACGACCATGCAGACCGAGTTGATGCAGTGTGCGGCGTATGGTCTGAGCACTGACAGGCTGACCTCCCACGTCTTCAACCTCTGCAGCAATGCTGGCAGCACTCATGTGTCTATTTTTTAAAGCCAACCTCTGGATATGACGACGAACACGTGGACTCAACTTCTTTGTTCGACCCTGGCGAAGCCTGTTCCGAGTGGAACCTGTCCTGGAAAACCGCTGTATGACCTTGGCCACCATGCTGTAGCTCAGTTTCAGGGTGTTAGCAATCTTCTTATAGTCCAGGCCATCTTTGTGGAGAGCAACAATTCTATTTCTCACATCCTCAGAGAGTTCTTTGCCATGAGGTGCCATGTTGAATATCCAGTGGCCAGTACGAGAGAATTGTACCCAAAACACCAAATTTAACAGCCCTGCTCCCCATTCACACCTGGGACCTTGACACATGACACCAGGGAGGGACAACGACACATTTGGGCACAATTTGGACATGTTCACTGTGGGGTGTACTCACTTATGTTGCCAGCTATTTAGACATTAATGGCTGTGTGTTGAGTTATTTTTAGAAGACAGTAAATCTACACTGCTATACAAGCTGTACACTGACTACTCTAAGTTATATCCAAGTTTCATGTCTATAGTGTTGTCCCATGAAAAGATATAATGAAATATTTGCAGAAATGTGAGGGGTGTACTCACTTTTGTGATACACTGTATATATGTACCAAAGGACAGTTATGTTGTGACACAGAATGTTGTTATTTAACACGTCCAACTTTTTGGAGGAGTCTTTTTGGACTTATTTTTAACACTCCCTGGTGCATCATACACTCCCACACATGATGTGTAACCCAAAAAAAGTTTCTAGTAGACGTCACCTGATGAGAGGAAGAAAAGAAAAAAAAGTTCAGGACAAAATAAATAAATAAAAAATAAAAAACACTCCTTATCCCCGCCTCCAGTGAGGAAAAATCCGCCCACTCCAACCAGTCGGCCCGAGACCCCCTTAAACACTTAAAAAGAGGTGGATCACACACACACGCTCACACGTACACATACACAAGCCTTCATTCAGCACTGGCTTCCTAAGCTGATTTACTTTTTTGGCTGCTTGGCTCGTCTCTTGTCTCTTGGTGTGGTTTTTTTCCCCCTACACCTTTAATTAAAGGCTTTGATCATGTTGAGGATGCTACAGCAGCGGGTTGAGCTTTTATTACTGATCTGGCTCTGTCACTTCATTCAAGAGCAAAAAGTCCAAGGTGAGTACATAGTTCTTCTTACTGCTTCTTATTGCTGCATGGTAGGAGTAATTGGACAGGATCGCGGTGCGCACAAAGTGGTGTAAAAGTTTGCTTTTTTGGGGGGTGCACGCTTTATGCGGCTTTGAGACAGGTGCGTCTAATGGTTGGTGCGTCTAAAAATTTGTGGACATGTGTTGTCTGTTGTGATGTGGTAAAATATAGGATTAAATATGTTGACTGGAAAGAATTGTTGGATGCATTTAAGTGCTATAAATAAGTCTTAGTGGAAATATTGGTAAGCATAGTTGCGCGCTTGTATAGACGCGCCTTTGGAAAGGTCACTGTTTTGCGCAATTGAGGATAAAATTTCTATTTAATTTCTTTCTTTTTGTGTTCTTAATTATTCGCAGTGATTTGAAGGCATTTTATTGCATGTTGTCTATCTGGGTCTTAAATGCATTCTAAGATTGGCGCAAGGAATAGTGCCAGTAATTGCATTATTATAAATATATATACATCTATATAAACATATACACTATTTAATGCACAAGAAAGCATTGATTGTGGGTACCCCCCCCCCCCCCCCCCCCACCCCCCCCCCCACCCCCGAATGTCTATCAGTCATCAGACGACTAGACGATCCAGTACAGAAAAGTTTGATGATCCCTGCTGGGACTGGAGGCTTTAATTGGACTGTCTGGCGCATGGACTCCCCACGGCACAAGACCTACCAGGCTATATTAATAAATAAATAGGGCATTGGGGCAACATGTCTGAGCCATATTAAGATCAGCACTTAAATGCATATTTATCAGTGGAAGGATTTGATTGTTTAAGAATGATAAAATGCCTGGATGTCTTAATATCAAGCTAGAAAATTAGGGAGAGCCGTGAGACGCAGACAGCTCTAGAGTCTAGACTGGCTTTCACATTGTTCAAAGTGGGACTGCCTTAACCCCATTAATTACAATTTACTGCGTGGACATTTGGAATAAATGGATATTTAAGAGTAGAACTGGACTGTAGTGCGAGTATAAAAATACAAAAATAATTATAAAAAAATTATAAATAAATAAAAAAATGCGACGGGGGAGGGATGGGTTGCCAGATTGAGACGCCACTTGAATTCCTAATTGTATCTCTGATTATAAACTGCTTGCGGGATATGTTTTATGACTTAAAGCTTAATTTATATTCTCCAATCTACTTGAGATTATAATATATAATTAGCTTGTGTTTGTAATCCAGAAAGAAGTCACTTCGATCAATCTGGCAACCCCGTGGAGTCTGTAGGCGGCGCGGTTAATACAGACTGCACGTGTTGTGTCTGGGTCAGCGGCTTCAGACTTTAATGCGACTGTGTGGTGTGTGTGTTGTGTGTGTGTGTGTGTGTGTGTGTGTGTGTGTGTGTGTGTGTGTGTGTGTGTGTGTGTGTGTGTTTTTCCATCACCAACCCCCTCCTCCTGTTTTTTCGTTTCCAGCCGGGAACTGCTGGCTCCAGCAGGGGAAGAACGGTCGCTGCCAGGTGCTCTACATGCATGGCATGAGCCGAGAGGAGTGCTGTCGGAGTGGCAGACTGGGCATCTATTGGACAGAGGAGGACGTTCCCAATAGCACCCTGTTCCGCTGGACCATCTTCAACGGAGGCGCGCCGAACTGCATGCCGTGCAAAGGTGCGAGGGGCCCAGATGTGTCCAGAAAGATGTTTCAGACATCATGCCCCACTGCCAATCACGCCACTTTTAAATACTAATACTAGACATCTACAATGCAATGACCTGAATGGCTGAAAGGGGTACCACCATAGCTGTACCACATGGCTTGTATATCATTGGATACAGCTTTGTAGATCGGCTGGCTATAAAGGACACTTCACACAAAGCATCATTTTAGGTGCCTTCCAAACCAGGTCTATCCAGTTGCTTGGATAACTAGGATCTTATGCCCCCCATGTATCAAAAATAACCTCTAATTAGTTCATTGTATTGTATCTTACCTAGACAGATGTTAGGGCTGTCCTAAGGGGTCCCTTCCTGGTACAACACTCCTATTTATCCGGGCTTGGAACCAGCACTAAGGATGCCCAGATGTGCGTGCCCCCAATGGCTGGGTTCATGTAACGTCATGCACCTTCTGTATTTATAAGCCCAGTCTGAGATTCGAACCCCTAGAACTCCATGCTCAGGCTGTAGTGGCTCAGGGGATAAGATATTGGAATTGTAATCATAAGGGTGCTTCTTAAAGACCTCATTTGTTTGCACTGTAATTGGTTACAACTGGATAATGGTGTGTGCTGAATCCATTGGCGTACATCCCAGTAATGAGCCCCTCATGATATGGGTCCCAATACAACTGCACTGCCAGTAGGTACGCCCCTGGTACTGTTCTAGATAAGGTTTTATCTAGAAGAACCCTTTGATAGCCTGTTTGCCACAAAGATCCTTTTGTGTTTTTCTTAATTAACCAGTTGCTGGGGGGTCCCTGATTGCAGTCGAGGTGGGTATATTGCTGCTCACGCCTGCTCCCACCCGCTGTGCAGCCCTTAGCGGAACCCTTTTTCACCCATCGTCAGGGTCCTTACACAGCGTCTGAAGACCCTACGCACATAGTCCGGTCATCCTGCCCTAGCAGAAATGTGTCTGCTGCTGGCACTGCCAATTATGTCTGCTAGATGGCTAGGAAATACCATAAAGTCGTTTGATTTTATAACCATAGAGGGTCAAATAATATAGTAATATTAATATATAGTTTTATTAATAATAATAGTTATATATATATATGTATACAACGATCAGCCATAACAATAAAACCACCTCCTTGTTTCTACACTCACTGTCCATTTTATCAGCTCCACTTACCATATAGAAGCACTTTGTAGTTCTACAATTACTGACTGTAGTCCATCTGTTTCTCTGCATGCTTTGTTAGCCCCCTTTCATGCTGTTCTTCAATGGTCAGGACTCTCCCAGGTATTATTTAGGTGGTGGATCATTCTCAGCACTGACACTGACATGGTGGTGGTGTATTAGTGTGTGTTGTGCTGATATGAGTCCACTCACTGTCCACTCTATTAGACGATCGCTCATCTGTTGCTGCTGTTTGAGTTGGTCATCTTCTAGACCTTCATCAGTGGTCACAGGACTCTGCCCGTGAGACACTGTTGGCTGGATATTTTTGGTTGGTGGACTATTCTCAGTCCAGAAGTGACAGTGACAGTATTTAAAAACTCCATCAGTGCTGCTGTGTTTGATCCACTCATACCAGCACAACACACACTAACACACCACCACCATGTCAGTGTCACTGCAGTGCAACTCTGTGGTGGTCATGTGGGGGTCCTGACCATTGAAGAACAGGGTTAAAGAAGGCTAAAAAAGTACGTAGAGAAACAGATGGACTACAGTCAGTAATTGTAGAACTACAAAGTGCTCCTATATGGTAAGTGAAGCTGATAAAATGGACAGTGAATGTAGAAACAAGGAGGTGGTTTGATGTTATGATTACTAGTCTGGATCCTGAACAATTGCATAATGCTACAATCACTTTGTCTGTATTTACAAGCAATTACTAGCCTACACTGGTACAGAGCAAGCATAGCATTATACTTATACGTATACTGTAATACTGTAATACCCCCCCATTCATCCTCCTCTATTAAATCTCAGAAACGTGCGACAACGTGGACTGCGGACCCGGCAAGAAGTGCAAGATGAACAGACGGAGTAAGCCGCGCTGCATCTGCGCCCCGGACTGCTCCAACATCACCTGGAAGGGCCCGGTGTGCGGTTCGGATGGAAAGACCTACCGAGACGAGTGCGCCCTGCTGAAAGCCAAGTGCAAAGGGCATCCGGATCTGGAGGTGCAGTACCAGGGCAAATGCAAAAGTAAGATCTGTTGTTTACATATGATTTAGTACATTGTGTATGACTGTTCCAACCCCAGTTTAGGTGATGCTTGTGAATAGTCTGGGTACGGGGGATTATTTCCAGAAGACTTGAGTACTTGAGTAGACGGGGCCTTAGGGGAATGTGTGTAGCAATATTGGTTCATAAGGAGGGTAGTAAGGGGTGTCCTAATGCAACAGATTTAGCTGAATTATTAAACACTTCGTCTTTATTTCCCTCTAGACGAGAATTGACTAACAAGCCGTCTAAATAATGCCAAGTCATGCTGAAATAACTCTTTTGCAACAATTCTGGCAACCGATTCGCAGCTTGGGGTAAAAAACCTTTTGTCCTCCCGTTCCTTCCCCCATCCTTAGAGACGTGCCGCGATGTGCTTTGCCCGGGCAGCTCGACGTGCGTGGTGGACCAGACCAACAACGCCTACTGCGTGACGTGCAACCGCCTGTGCCCCGAGGTCATGTCGCCCGAGCACTACCTGTGCGGGAACGACGGCATCATCTACGCCAGCGCCTGCCACCTGCGCAGGGCCACGTGCCTCCTGGGCAGATCCATCGGAGTCGCCTACGAGGGCAAGTGCATAAGTGAGTACTCTGAGATCTGGACACGTCGAGCGGTTTCCAACTAGCGATGCACGCCAACGTTCTGAACCGATCCTGACCTTTTACGCTCCCATGAAAGTTGTGTTTGCAATTATTATTTTGTAAAGAAACACCGTGGGTGTCTAATTGCTTACAGATGTTGGCTGTGTCTTATTACAAACCGAGTGCGATTCCACGTTTTGTGCAACCTTTACCTCCAAAGAAGTGCATTCCTTTAGCCCCAAGTGATATACGTCCAGAATGAAGCATCTGTTTTTTGTTTTTGTGTTTATCCCCCTATCCCTGAAGTGGTCTTTAACTTATATAAAGGTTTATTTTCCATCTTTTTTTTATTATTATTATTCAGAGGCCAAATCATGTGATGACATCCAATGCAACGGGGGGAAGAAGTGTCTCTGGGACGATCAGCTGGGCCGCGGGCGCTGCGTCCTGTGCCAGGACGAGGCGTGCCCCGAGAGCCGCTCGGACGAAGCCGTGTGCGCCAGCGACAACACCTCGTACCCCAGCGCGTGCACCATGAAGCAGGCCGCCTGTTCGATGGGGAAACTGCTCGAGGTCAAACATTCGGGATCGTGTAACTGTAAGTAAACACGATGGAAAGGAAGACGATCCGATTCTGATATCACACGCTCCCGGCATCGATTCCTTTTTGCTTTCTCCGTAACAAATGCCTGGCAACGCTTCCGCACCCCCCTCAAATCTGAGAAAGGACTCAAACTGGAATTTTTTTCTTTTCTTTTTTTTGAGCATGTCTTTCTATTTGAACTGGCTTGAACTGGCTTTGAATGAATTTAGAGAGCAAGATGCTGGAAAATATGAAGTTATATTTTTTTGGGAGCTGTACTAATATACTACTATACTAATTCATACAATAATAAGAATCAGTAGCTATTAGTCAGTCGAACCCGAACCCTTGTTCCTTTATTTGTGGTGTTTAATCTACGATACTTCACCAAGTCTTGTGTCATGTTGCTAATTTCATGATGATAATGTCAGATGTATGATTTTAATATGCACTGTCACATGACTTATAATAATAACAGATATGATCAGCATGATGGGCAAAAAACAGTAGAACCATAAGGTGATTGTAATATTGGTCACAATTATTAACATTATTAAGAGAAATTATGGCTTTATATGCTATCCAATCAGATTAGTGCAATAATTTAGGTACATTGCAGATTCCTATAACACAAATCATGGCAATACAATCCAAAATTACCATCACCTAATGGAATCATACAGCACCTACATTTCCAATGACGCCAACAGCATAAAGACAGGGTTGGGCAGTAACAGAATGCACATAACATTAGAACCACCTCCTTGTTTCTACACTCACTGTCCATTCTATTAGACACTCCTACCTAGTTGGTCCACCTTGTAGATGTGAAGTCAGAGACGATCGCTCATCTATTGCTGCTGTTTGAGTCGGTCATCTTCTAGACCTTCATCAGTGGTCACAGGACGCTGCCCATGGGGTGCTGTTGGCTGGATATTTTTGGTTGGTGGACTATTCTCAGTCCAGGAGTGACACTGAGGTGTTTATAAACTCCAGCAGCGCTGCTGTGTCTTATCCACTCATACCAGCACAACACACACTAACACACCACCGCCATGTCAGTGTCACTGCAGTGCTGAGAATGATCCACCTGCTCTGTGGGGGTCCTAACCATTGAAGAACAGCATGAAAGGGGGCTAACAAAGCATGTAGAGAAACAGATGGACTACAGTCAGTATGTAGAACTACACAGTGCTTCTATATGGTAAATAGAGCTGATAAAATGGACAGTAAGTGTAGAAACAAGGAGGTGACACCACTAGGCAGGAAACACCAATCCAATCCCGGACAGGTCACCAATCCATCACAGGGAAAACACACACATATACTGACTGACTGCATGCTTTTGGACTGTGGGAGGAAACCGGAGCACCCGGAGTAAACCCAAACAGACACAGGGAGAACATGAAACTCCAAACAAAAAGGACCTGGATAGCCGATAGAACCTGGAATTCGAACCTAGGACCTTCTTGCTGTGAGGCAACAACGCTACCCTATATAATAAAATAACATAATACAAATGCCTTGCTCTCCTCACATCATGGGAGGGGTTTGAATGGCCACTGGGCACAAATTGTAACAATACTCTTTGCTTCATTCAGTGGATTGCATGGACCGTCCACTACCACCCCTACTAATAACACCAAGGAGCAAGTGTGCGTTTAATTGTACCTTACGTATGTATTCTAAATGTATTCTGAGTATCTTGCCAAACCCTGACTAAGGATGTGCTGCTTAGCGGCTTTGTTGTGAATGTGATGGGTCTGAAAAAAAAAAAAACCAAGGGGGCATAAGTAACTTTTTGGCACTAAATTGAACTAAATTGTACATCTGCTTGTTGCTGGGTGGAACCCTCAAGAGTTAATTCATATTTTATATCTTTAGTGTGTCTATCTGTGTATGTGTACGTAACGTAATACTGTATTACACGCAGCTGTGGCCCTTAGGGTTTAATTATACGCCTTAAATGACTGATAAATACCCAACATACGAAATACCCTCCCTTAGGGAACCACCTCAGCAAGCTAGACAAGTGATATGCATACCTTTATCCAGCCCAAAATGTCACTTACGCCCCAATAAGTAACTGCCTGTTTGTTTTTATTGCTCGGTCAGTCAACATTTCTGTAGAAGAATATACCTCAGAGATACGTCCGCTTGCTAAGGTCGACCCAGGACACGGGACGAGCGTCCTACACAGTAAACAGTACACGTTAGAGATGGAAAATACTACGAGCCGATCCTATACCACAAGAGCACTTTTTTGTTTTGTCGTCTTACAGGATTACAGGATAACAGGAATCTGCAAAATTAGAGCTGAGCCTGTGAAGCCCCCCGTACCCCCCCTATCCCCCCCACCCTCGTTCCGTACATGAGACATACAGAACTCTTTCTTGTACTTCTCAGACTTTCGCATGATTCGATCGTGACGGCTATGAAAGGCCGAGAGAATTGACCAAAAGATCTAAGATTCTGCGCTGTCGTGGTGTTCATTCATACAACAGCTACCGTGTATTCTCCCATATAGCCATAACGGAAGACCAGGAGGAGGACGATGATGATGATGATGATGATGATGATAATGATGATAATGAAGACCGGGACTACAGGATTGTCTATTTAGCACCGATACTGGACAATACCGGATAAACTGCCGTCCACCAGCCAGAAACCTGTGGCAAGGAAAACCATGTCCACACTGTACAAATGTGTATGCTAATTTATTTTTTAATAATAATAAAAAAAAAGGAAGTATACATATAGTTCAGTCTGATAGATGTTTATTTATGCAGTGTTTTATAATTTATACCTTTACATTGTTCGACTTACTATCTTGTGTCTTTTATTATGAAGAACTATATTTGTCCAAAGAGAAGCAGTGTTATTTATTGTGAACGCTAGTATGTAAGTGTAAAGTGTGTAAACTGCCGGTTGTAAATTGCATTCCCTGAGCTGTAAAAAGCGCTAATATCACCATATTTTACATTTTTTTTATTTCATACTTACCTGCATGTCAGCTTGTGTGTTTATTTATTGGGGAAAAATAACACTTTTTAATGTAAATGTCGTATTTCTATCCTTTCCTTTCATGAGGTTTTGTTTACTTGTTACTGACTCATTGACCAAATGGATTTTCCTCAGTCATTCTGCTACATACACATCGCTATTCTCCGAACGTTCACAAAACACAAACCTTCTGGGTTTTTTTTTCTTTAAAGTTATTTATCTATCTTTTAAATTTTATATATTTCGTTATAAAACAAACGAAAAAAACGAACTTTGCTTCATTTTTGACCGTAAATGTGCCACACGTTTTATGCCAACGTCCCGTCTCAGAGCTCGCGCAGTACAACACTATCAATCAAACTATCGAACGTTATCGGTTCTCTTTGTGTCGCTTTTAAAATGTATTTTTATTTCACCAGATAGTTATAAATATATAGTTTTGTATTTTTTTTAATGTAAATGTCATATGTATATACAAAGTTTGACGGTATTTGTACAGATATGAAGAGTGAAACAATACAAAATAAAATGAATGTCGTTTTACATTTGTGTGGAGTGACGGTTTGTTTTGATTAGCATTACTAGCATTGAGGAGATAATTAAAGTCAAAAGTTAACATACATTTGATTTTTTTTTTAAAGAATACTTAATACACACTTCCATTAAAAAAACCTTCTTTAAAAAAAAATAAAAAGTCATTTTTAATTATTATATATACAGACTAGGCATAACATAATGACCACTGAAGGTGAAGTGCCAAAAATGGGCACATGAGCACCTACCTGGGGAACACATGGCATCAGGATGCACTGTGGGAAGAAGGCAAGTCGGCGGAGGCAGTGTGATGCTCTGGGCGACGTTCTGCTGGGAAACCTTGGGTCCTGCCATTCATGTCGATGTTACTTTGACACGTTCCGCCTACCTAAGCATCGTTACAGACCATGTGCACCCTTTCACCATCTTTCAGCAGGATGATGCACTCTGCCACAAAGCAACAATGCTTCAGTAATGGTTGAGGAGCACAAGAACCAGTTTGAGGTGTTGACTTGGCCTCCAGACTCCCCAGATCTTAATCCAATCAAGCATCTGTGGTATGTGCTGGACAAACAAGTCCGATCCATGGAGGCCCCAGCTCGCGACTGACAGGAGTTAAAGGATCTGCTGCTAACATCTTGGTGCCAGGTACCACAGCACACCTTCAGGGGTCTAGTGGAGTCTATGCCTCGACGGGCTGTTTTGGCAGCAAAAGGGGGACCAACACAATATTAGGAAGGTGGTCATAATGTTCTGCCTTATCCATCCATCCATCCCTCCATCCATCCCTCCATCCATCCCTCCATCTATCTATCTATCTATCTATCTATTAGTAATATATAATTAAAAATATATATTAATTCATACTTACAATCTATCTCTTTAAAAGTTTTATTATAAATTTTTCATTATTTAATAAATACTGCTATCCCAGAATGACTCCTTTGTTTTACAAAACAAATTTTTTTGTTTTGTTGTTTTTGTTTTATTTATTGTTATGTGCTGCATGATGGGTCGACTATCTATCCATCCATCCATCCATCCCTATCTATTGATCCAGCCAGCTAGCTGTTGTTATTATTAATTGTTATTTTTAGTTGTTATTCATTGTTGTTATTATTAAATTATTGAAGTTTTTTAATAAATAATGCTGCACCAGAATGACTCTTTGATTGTTTTAGTTTATAAAAGTATATTCCTAAATAGCTAGCTAAATTATAATTAATTTATTATTATTTAATGAATACTGGTATCCCAGATATATTTTTTTTATTTTACAAAGCTATCTATTTATCTATCTATCAATCTATCTAGTTGTTGTTATTATTAATTGTCTTTATCAATTTATTGGAGTGTTATATAAACACTGCTATCCCAGAATTTTTATTTTATAAAGCTTACAGTTATGTGCTGCATGACGGGTCAAATTGTTGCTGGTGTGCCACCTTAGCTTGACAAATTTATGGTTCCCTTCAACCCCAAACCAGCAAAAAATGGGTCTGTGCAAAGGAAAAAAAAAACAGAAGAAAGCATCCATGGCATGCCACTTAATTTGAGTCTGGATCTCTTCAAAGGGTTTACTTTTAGATGGTCGGTTTCCTCCTCGTTTCTCATGGATGAAGAGACAAGAAAGCCCCCTTCTGGGACCGAAGGCATGCCATGTCATAACACACTCATTTTCCACCATTTATCAGTTCTTCGGATTCTTCCTCCTTTATTTTTACCATTCATCAGAAGGAGGTTGGATGTGTCTGGCCCCTTAAAGAGCTTGAGGATGAGATCAAAGATTCTATTGATCAGTGAAAGAGCTGACGGGTCTAAGGGACTTCCCTGCGCTTAGACCCCGCGCCGAAATCTCAATTTAGCTTTAATGAGACCCCATTCATGTACACTTACCCATAGAGTAAGTGGGGCGTAATTGACCGGTTTCCTACTTAGTTGAATGTAAATGCCTTCGCTGTTGGAGATGTATTATGAAAGGTAAGATTTTACTTTTGTATTAAATACACATTAAATTCTGGTTAATTGACGGACAGGTAGTAATATTTCCTTAAGCCTGAACGTCTAATAGATCTGTCTAAATATTAAAATTAGAATTTAAAACCAATTTCACGGACGTACTCTAAATTACCCGAAGACCTCCAGAACCTTTACATCCTGGACATTGTTTTAATGACGTGAAACCCCAAGCTTCGGCACCACCAAGGTAGGTAACTCATTATCCTTTAAATAGTTAATCTAGGAGTGTGTGAAAAGAGAGAAGAGAAAAACAGAATCGCTTCTTTCGCTCTTGTGCCCCCCCACCTTTTCTGTGTTGTATTTTGAAGGAGATGCGAGTTGGCAGCACAGGAGAGGATTGAAGATTAATGGTGTAAAGGGGGGCTCTGACAGCCTTTCCGCCGGTCGCGGTTCTTCTGGGTGGCCCCCGATTGGTCTTGGATGTCACTTTTGCTACTTAATCTTGCGTACGTGAAGCAGCCTGATGGTCTTTAAAATCTGATTACTCCTGCACAGACATGAACTGGTTAAGACCTCTAAGAAAAATAATGATAATGTCATATTTAAAAGCTTTAAATGAAGCTCACCATGAAACCTTATAGTATTAAAATATATTTAAATCCAAAATTTTGCAGAGAAACAGATGGACTACAGTCAGTAATTGTAGAACTACAAAGTGCTTCTATATGGTAAGTGGAGCTGATAAAATGGACAGTGAGTGTAAAAACAAGGAGGTGGTTTTAATGTTATGGCTTAACATTATGACCGCTTTCCTAATATTGTGTTGGTCCCCCTTTTGCTGCCAAAACAGCCCAGACCCGTCGAGGCATGGAGTCTGACACCTATCTATCAGAACCAGCATTAACTTCTTTAGCAATTTGAGCTACAGTAGCTCGTCTGTTGGATCGGACCCCACGGGCCAGCCTTTGCTCCCCACGTGCATCAATGAGCCTTGGCCGACCATGACCCTGTCGCCGGTTTACCACTTTTGATAGATACTGACCACTGCAGACCGGGAACACCCCACAAGAGCTGCAGTTTTGGAGATGGTCTAGCCATCACAATTTGGCCCTTGTCATGTCAAACTTGCTCAAATCCTTCCGCTCGCCCATTTTTCCTGCTTCTAACACATCAACTTTGAGGATAAAATGTTCACTTGCTGCCTAATATAGCCAATCAAGGAAGACGGGCATCATGGCTATTCTTTGTACTAGCGTTGAAGTGGTGGAACATTCCCTGTCTGTTTGAACCATAAGAAAAAGACTATTAAATACTATTAATACCTCTTTACTAAGCACTAAGCAGTGGATAAGAGTGTCTGCTAAATGCCGTAAATGTAAATATAAATGGTTTACTAAACTGGGTACCATCTAAATATGAATTCATGTGTTTTTATCTTGGTGGCACGGTGACTCGGTGGGTAGCACTGTCGCCTCACAACAAGAAGGTCGTGGGTTCGATCCCTAGGCGGGCCGATCCAGGTCCTTTCTGTGCGGAGCTCCGTTTTCCTCCCACAGTCCAAAAACATGTAGTCAAGTTAATTGGGGACACTGAATTGCCCTATAGGTGAATGCCAAGGTGACCCGTTCAATGGGTAAATTAAAGCTTAAATAATTGACATCTTAAGTCATCTGTCAATTTGCCCTCACAAATAACATTGAACATGGAGAGAGAGCAGCTTTACCATTAATCATAAAATTAAGTAATTTCATTCAGTCTTCATCAGATAGCATTTTATTTTAGGTGCAGCAGATCCAGAATAAAGATTGGCATCGGGGCTGATGTGCAGTGATACAATAAGTGCAATCACAATTCACAATTTAAAAAGTATACTACTTACTTGTAATTTACTTGTAACTTATATGAATTTCCCCCCTTTGTAGATACTTGATGTTTAAATTTGGTCTGGGTTGCCCTAATTCTTTAGTTGCTAATTTATCCTGATTACACGATGGAGTTGCTCCGAACTGAGGTGATGGTAGTCATGTTGACGAGATCGCGACACCAGGTTACGTGTGACGCAAGCACGTAAGTGCGAGCCCTCCCGGAAGCCATTCAGATTGTATTGCAGCGCCTGCAGTTCAGAAAAAAAGTGCCTTAACATGAGAGTCTATGAGAGCAATCTGGGGCGATTTTCAGTTAGATTGAAGTCGCCCCGAAAGGGGCGGTACTGTACGGAACACAACTCGACGCTGATTGGACTACGATATTCCGAGGCAAGACAGACTCCAGAACAGTCACAGCTGTGATAGAAAAATTTCTTCCCTTTCGCCCTTTGGTGGTGCGTCGCCCGATCGCCCTAAGGAACGAGCCGCCCCTGATGTGTGTGTATGTGTGTCTGCCATGCGATGGACTGGCGCCCCGACCAGGGTGTTACTGTGTGCCTTGTGCCCACTGAAAAGCTAGGATAGGCTCCAGCACCCCAACCACGACCTTAATTGGATAAGCGGTTAAGACAGTGAGTGAGTGTTTTTATCTGTTATATACTTTATTAGTATTATAATTAAAGTAATTTTATTTTTAGTGTTCATGTATGTATTTTATCTTAGTACATTATTATAAAATAGTTATTTTTGTAGATTTTGGTGTTAGTATAATAACCCCTAACTTTGACCTGTCGAGCTGAAGAGGTTCGTCCTCAATCGCGTTTGGAACGGTTTGGTCTCTGCTGCACCCCGTAGTGTGTCCGCTGTGTAAACATGGCCTCGTCAATGTCACTTATAAATGGCTTTACTCGACTTTCTTTGCGCAATTTTATCACCAAAACACCATTAAGGTAATAAATTTATTTATTTATTTTTATTATACACGTATTTTGTCAGGGTGCTAAATTGTCGCTTAGTTTTAGTATATGTAGCTTTGCGTTAGGCTAGCGTTTGTAGCGTTAGCGTTAGCCTGTGAGCTAATTAGCTTAGCCAGCTTAGCTATGTTAGATAGGTCGAAAAAGGAACATTCACGATTGTGTTGTTTATTATGGCACGTTGTTTACATTTAAGTTCGTTCGTAACAAATTATACGCTTTAATTGAGGTAAAATCCTCAATTTAGAAATGTCTAATGTAAACATAAAAAGAACTGCATTATAATATCAAAAATTATAATTAAAATAAAATAAATGTGCATTCCAATGGCTGTTTGTTAACAATTCTGCATGTCACAGTCAGAAATATATTAAATCTTGGGCTGATGGTAGGGCTTGTGTTAAATACAGCAGATTCAGTGTTGCCACTCTTTATTTTATATACATTTTATATTTGTATACTTTATATTCACAAACAAAAAACAATAAGAATATTAGTATTAAGATTTAAAAATTGCAATACAGTGGTACCTTGAAACTCATCATCAATTGGTTCTGGGAGTGGCGTTGAGTTTCAAGGTATTTATTTCCATAAGGATGTATGGACAACCTGTTCATGTGTTCCATGGTCCTGTGGACACTGATCAGCCATAACATTAAAACCACCTCCTTGTTTCTACACTCACTGTCCATTTTATCAGCTCCACTTACCATATAGAAACACTTTGTAGTTCTACAATTACTGACTGTAGTCCATCTGTTTCTCTACATACTTTTTTGACTTGCTGTCACCCTGTTCTTCAATGGTCAGGACTCTCCCAGGACAGAGCAGGTATTATTTAGGTGGTGGATCATTGTCAGCACTGCAGTGACATTGACATGGTGGTGGTTTAAATACCGTGTCCACTCCATTAGACACTCCTACCTAGTTGGTCCACCTTGTAGATGTAAAGTCAGAGACGATCGCTCATCTATTGCTGCTGTTTGAGTTGGTCATCTTCTAGACCTTTATCAGTGGACACAGGACGCTGTTGGATGGATGGATGGATGGATGGATGGATGGATGGATAGATACTTTATTGATCCCGAAGGAAATTAGAGAAAAATATTTTTGGTTGGTGGACTATTCTCAGTCCAGCAGTGACAGTGAGGTGTTTAAAAACTCCAGCAGCGCTGCTGTGTCTGATCCACTCATACCAGCACAACACACACTAACACACCACCACCATGTCAGTGTCACTGCAGTCCTGAGAATGATCCACCACCTAAATAATTCCTGCTCTGTGGTGGTCCTTTGGGGGTCCTGATAATTGAAGCAGGCTAAAAAGGTATGTAGAGAAACAGATGGACTACAGTCAGTAATTGTAGAACTACAACGTGCTCCTATATTTTACTTGTGGTGTCTTTATGTTATTAATACACTATATTGCCAAAAGTATTCGCTTGTCTGCCTTTACACGCATATGAACTTGAGTGACGTCCCATTCTTAATCCGTAGGGTTTAATATGATGTCGACCCACCCTTTGCAGCTATAACAGCTTCAACTCTTTTGAAAGGGCTTTCCACAAGGTTTAGGAGTGTGTTTATGGGAATTTTTGACCATTCTTCCAGAAGCGCATTTGTGAGGTTAGACACTGATGTTGGATGAGAAGGCCTGGCTCGCAGTCTCCGCTCTAATTCATCCCAAAGGTGTTCTATCGGGTTGAGGTCAGGCCAGTCAAGTTCCTCCACACCAAACTGGCTCATCCACGTCTTTATGGACCTCGCTTTGTGCACTGGTGCGCAGTCATGTTGGAACAGGAAGGGGCCATCCCCAAACTCTTCCCGCAAAGTTGGAAGCATGAAATTGTCCACAATCTCCTGGGATGCTGAAGCATTAAGAGTTCCTTTTACTGGAACTAAGGGGCCGAGCCCAACTCCTGAAAAGCAACCCCACACCATAATCCCCCCCTTCCCCCACCAAACTTTACACTTGGCACAATTCAGTCAGACAAGCGCCGTTCTCCTGGCAACAGCCAAACCCAGACTCGTCTATCGGATTGCCAGACAGAGAAGCGTGATTCGTCACACCGGAGAACACGTCTCACTGCTCTAGAGTCCAGTGGCGCGTACTTTACACCACTGCATCTGACGCTTTGCATTGTGCTTGGTGATGTAAGGCTTGGATGCAGCTGCTCGGCCATGGAAACCCATTCCATGAAGCTCTCTACACACTTGAGCTAATCTGAAGGCCACATGAAGTTTGGAGGGCTGTATCGATCGACTCTGCAGAAAGTCAGCGACCTCTGCGCACTATGTTCCTCAGCATCCGCTGACCCCGCTCTGTCCTTTTACGTGGCAGAGTCGCTGTCGTTCCCAATCACTTCCACTTTGTTATAATAGCACTGACAGCTGACTGTGGAATATTTAGTAGTGAGGAAATTTCACGACTGGACTTGTTGCACAGGTGGCATCTTATCACGGTACCACGCTGGAATTCACTGAGCTCCTGAGAGCAACCCATTCTTTCACTAATGTTTGTAGAAGCAGTCTGAATGCCGAGGTGCTTGGTTTTATACACCTGTGGCCATGGAAGTGATTGGAACACCTGAATTCAATTATTTGGATGGGTGAGTGAATACTTTTGGCAATATAGTGTATTAGTTGGAAGATCTGAAACATCGAAATGTGACAGATTAACTAAAATTGAAGAAATCAGGTGGGGGCAAACAAGTGGGCAAATAATGGGCAGACAGACTGTCCTTGTTTGTTCTATATCATGTGTTTTTTTTGTTTGTTTGTTTAATTCTTTAATTAATTCATTTCATTTCCATGTTCTGTCTCGCAGGTCAGTTAGCACGTCAGGATGTCTGGCCCAGAAACAAGAGCAACAATCACAGCTCATCACGGTGGATGAGAAACTGGTAAGAGTAAAGTGCTTTGTCTTGGTCTTGGTCTTGTTTCTACACTCACTGTCCATTTATCAGCTCCACTTGCCATATAGGAGCACTTTGTAGCTCTACTATTACTGACTGTAGTCCATCTGTTTCTCTGCATGCTTTGTTAGCCCCCTTTCATGCTGTTCTTTAATGGTCAGGACCCCCACAGGACCACCACAGAGCAGGTATTATTTAGGTGGTGGATCATTCTCAGCACTGCAGTGACACTGACATGGTGGTGGCGTGTTAGTGTGTGTTGTGCTGGTCTGAGTGGATCAGACACAGCAGCACTGATGAAGTTTTTAAACACCTCACTGTCACTGTTGGACTGAGAATAGTCCACCAACCAAAAATATATCCAGCTAACCGACTCAAACAGCAGCAATAGATGAGCGATCGTCTCTGACTTTACGTCTACAAGGTTGACCAACTAGCTAGGAGTGTCTAATGGAGTGGACAGTGAGTGGACACGGTATTTTAAAATACCACTCGTACCAGCACAACACACACTAACACACCACCACCATGTCAGTGTCACTGCAGTGCTGAGAATGATCCACCACCTAAATAATACCTACTTTGTGGTGGTCCTTTGGGGGTGCTGACCATTGAAGAACAGGGTGAAAGGGAGCGAACAAAGCATGTAAGGAAACAGATGGACTACAGTCAGTAATTGTAGAACTACAAAGTGCTTCTATATGGTAAGTGGAGCAGATAAAATGGACAGTGAGTGTAGAAATCAGGAGGTGGTTTTAATGTTATAACTGATCGGTGTATATAGGAATATAATAAGACTTCCTAATGTCCCAAAGCAGAATTACGTAGACGTGGACCCCAACATTGTGCTGCATATCAGATCATGGCAATTAAAGACCTGCGTGATCGCGGCTCAGTCCTGGCACCGTCTCACCCCGCTGCCTGCCCCGGCTTGCTCTCGTTAGTAATTACTGTTTTATTAAGCATGCTGAGCTGCGAGACAAACCGCTTGGCTGGCCACCGATACACAGCTTTACACGGCATGTCCACTCACTTAAAAGGATGCGTTTCTTATTATTAGAAAAAACTGATTTATGACTTTAAGGCTTTAAAATATGGCACCGGACCTGGGGTCATGGGGACATGGCTCGATCTCTGTGGAGCCGTTCCAACAGTTAAATACGTTCTTTTAAATGCTAGCTAAGTTGCACCTGGTGGAAGTTAATTAGTGAGGGTTTAGAAAGAACCGATTAGCCTTAAATCATCTCCGCTGTTATTAATCTGCCGTGAGGCTCATTTGTGGTATGATTTATTATCGCGATTATAAACAAATACTATCACGCCGCCAGCTAAAAGTCATTTATCCCGTCTGTCAAGAAATGAAATGGCAAAGTCTGGGTTCTGGGAATGTACAAAGTGACGTGCGGAAAAAAGAGGAAGAGGTTCGTGCCAGCTGTCTGATCGGCATGCAGTGATTGTTCTGTCTGGATGTCTCATTAACTGCACAATTCCCCTTCGGTGACCGTGAGTCTGTCTGTGCCAGTCCCTCAGACAAAACGCCTTAGTTAATTAACTCGCTACGCGCCGAGACCGTACCATGCTTGACTAGGGATAAAATAAATGCACGTTTCACCACCTTGGCTTAGCATTCAGCCATAACATTAAAACTGTCACAGCTCCACTTACCATATAGGAGCACTTTGTAGTTCTACAATTACTGACTGTAGTCCATCTGTTTCTCTGCATACTTTTTTAACCTGCTTTTACTCTGTTCTTCAATGGTCAGGACCACCACAGGACCACTTCAGAGCAGGTATTGTTTAGGTGGTGGGTCATTCTCAGCACTGCAATGACATTGACGATTGATGGTGGTGGTGTGTTAGTGTGTGTTGTGCTGGTATGAGTTTTAAAATTTATACCGTGTCCAGTCACTGTCCGCTCCTACTTAGTTGGTCCACCTTGTAGATGGGAAGTCAGAGACGATCGCTCATCTATCGCTGCTGTTTGAGTCGGTCATCTTTGAGATCTTCATCAGCGGTCACAGGACGCTGCCCACGGGGCGCTGTTGGCTGGATGTTTTTGATCGGTGGACTATTCTCAGTCCAGCAATGACACTGCTGTGTCTGATCCACTTATTCCAGCACAACACACACTAACACACCACCACCATGTCAGTGTCACTGCAGTGCTCTGAATGATCCACCACCCAAATGATACCTGCTATGTAGTGGTCCTCGGCGAGTCCTGAGCATTGAAGAACAGCATGAATAGGGGGAACAAAGCATGCAGAGAAACAGATGGACTACAGTCAGTAATTGTAGAACTACAAAGTGCTCCTATATGGTAAGTGGAGCTGATAAAATGAACAGTGAGTGTAGAAACAAGGAGGTGGTTTTAATGTTATGGAGAGCCGGAGAAACTCCATCCTTTAAAACAGACCACCAGAACCTCCCATCAGCACACACACACACTCACACACACACACACACACACACACACACACACACACACACACACACACACACACACACATACATCTCAAGTGTCTGTTTTGTCTAGGTCGTCTCTCACACCAGGTGCTCGTGCGAAGATTTCAAGGCTGGACGACTAGGTCAAAGGATACGGCTCTCGAAAGAGGAAATTACAAGAGGCTCCGGCGCTAAACACTCTTTTGATCGCTTACTTACCGAGAGAAAGTAGACGCCGACTTCGTACTGGGACGATGTTTATTAATTTAGCATTGGTTTGGATACAGCGTCAGATTCCGTCCTCGTACACCACCAACATTGTCATCCTGATCGTCTGTCAAGAGGAGTTTTGACCCCCTTACTTAGTACACTCTTGAGATGGGGTTTATGATTGATGTGCCATCAATGTGCATTGGTAATGGGTCCCCAGCTACCACCTTTTTTCTACCCAACAGGATGCCCTTCATCTGTCATTAAGGCTTCCTGAATTATAGACTGTCCAAATATTTGGAATACTGGATACACCCTTGGCTTAGCACCAGTTCTAAAGGCAGCAGTTATAGCCTCAAGTCTTTTTGACTCTCCAAAGATGTTCAATCGGGTTCAAGTCTGGGCTCTGGCTGGACCACTCAACGACATTCACAGAGTTGTCCCGCAGCCACTCCTTTGTTATCTTGGCTGTGTGCTTTGGGTCGTTGTCACGTTGGAAGGTAAACCTTCGCCCCAGTCTGAGGTCCAGAGCGCTCTGGAGCAGGTTTTCTTCAAGGATCTCGGTGTACTTATGCCTGGTTCACACTACACGATTTTTGCCCTGATTTTCGCTCGGCGACTGGTCGGCGCTAGATTTGCCGGCTCGGGAGCAACTCGGCGTTCGCTCGGCGATCGAAACCCGGCTCTTAATTCTTAAGTGTGAACTACCCAACAACTCGATCCGACTGGCTCGCCGAGTGCTCGGCGACCGAATCGAGATATCTAGCATGTCAGATATCTGAATGGGTGTTTCCCGACTGGCAATGAGTGCTATGTCGAACAGCCAATGAGAACGCAAGATACAGCGTGAGAAGAATTGCAGGTGAGGAGTGTACAACTTACAGGGGCTTAATACAGTTTATACCAGAATACACAGGTGTTACACACAAGTTTTACAGTATTTCTGATTCCTTATCGTTCTCTACAAAACACCAACGTTGCATTGCTAAAATATTTATTAACCTCCAACTCACTACACAACAACCCAAGCCAAATCCACTATGATTCATTTATTTTTTCTCTTTGTTTTTACGTGCGCAAACTTTGATCGCTCCCTACTTGTGCATTTTAGGACGTGGTATCATTAAACCTCTCGTCACATCTTGCGTGTGTTTTCGTAACAAAATGATATTTGTGAGAGCAGAGAAGCTCGCCTGCGATTCCAGTTGGTGATAGATGGTGTAGTGTGAAACCCTCTATCGCCGATCAGTCGTGTAGTGTGAAATACACACCGACCGAAAGACTCTCGAGTGCAAAAGATTCAGTCGTGTAGTGTGAACTGTACAGCGACCCGGCAAAGCAGAAAGTCGTGTAGTGTGAACTTGGCATTAGCTGTGTTCATCTTTCCCTTTCATCTATCAGGACTGGTGGCCCCGGACCTGCTGCTGAAAAACATCCCCACATCATGATGCTGCCACCACCATGCTTCAGTGTAGGGACGGCATTAGTCAGGTGATCAGCGGTGCCTGGTTTCCTCCAGACGTGATGCTTGGTATTCATCAGACCAGAGTATCTTGTTTCTCATGGTTTGAGAGTCCACTAGTGCCTTTTACTAAGGAGGTCACTCTACCATAAAGGTGTGATTTGTGGAGGGCTGCCTGGATGGTTGATCTTTTGATAGGTTCTCCCATCTCCACAAGGATACGCTTGAGGATCTCCCTCACCTCCCTCCAAAGGCCCGTCTTCCCCGGTTGCTCAGTTTGGTCGGGCGGCCAGGTCTAGGAAGAGTCCTGGTGGTTCCAAACTTCTCCCATCTGCGGATGATGGTGGCCACTGGGCTCATTGGG
Organism: Trichomycterus rosablanca; assembly: GCF_030014385.1. Taxonomy (NCBI): domain Eukaryota; kingdom Metazoa; phylum Chordata; class Actinopteri; order Siluriformes; family Trichomycteridae; genus Trichomycterus; species Trichomycterus rosablanca. The sequence continues at coordinate 14,346,505 of NC_086008.1, read as the reverse complement.
ACCTTCAATGTTGCAGAAATGTTTCTGTACCCTTCTCCAGATCTGTGCCTCGATACAGTCCTGTCTCGGAGGTCTACAGACGATTCCTTGGACTTCATGGCTTGGTTTGTGCTCTGACATGCACCGTCTACTATGGGACCTTATATAAACAGGTGTGTGCCTTTCCGCCTGTACCCTAACTCTTCCATTCAGCCCGCTAACATTTAAACGACCTTGGGTAAATATTGACGCTTGCATATGGTCCCAGTTTGCCAGATAACGTCGGTGTGAACCCGAACGCATCCTGTCCCGAAAGCTCCAAACACCCCAGATGGCTCGCGAGCGAAACTTGAAAAGAACCAATGCTTCACCAAGACGAGAAGACGTCGCCTCCAAACAAACAGGTGGCGTGTTGCTAATAGCATGCGGAAATGCGTCTTCCCACACACACACACACACACACACACACACAGTCTGCTCCACCTTCATGGCTCAGCGTAACGTGAGAACGGATAAGCCCCTCGGTGCCAACTGCTCCCCCCTTTCACTCGCACAAGTACTACATGTTTGTTTCTATTAGTGACCCTTCATGTCCGACGCGTTATTAACCCGGTCGGGCTTCAAAGACGACCACGTTGCGCAACATGCCAGCGCCACGCGGACACAACTCGGCTGTCGAGGTCAAGGGTCAGGTTTTGCTTCCTTTTCAGAAGTTTGATTCCCCGGCGATGAAACACCCCTCGTCGTCCCAGATAGAGGTCAACCCTCATCCAATAACATCCTGACTGCGTTGGTGCTGACAGATCACATTTCAGGCTTAATAAGCCCTCGAACGCACATCATTACGTCAACGTCCGTCTTGGCGTCTCCATCATAGAGCGCCGGCTAGGGCTGCACGATATATCAGTTTAGCATCGTCATCGCGATGTGTGCATGTGCAAGTCACATTGCAGGACGTGCGATGTCACTTAATGCAAATTAAATCAAATACGTCATGCTACAACTTTTTTGCTGCTTGACACAAAACGAAAATTCACACCGTTCTCATTTTCCATGACGTATCTACCAGTGTGTTCGAAATCCTAGTGAGCCGCCTCGCTGTCTTACTACCTACATATGCAGCTGCCTCAGTAGAGAGGATTCTAATAAGACATTAACTTTTATAAGGCAGGTTATTTGAACGTGCTACTTAGCGATTCCATCGGGTTTCAGCGTTTAGCATTTAGCATCTTGCCATTAAATCCAATAGAATGAGGTGGGACAGCGCTAACACGTCAATATAACATCTCGATTCGTGTACAGAAAACTGTTACATTTGCTGACAAGCCCAAACTTGCAAATAAAAGCACTTGTTAAAAATCGATAATTATTTATTTACATTTGAAAATAACTTTGTCCGCACCGTCAGCCATGTTTATTTTTCTGTGAGAGAAAATATGCCGCAATGAATTCTGGGATTGCCTTCATCACTAAGGACGCTTCCGATTCTCACTCGTTCTTGAGTCAAAATAACATTGAAATAATGAAAGTTTAGTAAGGCATCTCGGATTTTGAACAGGTGTATATAGCTGCTATTTTGTTTGTATAGTTTTTTTTTTTTTTTTATAATGTTTACTTCTTGAAGAGGTTTTGATTGTGAAATAAAATATTAAATGACCCATTTTGTCAATCCTGTTAATTCCCTCATGTGATATTGAAGCTTTCTTAGTTTAATGCTCAGTTTCAACCGAGTACAAAGATGTAGCTTGTCATAAGATACATGCATTATTAATATTATTAATAATGTAGTGAAAATTCCTGCATTTTTTTTAATATCGCAATATATATTGCAGGAAAAAAAAATCGCAATGTCAGTTTTTTCCAATATCGTGCAGCCCTAGCGCCGGCTCTTAGTCGTAGAGTAAAATCTACGAAACGGACACAGGACGCAAGCCTGAGGCAGCTCTTAACGACCCGTTCACAGTTTTTGGGACGGGAAGCCACCTCTAGATGAAAAACAGGAATCCACCCCATCCTCCCCAGGTGATGAACGAGACCCGAGAGCTCACGTCCCTGCCAGGTATTATTACTTCGGCGTGTCTGGCATCGGATTAAACAAACGCACACAGGTTCGAGTTTTGCTTGCGTGCCGTGCTCAACAAGTTTTTGATTTTCGTCACAACTGCTTACTCGCACTGTACAACCCCAAATCAGAAAAAGTTGGGACAGTGTGAGAAATGCAAATAAAATAAAAATGCAGTGTTCAGAAGTGATCCCGCTGCGCTTGATTGACTGTTTTGCATTGGACAGTGATAATTGCTATTATTATTGCTGTTATAGGGCAGTGGTTGCTAAGTGGAAGGTACTGGACTAGTAAGACTGCCAAGTTGCCACTGTTGGACCCCTGAGCAAAGCCCTTAACTCTTAAGTATTCGGTCCACTACATTCCTTATACTAAATACCTCCTTGTTTCTACACTCACTCTACACTCACTTACCATATACAGTAGAAGCACTTTGTAGTTCTACAATGACTGACTGTAGTCCATCTGGACTACAGTGGTCAGGACTCTCCCAGGACCACCAAAGAGCAGGTATTATTTGGGTGGTGGATCATTCTCAGCACTGCACTGCAGTGACACTGACATGGTGGTGGTGTGTGAGTGTGTGTTGTGCTGGTATGAGTGGATAAGACCCAGCAATCACTGTCACCGCTGGACTGAGAATAGTCCACCAACCAAAAACATCTAGCCAACAGCGCCCCATGGGCAGCAACCTGTGACCACTGATGAAGGTCTAGAAGATGACCGACTCAAACAGCAGCAATAGATGAGTGATCGTCTCTGACTTCACATCTACAAGGTGGACCAACTAGGTAGGAGTGTCTAATACAGTGGACAGTGAGTGGACACAGTTGTCTGATCCACTCATGCCAGCACAACACACACTAACACATTACAGTGTCACTGCAGTGCTGAGAATGATCCACCACCCAAATAATACCTGCTCTGTAGTGGTCCTGTGGGGGTCCTGACCATTGAAGAACAGCATGAAAGGGGGTTAACAAAGCATGCAGAGAAACAGATGGACTACAGTCAGTAATTGTAGAACTACAAATTACTTCTATATGGTAAGTGGAGCTGATAAAATGAACAGTGAGTGTAGAAACAAGGAGGTGGTTTTAATGTTATGGCTGATCAGTGTATAACTATAATACACCAAGTGTAGAAACGACAGCGTTTGGCATCCATCAGAACCCACGTGGGAAAACCATGAGAGCTTCCGCCTGCGTCTGAGGGAAGTGACTTACGATCCGAATTCTCGTCCTCAGAACTTCCCGGCAGCTCGCCGGCCCACGTGCCGCTTTACAAGTCCACCTTCCCGCTCCCGGCCTGCTATCGTAATCAGACGGGCTACAGTCACCCCGCCGCCGTGTGTGTGGCACTCCAGAGCAGCCGTCTCAAAATCACCTGAGCGTCGGGGGCCGACCGAAGCGCTTCCACGGTGGGATTCCCACAAGGCCCTTCTGAATCTGAATCGAAATACACATGTTCCACTGAATTCCTTTTTGATGAGGCATAGAGGAAGTCTTGTTTGAAGCGAATGCGAGGGTACTACTGTTTGCAGGACTCGCACATCTGTTTGGCTTAACATAGTGATTGCTACATTCTTTGGCAGGAATTGTATTTCATATTGTTGAAGGGGGAAAAAAGAATTAATTCTTTAATTCTAGTACTTGATTTAGCGCTGGACGATTTTCACGATTAATTCGAATTAACGTTTTCACACGGTCGAGAATAAAATACCAACAAAAGCTATTCTCACAGGTAAAATGCTCACTAGTAACATTAAAACCACCTCCTTGTTTCTACACTCACTGTCCATTTTATCAGCTCCACTTACCATATAGGAGCACTTTGTAGTTCTACAATTACTGACTGTAGTCCATCTGTTTCTCTGAATGCTTTGTTCACCCCCTTTCACCCTGTTCTTCAATGGTCAGGACCCCCACATGACCACTACAGAGCAGGTATTATTTAGGTGGTGGATCATTCTCAGCACTGCAGTGACACTGACATGGTGGTGGTGTGTTAGTGTGTGTTGTGCTGGTATGAGTGGATCAGACACAGCAGCGCTGCTTGAGTTTTTAAATACTGTGTCCACTCACTGTCCACTCTATTAGACACTACTACCTAGTTGGTCCACCTTCTAGATGTAAAGTCAGAGACGATCGCTCATCTATTGCTGCTGTTTGAGTCGGTCATCTTCTAGACCTTCATCAGTGGTCACAGGACACTGCCCATGGGGCGCTGTTGGCTGGATGTATTTTTGGTTGGTGGACTATTCTCAGTCCAGCAGTGACAGTGAGGTGTTTAAAAACTCCATCAGCCTTGCTGTGTCTTATCCACTCATACCAGCACAACACACACTAACACACCACCACCATGTCAGTGTCACTGCAGTGCTGAGAATCATCCACCACTCAAATAATACCTGCTCTGTAGTGGTCCTGTGGGGGTCCTGACCATTGAAGAACAGGGTGAAAGGGGGTGAACAAGTCATGCAGAGAAACAGATGGACTACAGTCAGTAATTGTAGAACTACAAAGTGCTCTTATATGGTAAGTGAAGTTGATAAAATGGACAAGGAGGTGGACAGGACGCTGCCCGTGGGGCGCTGTTGGCTGGATATTTTTGGTTGGTGGACTATTCTCAGTCCAGCAGTGACAGTGAGGTGTTTAAAAACTCTATCAGCATTTGAGCTGTGTCTGATCCACTCGTACCAGCACAACACACACTAACACACCACCACCATGTCAGTGTCACTGCAGTGCTGAGAATGATCCACCACCCAAATAATACCTTCTCTGTGGGGGTCCTGACCATTGATGAGAAACAGATGGACTACTGTCAGTAATTGTAGAACTACAAAGTGCTCCTATATGGTAAGTGGAGGTGGTTTTAATGTTATGGCTGATCGGTGTATTTTGGCATTAACCCATTTTTTTTTTTTAGCAATTTGTGTGGCCGAAACACCTGGACTTAGTAATCAGGCCATTAGTGTACAGCTTGCACATTTCTCTCGTTTACACCAAGCTAGCACAAAAGCTCCGGCGCCCACTGCCCCTCGTCCCGGGCCCGAAAATGCTCCCATGCGCTTCACCCGCCGAGGTGTCAGAAATATAGACACGCTCTTACGTGACGAACACCTCGCCAGCTTTTCACCCCTGCGCTTAAAGCCTGGCATTCTGTCTGCATACCGGGGATCGCCGGGCCCCCATGAATAGTGTCAAACTTCATAGTTCTCATTTCGCTTCCTGTACATGGCTGGAGAAACATGCAGCGTTTCCCCTTTGTAGTTCCCTCTTTTCGCACCTTTTTTCACCCCTCTCTCTTTCCAAGAAGCAGCGTATTTAAGCCGCTGTCGCCTGCTTTGTGCGGGAGCCATTGTGCTTTCGTCTGGTGCGCGGATCACCCTGCTAGTTTTTGTTGCCGTAATGAATTCAGGCATAAAAGTCTAGACGACCCGTTTTTTTTTTTTTACATCACGGGGGCAATGAAGTGTGTTTTCAGTCTAGTCTAGAATCTCAAGTGTTTATACGTAAAACCACCTCCTTGTTTCTACACTCACTGTCCATTTTATCAGCTCCACTTACCACATAGAAGCACTTTAATTCAAGTTCTACAATTACTGACTGTAGTCCATCTGTTTCTCTGCATGCTTTGTTTGCCCCCTTTCATGCTGTTCTTCAATAGTCAGGACCCCCACAGGACCACTACAGAGCAGGTATTATTTAGGTGGTGGATCATTCTCAGCACTGCACTGACACTGACATGGTGGTGGTGTGTTAGTGTGTGTTGTGCTGGTATGAGCGGATCAGACACAGCAGCGCTGCTTGAGTTTTTAAATACCGTGTCCACTCACTGTCCACTCTATTAGACACTCCTACCTAGTTGGTCCACCTTGTAGATGTAAAGTCAGAGACGATCGCTCATCTATTGCTGCTGTTTGAGTCGGTCATCTTCTAGACCTTCATCAGTGGTCACAGGACGCTGCCCATGGGGCGCTGTTGGCGGGATATATTTTTGGTTGGTGGACTATTCTCAGTCCTCCATCAGCGCTGCTGTGTCTTATCCACTCATACCAGCACAATACACACTAACACACCACCACCATGTCAGTGTCACTGCAGTGCTGAGAATGACCCACCACCTAAATAATACCTGCTCTGTGGTGGTCCTGACCATTGAAGAACAGCATGAAAGGGGGAGAACAAGGCATGCAGAGAAACAGATGGACTACAGTCAGTCATTGTAGAACTACAAAGTGCTTCTATATGGTAAGTGGAGCTGATAAAATTGACAAGGAGGTGGTTGTAATGTTATGGCTGATCGGTGTATTACATAAATGTGTTTACCCTGATTGCATAGTGGTGGTACATTAATAATGCCGTATAGTAGACCTGTAGTAGACTGTATTTCAGCAGCTCTCATTCAGTCTGGCTAAATGTTATGAGACAACCCGCAACACACCAGTTCGTACAGGTTTCTTTGTCTGGCTTTTATGCTAAAGAGCCTCTTTTACAGTGAAACAGCGGACACGACTGATCAAATTTTGATTCCTTGAAGTCGTAATAGCCGTTGAAGTGTGTGGAGAGCTGAAGAAAGAGCTGCCTCTGAGACTCGGAAACTTGGGTGGCTACTGTTGTTTGTCATGCTGAGGTGTGTGTGTGTGTGTGTACACCAACTTCCCAATACTTGTTAGCTGATTCAGCAAAGACCTTTTAGATATTTCTGCTCACTACTTAAATCATTCATTCTTTTGTTTTCACACCTTAAAGCCCAGGTTTCTGGCCCATTAATGAAGCCCCATGGTGAAAAAAAAAAGGGATCACAATGGACTGTCTCAAAGCATTTCGAGTGTGAGAAATTAGCTTGTCTAGACAAAGTGCACGTCTGCATTCAATAGGAAATATTTGGGCTTTTATGCCCTTTAGGTGTAAAGCATGTGAGACTGCCAAGCTGCTTTTTTTTCCACCCCTTATATTAGCCAGCAGGTGAACATTTTATCCTCAACGTTGATGTGTTAGAAGCAGGAAAGATTGTGATGGCTAGACGACTGGGTCAGAGCATCTACCAAAAGTGGTCCAAGGAAGGAACAGTGGTGAACCGGCGACAGGGTCATGGGCGGCCAAGGCTCATTGATGCATTTGTGGGAGCTACTGTAGCTCAAACTGCTGAAGAAGTTCATCCTGGTTCTGATAGAAAGGTGTCAGAATACACATTGACCAGTCAGGGTGCCCATACTGAGCCCTGTCCACCGCCGAAAGCGCCAACGATGGGCACGTGAGCATCGGAACTGGACCACGGAGCGATGGAAGCAGGTGGCCTGGGCTGAGGAATCACGTTTTCTTTTAGATCACGTGGATGGCCGGGTGCGTGTGCGTCGCTTACCTGGGGAACACATGGCACCAGGATGCACTACGGGAAGAAGGCAAGCCGGCGGAGGCGGTGTGATGCTTCGGGTGACGTTTAGCTGGGAAACCTTGCGTCCTGCCATCCATGTGGATGTTACTTTGATACGTAGCACCTACCTAAGCATCGTTGCAGATCATGTACACCCTTTCATGGAGATGGTATTTCCTTGATGGCAGGATAATGCGCCCTGCCACAAAGCAAAAATGCTTTAGGAACAGTTTGAGGAGCACAAGAACCAGTTTGAGGTGTTGACTTGGCCTCCAGAATCCCCAGATCTCAATCAAATTGAGCATCTGTGGGACGTGCTGGACGAACAAGTCCGATCCACGGAGGCCCCACCTCACAACTTAGAGGAGTTAAAGGATCTGCTGCTGGGAACATCTTGGTGCCAGATACCACAGTAAACCTTCAGGGGTCTATTAGTGGAGTCCATGCCTTGATGGGTCAGGGCTGTTTTGGCAGCAAAAGGGGTACCAACACAATATTAGGAAGGTGGTCATAATGTTGTGCCTCATATGGTTATATATTTTTTTCCCCAGGACATCACACCTATAACCGGTGTTCCAGAGGAACACATCACGACCCGTAAGGTGCGCATCTTCGTGCCAACACGCAACACCATGCAGTCAGGCGTGCAAAACACCAAGAAGTGGAAGATGGATTTCGACACACGGGAGCGATGGGAGAATTCTCTGATGGGATGGTCCTCTACGTAAGTTCATGATCAGTCACATGATGCCCATGAGAGATTTATTTCATTGCAGACAGGATGAACCTGAGATATTTCATATTTTATCTGGTCAACTTAATTTAATTTATTATTAAACATCCATTAATGCATTTCAGGCCTGCAACACATTTCAAAAGAAGTGGGGACAGTAAAGCATTTACCACTGTGTAACGTTGCTATTCCTTTTCACCACACTTAAAAGACGTTTTGGCACCGAGGATACCAAGTGATTTAATGTTTCAGCTTTTATTTTGTCTCATTCTTCCTACAAACACGTCTTAAGATGTGCAACAGTACCACACATTCTCTATTGGGGACAGGTCAGGACTGCAGGCAGGCCATTCCAGTACCCGTACCCTCTTCTTCCTCAGCCGTGCCTTTGTAATGTGTGCAGCATGTGGAAAAGACGACGTTTTGAAGGCAGCACATGTTGCTCTAAGATCTCAATGTACTTTTCTGCATTTATGTTGCATCACAGAATTGAAAATGACCTTTGCCAAGGGCACTGACACACCCCCATACCATGACAGACCCTGGCTTTTGGTTCCTGATAACAGTCCGGATGGTCCTTTTCGTCTTTGACCTGGAATGCTGATTCATCTGACCACAATACACGTTTATACTGTGTGATGGTCCATCCTAGATGCCTCCGAGCCCAGAGAAGTCGACGCCGCTTCTGTACATGGTTAACATAAGGCTTCTTTTTTGCACAGTAAAGTTTGAAGTGGTATTTGTGCATGTAACTCTGTATTGTAGTGCTTGACAAAGGTTTGCCAAAGTAATCCCTCACCCATGTGGTTATATCAGCTATTGTTGAGTGGCGGTTCTTGATGCAGTGCCGTCTGAGGGATGGAGGATCACGGGCGTTCAGCTTAAGCTTGCGCCCTTGGCCTTTACGCACTGATTCGTCCAGATTCCTTGAATCGTTTAATGATATTATGCAATGTAGATCATCTGATCATCTTTGCTCATCAGAAACTCCTTTCCTGGATGCTGCTTTTGTACCAAACCATGATTACAATCACCTGTTTGGAATCACATCATTGTTTAGTTTTTTCACCTCATTACTAGCACTAAATTGCCCCCGTCCCAACAATTTTTGGAATGTGTTGCAGGCCTGAAATGCAGGAATGGATGTTTTATTAACAAATGAAATGAAGGTAAAAAAATACAATCACATTTACTGGTGCCCACTTGTGTTACTTGACCTAACTTTGTTCTTCAGGGCTGATCCTCTGTCCAACATGGTCCTAACATTCAGCTCTAAGGAGGACGCCATCGCTTTTGCTGAAAAGAATGGTGAGTTGTCTGTTTTTCTACTTTCCTCATTAGCTGTTTCCCAAATCTTTAATCTAAAATACTGTTCCCTTTTTTTTTCAGGTTGGAGCTACGATATAACCGAGAAGAGAACGCCAAACCCGCGAGTGAAGTCATACGCAGCGAACTTCTCCTGGGATAGAAGGACCAGAAGGTCTGCTAAATAAACAGATCATATAAGACTTGTAAAAATTACATTTAATACCATGTCTAATTAATAGTCCTAATAAAGCATTGCTCAGACTTGACTTGTTTGGATTCGTCTATAGTACTCTATAGTATTGAAAAGTATTTGCCGACTGTAGTACATCCGTTTCTCTGCATGCTTTGTTAGCCCCCTTTCATGCTGTTCTTCAATGGTCAGGACCACCACAGGACCACCACAGAGCAAGTATTATTTAGGTGGTGGGTCATTCTCAGCACTGCAGTGACACTGACATGGTGGTGGTGTGTTAGTGTGTGTTGTGCTGGTATGAGTGGATCAGACACAGTGCTGCTGAAGTTTATAAACACCTCACGGTCACTGCTGGACTAAGAATAGTCCACCAACCAAAAATATCCAGCCAACAGCGCCCCGTGGGCAGCGTCCTCTGACCACTGATGAAGGTCTAGAAGATGACCGACTCGAACAGCAGCAATAGATGAGCGATCGTCTCTGACTTTACATCTACAAGGTGGACCAACTAGGTAGGAGTGTCTAATAGAGTGGACAAGCACAACACACACTAACACACCACCACCATGTTATTGTCACTGCAGTGCTGAGAATGATCCACCACCCAAATAATACCTGCTCTGTAGGGTTCCTGACCATTGAAGAACAGCATGAAAGGAGGCTAACAAAGCATGCAGAGAAACAGATGGACTACAGTCAATAATTGTAGAACTACAAAGTGCTTCTATATGGTAAGTGAAGCTGATAAAATAGACAGTGAGTGTAGAAACTCTGAGTTTATGCTTCAGAATTAGTTAAATGGTCATACTCAGGTGTCCACATAGTTTTGCCCATGTAGTGTACATTGAGTAAATACAGGTGGTGGACAAAATTATGACTTAAATAAAAAAAGTAGCTTGATTGAAGCTTGAAGTGGCTGTGAGACAAACACAGCTGCACAGACAAGTTCTATTAGCCTGATTTCCAGTAAACAAATGGTATCGAATGTAAACCAACTCTGACGATTAGCACCTGAATACGTGAGATTTTAAAGCCACATGAGGCGAGAAAATCTGACCACCTTCCTAATATTGTCTTGGTCCCCCTTTTGCTGCCAAAACAGCCCTGATCTATTGAGGCATAGACTCCTTTACTAGACCCCTGAAGGTGTGCTGTGGTATCTGGCACCAAGATGTTCCCCAGCAGCAGATCCTTTAACTCCTGTAAGTTGTGAGCTGTGGCCTCCATGGATCGGACTGGTTCGTCCAGCACATCCCACAGATGCTCAATTGGTTTGAGATCTGGGGAATTTGGAGGCCAAGTCAACACCTCAAACTCGTTCTTGTGCTCCTCAACCATTACTGAACCGTTTTGCTCTGTTGCAGGGCTGAAAGAGGTCACAGTTATCAGGGAATACCGTCTCCATGAAAGGGTGAACAAGGTCTGCAACGATGCTTAGGTAGGTGCTATGTGTCAAAGTAACATCCACATGGATGGTAGGACACAAGGTTTCCCAGCAGAACGTCGCCCAAAGCATCACACCGCCTCCGCCGGCTTGCCTTCTTCCCATGGTGCATCCTGGTGCCACGTGTTCCCCAGGTAAGCGACGCACACGCACCCGGTCATCCACGTGATCTAAAAGAAAACGTGATTCATCAGATCAGATCACCTTCTTCCATCGCTCCGTGGTTCAGTTCCGATGCTCACGTGCCCATTGTTGGCGCTTTCAGCGGTGGACAAGGGGTCAGCATGGGCACCCTGACTGGTCACTGTGTAGTCTGACACCTTTCTATCAGAACCAGCATTAACTTCTTCAGCAGTCTGAGCTACAGTAGCTCGTCTGTTGGATCGGACCACATGGGCCATGACCCTGTCGCCGGTTTACCACTGTTCCTTCCTTGGACCACTTTTGATAGAAACTGACCACAGCAGACCGGGAACACCCCACAAGAGCTGCAGTTTTGGTAGACGCTCTGACCCAGTCGTCTAGCCATCACAGTTTGGCCCTGGCTTCTAACACATCAACTCTGAGGATAAAATCTTCACTTGCTGCGTAATATATCCCCCCCACTAACAGGTGCCGTGATGAAGAGATAATCAGCGTTATTCACTTCACCTGTCAGTGTATAGTCAACAAGTATTCATGTAAAAAGATATACCAACTGTGATTTTGCAAATACCACAAGTGGGCTATTAGCGTATTAAAATAGCATCAATATTTCCCAGAATGCCTGTAATTAAGACCTGACGTTTCCAAGAACAGCATCAGGCAGATCGAACGCCTAACAGAACACGTTGAGCGTACTACCCACCACTTAATTAATCAGCTGTTCCAGTGGTGTAAATATTTTATTACCCTCGTAAAATAGTCAGTTTGAGGTCTTTGGGCTCCGGTCCAAAATCCGTGGGTGGATTATTTCATTAAATCCAAACAGTTTACGCCGGAGCGGCGGCCTCATTTAGGAAACCGTGCGGGGAGCTCGCGGCTCATGAATACAAATGGAGCGCACGGCGGAGGGGAAAAACGACTCTTACATCGTCACTGTCTGGTAAACACCGGTCGCTCTAGACAGAAAACACCTGCACTTGTGAGGGAAAAAAAGAAAAGCAAAAAAGACTCCAATACATCAAAGAGATTTGTGCTGGAAGTATAAAAAATAAATAAAATAAGGAAATCAGACCGCTGATGTGAGTTTACTAGGAAAGAATCCTTATAAATACATTATGACAAGACAAATGAAGTGGCAGACAGCATTACGTCAAATATAAATGAAGTGTAAATAACGTGAAATCATTAGTGGAAAGTGTTTTTTTTCATGGTTTTTATATTCCAAACACAAGGCGAGAGAGAGTAGTTAGCATGACGGACGGAAAGGGGATTTAATGGCGTAAGGATTTGAGCGAGTTTGACAAGGAACCGAATTGTGATGGCTAGACGACTGGGTCAGAGCATCTCCAAACCTACAGCTCTTGTGGGGTGTTCCCGGTCTGCAGTGCTCAGCATCTATCAAAAGTGGTCCGAGGAAGGAACAGTGGTAAACCGTGGGGAGCGAAGGCTGGCCCTGTGCGGTCCGATCCAACAGACGACCTACTGTAGCTCAGATTGCTGAAGAAGTTAATGCTGGTTCTGATAGAAAGGTGTCAGAATACACAGTGACCGGTCAGGGCGCCCATGCTGACCCCTGTCCACCGCCGAAAGCGCCAACAATGGGCACGTAAGCATCGGAACTGAACCACGGAGCGATGGAAGAAGATGATCTGATCTGATGAATCACGTTTTCTTTTAGATCACGTGGACGTCCGAGTGCGTGTGCGTCGCTTACCTGGGGGACACGTGACACCAGGATGCACTATGGGAAGAAGGCAAGCCGGCGGAGGCGGTGTGATGCTTTGGCCGATGTTCTGCTGGGAAACCTTGTGTCCTACCATCCATGTGGATGTTACTTTGATACGTAGCACCTACCTAAGCATTGTTGCAGACCATGTTCACCCTCTTATGGAAACGGTCTTCTCTTTCAGCAGGATAAAATAGTTCAGGAATGGTTTGAGGAGCACAACAACCAGTTTGAGGTGTTGACTCGGCCTCCAGACTCCCCAGATCTCAATCCAATCTAGCATCTGTGTGACGTGCTGGACAAACAAGTCCGATCCACGGAGGCCACAGCTCATGACTTGGAGGAGTTAAAGGATCTGCTGGGAACATCTTGGTGCCAGATACCACAGCACACCTTCAGGGGTCTAGTGGAGTCCATGCCTCGACGGGTCGGGGAGGAAGGTGGTCATAGTAAAAACAAAGCTCAGACCATCCTCAGTGTTTTTCATGTTCATATATAAAGCCTTGTACCCAAAATCCAACCCATTCAGTGTTCAGTTTCAGAACCATGGCGCTGTTCACGGCCTTAGTAGTTGATATTCTGGAGCTAATTAGTCAACGTCACTGGGCTACGAATGCTACCAGCGATAAATGTCAGCTAGACAGCTCTGCATAGACGCATTGAACACCATCCTACGCTCCCAAGAAGGAGGCATGTCTCAATTCTTAGATTCCTCAAAATGCTGCCTACTGAGGTGCCTTAATTCTGAGCGATAATCTGATCGAATAACGAAGGATTGTCCAATGCTTCCTCAACCGCAAAGGCATTCCCAGCATTCACTGCGGCACAAAATCGACTATGTGGCGGATGGAAGCAGAGCAGCGTGTCAAATGTAAGTAATTCTTCTACATTTTTAATTCGTATAAAGGTGTACGATCGTTATTAATGTGCAATTTTGGGGTTGTAAGTGACAATTTAACCGTTTTCAATACACAGAGGGAGATGTTGCGTATGGGCTGGCATGCCACCTCAGCCCATTGGTCCAAACTAGAGCGTCTCAATAATCTGCCTTCTAACGTTCGACGTCTGTTAGAATCCCATCTACTTAGGCGCCCGCTTAGGTAGGCAATGACCAGCATTAGGTTTAGGACAGACCCCTAGTAAACCAAAACACAGTTGTCCACTACTGCTGAGATCTTGGGATCCAGAATTCGAAGTCAGGTGTCTGCGTGGAGGGGAGGTTGATGAAACAGCCTAGCCATTGGGAGGAGCACGTGTCGGTGCGCTCTAAGTGCTGGTCCCAAGCCTGGATAGAAATAGGAGGGTTGTGTCAGGAAAGGGAATACGGGGTAAAACTGTGCCAAGTCTGGTACGTGGAACAGATCTGTAAGTCTAGTGAAGTTGCCATTGGCGTCTTGGTGGCGTCCCTGATCAATATCCCATAACCCAATCTGACCTAGGTCTCGGTAGTGCTATACACCAATTTTTAATGATGCTCTGAACAGTACTTGGAGGGATTGACCAAAGTGCTGCACATAACATTCATTCTTTGTCAGTTTTACCACAGCTGGTCCTGGTCTGGGTCTCGATGGGTCAGATTCACTGAGCAAAAAAGGCGGGAAAAGCAAACGCACCCATTTTACATTTTCAGCATTCAGCAGACGCATTTACCCAGAGCGACTTACAGTACTGTGACAACATACTGTCTCAGCAATTGAGGGTTAAGGGCCTTGCTTTAGGGCCCAACAGTGACAACCTGGCAGTAGTGGGGCTTGAACCAGCAACCTTTTTGATTACTCGTCCAGTACCTTTACTTGCTTGGCTTGCTAGCCCTTTATACATTTACATTTTCAGCATTTAGCAGACGCATTTATCTAAAGTGACTTACATTATACAGTCTAAGTAATTGAGGGTTAAGGGCCTTGCTCAAGGGCCCAACAGTGGCAACCTGGCAGTGGTGGGGCTTGAACCAGTGACCTTCTGCTCACTAGTCCAGTACCTTAACCACTAGGCTACAGCTGCCCCTTTAGTATTTCCATCAAACCCAGAACCTTCTTGCTTTGTGGAGACAGTGCTACCCACCATGCCTCCGTGCCACCCATAACATTTATATGAAGATCAAAAAAGGGGTATATTGTCCCGACTTCAAAACCAAGGTTGAAGGGGCTTGGTGAACCATGGGTGGAAAGACTGATCCACAGTCTCAAGGCATCAACCACAAATTTTCCAGACTTAGACCAGAATGCATTTTCTTTATAAAGCACCAGTGACCTATCACGACTAAGCTACCACCTCCTCACAAAGACCTCACACCCTCTTGATTGATGGGTCTCTTCAACAGCAGGAGGCCAAGACCAGTTTTTGTAAGCGACACGGGAAGATGGGTCCTCCCGGGACGAATCCCCGCCACATATTTTCCTTCAGAAAACAAAAAGAGTGAGTGATGTTTGCTCGAAATAAGAAGTCGAACCTCTTATGTTTTGATGAGCGGGCCACCTGGGATGCCTAACTCTGTCATCACGTCGAAGGCTCAGAGAAAAGGAAGCCAGGAAGTGAAGGGCAGGAAAGAAAAGCAACCGACTTACAAAGCAGATGCAAATCAAACACGGCGATCCCGGATACTCTTTTAATTCTTGGTTTAATTTTTTAGATCATGGGATAAAAAAAATCTCAAGAAAACAACTTTTGGTATATTGAGATTACAATATTAAAAGAACCTCAAGAAAACATTTATTTTAAGATAAGCTAAAAAAAAATCTCAACAACTTTTATTTTTAAATCACAAGCTAAAAAACAACTTTTGGTATCTTGAGATCATGGGATTAAAAAAACCTTGAGAAAACAACATTTATTTTGAGATCATGAGGTACAAAATCTTAAGAAAACGACTTTTATTTTAGGATCACGAGCTGAAAAAATCTTAACAACTTTTATTTTTTTAATTACAAACAAAAAAAATCTCAAGAAAACAACTTTTGGTATCATGATGAGAAAAAAAATTATTTTTTAATCACAAGCTAAAAAAATCTTTTTTTTTTATTACAAGCTAAAAATATTTTATTTTTAAATCACAAGCTAAAAAATATTTTATTTTTAAATCACAAGCTAAAAAATCTTTTATTTTTAAATCACAAGCTAAAAAAATCTTTTATTTTAAGATTACAAGCTTAAAAAATCTTTTATTTTTAAATCACAAGCTAAAAATATTTTATTTTTAAATCACAAGCTAAAAATATTTTAATTTTAAATCACAAGCTAAAAAACTTATTTTAAGATTACAAGCTAAAAAAAAATTTTGTTTTTAAATTACAAGCTAAAAAATATTTTATTTTAAGATTACAAGCTAAACAATATTTTACTTTTAAATCACAAGCTAAAAAATATTTAACTTTTATATCACAAGCTAAAAAAATCTTTTATTTTAAAATCACAAGCTAAAAAATATTTTTTTTTAAGATCACAAGCTAACAAAATCTTTTATATTTTATATTTTTATATTGAGGGTTAAGGGTCTTGCTTAAGGGCCCAACAGTGGCAATTTGGTGATGGTGGGGCTTAAACCGGCAACTTTATGATTACTAGTCTAGTACTCTAACAACTAGGCTACATTGTACATTAATTACTGAATACAATCTGAGCAAGGGCCAAACAGTGGCAATTTGGCAGGGGTTTGAACCAGCAACCTTCTGCTTACTAGTCTGGTACCCTAACCTCTAGGCTACATTGTACATTAATTACTGAATACAATCTGAGCAATTGAGGGTTAAGTGCAGCTTGGCAGGGATCCAGAAACCTTCTGCTTACTGGTCTAGTACCCTAACCACTAGGCTACAACTGTCCTCATAATACATTGTTCATTAATCACTGAATACAATCTGAGCAATTGAGGGTTAAGGGCTTTGCTTAAGGGCCCAACAGTGGCAACTTGGCAGGGGTTTGAACCAGCAACCTTATGCTTACTGGTCTAGTACCCTAACCACTAGGCTACGACTGTCCTATCAGAGACCAAACTTTAAACCCATCAAATTTGGGCTAAACATTAAAATCAATGGCAAGCCGATGAAACGTTGACCAAGCTGATGTTGACCGAGGTGTCCATATACTTTTGGCCATATAGTTTAGTATTAAGAAGCATAATTAATCTAAAACTTAAGAGGAGTTCAAACGGGAGTTGGGATTGTACACGCCAACATCTTGACAGTGATTGCTGGAGATTGTGTGGTCTTAAGTTTATTTTGCACCCTATCGGCGCCCCCCACGGCATCTAACACCTCACAAATGTTGTTTGTTTTATCTGGAAGAGGGTCCATGCTGAGGGCCCTGGCACGCATGGGAAAACGATATTAAACGAACTCCGGTCGCATGTAAGTTCAACCCCACCCCCCTCCATCACAACTTTTGTTTTAAGACACCTCGTCACATCAGATCCGGGTCAGATTTGCTTCAGATTTATTTATCCTCGCCGGGAACGGGCGGGTACCTTAGGAAACTGTAAACATAAAAAAGGGAAAGGATCTCAGGGACCAGATGGATGTCACGGGGAACATCTGTTGCGTTTCCGCAGGGGTTAGTCCCATCAACAGGTTGTGAGAGCTGGGGATTATAGCACCGACGGAAAGTTGATTTTTGTTTTCCTTGTAAACAAAGAAGAGAAATCCCTCAAGAGTGATGCATTACCATTTCAGATAGGTGCATCCAGGAGGGGGTAAACACACCCCGGTTGGGGGCTCAGGCATTTAAGCTGGCATCAAAGCGAAATGCCTTTCCCTTGTTTCCATTAAAACCTCCTCCTTGTTTCTACACTCACTGTCCATTTTATCAGCTCCACCACCTAAATCATACCTGCTCTGTGGTGGTCCTGTGGGGGTCCTGACCCTTGAAGAACAGCATGAAAGGGGGGTAACAAAGCATGCAGAGAAACAGGTGGACTACAGTCAGTAATTGTAGAACTACAAAGTGCTCCTATATGGTAAGTGGGGCTGATAAAATGGACAGTGAGTATAGAAACAAGTTGTACGGCACCCCTGGAGCTCAAAGGCCCAACAGTGGCTGCATGGCAAAGCTTCTACCCTTTCAACTGATAGCCCAAAGCTCTACCCACTCGGGATTTCCCCCCCCCCCCCCGTCCCTTTTTTTCAGTCCCACCAAGCCATCATTCGGGGTCAGAAACCGGTTGCCCCCTGGAGCTCAGAGGTTTGAGGACCTTGCTCAAGGACCCTGCACTGGCTGTGTGGAAACTGTCAGGATTCAAACACACAACCTTTCAATTGATAGCCGAAAGCTCTATCCGCTAGGCTACCGTCGTCCAATTGAATACAGAAATACGCCCCTTAATCCCCCACTGGATACATTTACTGTAAAGGTCCAATATTCGGTCTACTGAGCATGCTCAGCATTTTACAGGTACAGTAGGTACAGTAAATTACTAATTTAATTTCTATACCTTTGCTGTTTGGGTCCAAAGTAGGGAGCAATAGGGGCACGTTTGCCATACTGTAAATACAGCTCTGCTTTATCATGCTAATGAAACCAAGAGGGCATTCTTGAACCCTGAAAAGCCCCCAAAACGACGGTATCAAGGCCTCAGGATCCTGTTTGCACGCTCACACACACACTGTGCCTCACCGGGGAGGAGAAGGGCCCTCTCGTGTGTTTTCTCCCGCAGGTCCGGGCCATCCCGCCGCACCTCCTCCGCTTTGAGGGTGGGCTGTTTTCGGCGTGACCAAAGAGAAGCAGAGCGAGAGAGAAAAAGAAGAAGAAGAAAAAAGACAGAAGGGGCACAGGTCTTTCTCAGGCAGCAGACTGGAGAGGCGCGTCAGCCGCAGACGGAGGGGAGGGCGGAAAACCGGATCAAAGAGTCGCCAGGGCAACCTGCGTGACACACATTGTATTAAAGCAACATGGGTAATTTAAAAAGGGGAAAGAGGGAGAGTGAAAGGGAAAAAAACAGTCAAAGCGGGGTAGGTCGGGAGACTGTGGTCTTACCTATGAAGTTTCAGGAAATTTGGAGTCAAGATGACTCGAGAAGAGTTCTGAGGGCTGTTTTTTAATAAAATCCACGTGTATATTGTGTTTAAGATAAAGATAAACCTCCTAACCAAGGCATAGACTTCTGACCTAACCCTGGACTATACTGGAGCATGAAAGCTGGACACTGACCTGCACTTTATACCCCTTAATGGAATCTAAAAGATCAAGTCAAGTCAAATCTATCTACTGTGTGTGTGTGTGTGTGTGTGTGTGTGTGTGTGTCTGTCTGTCTGTCTGTCTGTCTGTCTGTCTGTCTGTCTGTCTGTCTATCTACAGGGGTTGGACAAAATAACTGAAACACCAGTCATTTTAGTGTGGGAGGTTTCATGGCTAAATTGGACCAGTCTGGTGGCCAATCTTCATTAATTGCACATTGCACCAGTAAGAGCAGAGTGTGAAGGTTCAATTAGCAGGGTAAGAGCAGAGTTTTGCTCAAAATATTGCAATGCACACAACATTCTATCTATCTATCTGTCTGTCTGTCTGTCTGTCGGTCTGTCTGTCTGTCTATCTGTCTGTCTATCTATCTATCTATCTATCTATCTATCTACTGTGTCTGTCTGTCTGTCTGTCTGTCTGTCTATCTATCTATCTACTCTGTCTGTCTGTTAATCTATCTATCTTATCTAATCTATCTATCTATCTATCTATCTATCTATCTATCTATCTATCTATCTATCTATCTATCTATCTATCTATCTATCTATCTATCTATCTATCTATCTATCCTTAGAGTTTATTAGCATTTTCTGGATAAGTTTGTATAATATAATATATACTGACACCCACCAGATTTTAAATACCGTTTTAAATCATTAAAGTGCAGAATTGTAGATGAATGATCTGTAAAACATAAATTAAAATAGGAGTGAGGATTTTTAAGAATACCACCATTAAAAGGTTTTCTTTATACCAGAGTAAGCATTGAGTCATGTTTAAATAAGGATTCGTGGGTCTAAACAGCCACGATACTGGTCTATAAAGGGTTTCGGGGCGACACCTGTGAGACATAAAATATCACGCATTGAAGTGGTACGGAGTCAGGTATCTAAATTTACAGAGAGGAATTTGTGTAATACTCGCGTCGGTGGGCCAGGAAAGAGGTGGCAGACGGGGAGGGGTCCGCACAGACAGTTGGAAAGCATTAGACTAGTGGACAGGGACTTGTCAAATGCAGCTGTTGTAGTCACTGATTGATAGAGTTTGTATTTCAACCCAAACCTGAAACGGCCCCGGCAGCCGCTAGTAAAAAAAAGGACGTCATCGTTTAAAAACAACGAGATGAACAGCATTACCCAAGGTGCCCGTACAGCATGGTTTTAAAGTGAACGTTATGCCAGTATGTGGTCATAAATGCGGCGCGATGTAAAAACGGAACACAGCGCTCTAGTTTTTAAGTTTACACACGTATAAAGAGAGATATTTAATATTATAAAACACACCACATGGGCGTACTCAAGTTCCCTTTTCAACCCACCCAAAGAAGCCATAACATAAAACCACCTCCTTGTTTTTACACTCACTGTCCATTTTATCAGCTCCACTTACCATATAGAAGCACTTTGTAGTTCTACAATTACTGACTGTAGTCCATCTGTTTCTCTACATACCTTTTTATCCTGTTTTCACCCTGTTCTTCAATGGTCAGGACCCCCACAGGACCACCACAGAGTAGGTATTATTTAGGTGGGGGATTATTCTAAGCAATGCAGTGACACTGACATGGTGGTGGTGTGTTACCGTGTCCACTCACTGTCCACTCTATTAGACACTCCTACCTAGTTGGTCCACCTTGTAGATGTGAAGTCAGAGACGATCGCTCATCTATTGCTGCTGTTTGAGTTGGTCATCTTGTAGACTATTCTCAGTCCAGCAGTGACAGTGAGGTGTTTAAAAACTCCAGCAGCGCTGCTGTGTCTTATCCACTCATACCAGCACAACACACACTAACACACCACCACCATGTCAGTGTCACTGCAGTGCTGAGAATGATCCACCACCCAAATAATACCTGCTCTGTGGTGGTCCTGTGGGGGTCCTGACCATTGAAGAACAGCATGAAAGGGGGCTAACAAAGCATGCAGAGAAACAGATGGACTACAGTCAGTAATTGTAGAACTACAAAGTGCTTCTATATGGTAAGTGGAGCTGATAAAATGGACAGTGAGTGTAGAAACAAGGAGGTGGTTTTAATGTTATGGCTGATCTTTGAACTCGAAATCTTTGAAACTTGTACCCTCAACGTGCGTGTGACCTGAGCGGTGTGAATATGAGACGAATCTGCATTGGTGTGGAATAACCGTCAAATCCAGTCTGAAAGCGTCTATGTGTTTATCTGGATTTTCCTCCTGTTTCACTTTTAAACTTGTGTTACAGCTCGAGGTGCTGAGAAATTGTGAGAATCAGCTTGTATGTGACTTATTGTATTAAAAGAACGACACAGGGACACTAAACCTCTCTTAATTATTACTGCTCATAAGTTCTTCTTATGTGAATGCGCTTGAACTGAATGGAATACGGTATTCCAAGATCAAGCATCTCCACAATTAAGAAGCATAAGGAAACAATAAAGAAGAAAAAGTTAAGTCCAGGTTTTATTGTACTTTTAATGATTTTTACTGTTTTTCAATTGTATTTCAGTGTTTTTATATTATATTTGTGTCATTTTCAGTGTATAAGTGTCAAAAACAACCCCGTTACTTTACATTAGCCGAAAATATATGCAGTTCCACAGGACCATGGAACACATTAACAGGTTTCAAGTACACCCTGATGGGGAAAAAATACCTTAAAACTCAACCAAACTGACGTTGAGGCCAGCAACACATTCCAAAAAAGTTGGGACGGGGGCAATTTAGGGCTAGAAATGAGGTGAAAAAACTAAATAATTATGTGATTCCAAACAGGTGATTGTAATCATGGTTTGGTACAAAAGCAGCATCCAGGAAAGGCTGAGTCTCTGATCAGCAAAGATGGCCAGATTGGAAGGGATTTGTATATTTCTTCCTCTACAGTGCATAATATCATTAAACCATTCAAGAAATTGGGAGAAATTTCAGTGCGTAAAGGCCAAGGGCGCAAACTTAACCTGAACGCCCGTGATCTTTCATCCCTCAGACGGCACTGCATCAAGAACCGCCACTCAACCACAACAATAGCTGATATAACCACATGGGTGAGGGATTACTCTGGCAAACCTTTGACAATACAGAGTTACATGCCACTTAAAACTTTACTGTGCAAAAAAGAAGCCTTATGTTAATCATGTCCAGAAGCGGCGTCGACTTCTCTGGGCTCGGAGGCATCTAGGATGGACCATCACACAGTGAAAACGTGTATTGTGGTCAGATGAATCAGCATTCCAAAGACCATCCAGACTGTTAACAGGAACAAGTCCAAAAGGCAGGGTCTGTCATGGTATGGGGGTGTGTCAGTGCCCTTGGTAAAGGTCATTTACACTTCTGTGATGGCAGCATTAATGCCGAAAAGTACATTGAGACCCTAGAGCAACATGTGCTGCCTTCAAGACGTCGTCTTTTCCACATGCTGCACACATTACAAAGGCACGGCTGCGGAAGACGAGGGTACGGGTACCGGACTGGCCTGCCGGCAGTCCTGACCTGTCCCCAATAGAGAATGTGTGGAGGATTTTGAAACACTAAATGACTTGGTCTCCTCAGTGCCAAAATGTCTTTTAAGTGTGGTGAAAAATACAGGCAACGTTATGAAGTGGTAAATGCTTTACTGTCCCAACTTTTTTTGGAATGTGTTGCAGGCCTGAAATGCAGGAATATAGATCATTTCTTGATCACAGGTTTGAACGTTAGGGACGTTACGACAGGGTCTAATTTTAGTTCCGACTCCCTCCAGACGTTGTTTAGAGTTCGTTTCTGTTTTCCTTCTTCAGTGATAAAAGCTATTTTAAGTAAGAGGTAAAAATAAACAACTCCTGCTACTCCTGGGGCCAAAACAAATCTTCCTAAATGCAAATAAAGAACTTTTATTTTGTCTGGCTGATCTTCTTTCATGTCTTAAATTATATTCTGTCAGGTCGTAGCTCCTTCTGTTCCAAAAGCCCGATCAGCCGTCCGACGCTCTGCCTGATCAGCTCCACGTTGTTTATCGAGCTGCCTTCGAGGATCCATCTCTTCCCTGTCGGCGTGGGCTCAGATTCAAAATACTTCTTTATCTGGAAGAAACAAGATACGCTCTTTTAATCCCGGCGGCGTTTTAATAAAGCGCGTCGCTTAAGGTCGGCCTGTCAAAAAATAGCCCCGACCGGAGCGCATTATCTGTATGGGAATTTATTCACGGACGGACATGTTCGGGCTTGTTCGACGTGCCACGTCTGGCAGCCCCGTAATATATCATTTCCAGGAGAAATGAAATGGAAATGACTAGAAGAGACTAGAAGGTCTAACTAGGGAACGGAAAAGTGGCGACTGTGTTACACATCCTCAATTAGTTTTCCATGCTCTGTAGATAATCTTCACTTCTAAAGAGGAAAGAAAAACAGCTGTCAGGAAAGCATTAGACGTACGACTATTACATCAAGGCTGTAGACTTCATGCCGTGAAATACGTCCGCTTAATACGGACGCTTTGCTAACGTTTGATTCTAAGGATCTTGTGTTGAAGGAGGTTGGTTGAAAGATGATTTACTTTTATATGTCAGCACTTCATTCCAGCAGGAATAAACCAAAACCATCTGTGATCCAGAATCCATCGGAGAGGACGAGCAAAACACAGTCTTTTATTTGGGGCATTTCAGGCCTGCAACACATTCCAAAAAAAATTTGGAGAGTAAAGCATTTACCACTTTGTAACACTGGCATTCCTTTCGTTTCAAAATCCTCCACACATTCTCTATTGGGGACTGATCAGGACTGCAGGCAGGCCAGTCCAGTACCCTTACCCTCTTCCTCCGCAGCCATGCCTGTGTAATGTGTGCAGCATGTGGTCCCCGGAAAAGATGACATCCCGAAGGCAGCATATGTTGCTCTAAGATCTCAATGTACTTGAAGTGTAAATGACCTTTCCCAAGGGCACTGACCCCCCCCCCCAATTTTTAAGTGGTATTTGTGCATGTAACTCTGTATTATAGAGCTTAATAAAGGTTTGCCAAAGTAATCCCTCACCCATGTGGTTATATCAGCTATTGTTGAGTGGCGGTTCTTGATGCAGTGCCGTCTGAGGGATGGAAGATCACGGGCGTTCAGCTTAAGCTTGCGCTCTTGGCCTTTACGCACTGAAATACCTCCAGATTCCTTGAATCTTGTAATGATATTATGCACTGTAGAGAGAGAAATATGCAAATCCCTTCCTATCTTTCTTTGAGGTAAATCATCTGATCATCTTTGCTCATCAGAGACTCAGCCTTTCTTGGATGCTGCTTTTGTACCAAACCATGATTACAATCACCTGTTTGGAATCACATCATTATTTAGTTTTTTCACCTCATTACTAGCTCTAAATTGCCCCCGTCCCAACTTTTTTTGAAATGTGTTGCAGGCCTGAAATGCAGGAATGGATGTTTATTAATGAATGAAATGAAGTTAAGCAGATAAAACATGTAATATCTCAGGTGCCCAAAAGTCCCCAGGCCGGGAAAGTAATAAAGCATTCTTACATTACACCACGTTTGACTCTTGGTTTGATGTTCTATTGTGGAATGTTGTGTTAGCTTTACGCCAGATGTAACATGACCCACGTCTTTTAGACCCATCAGTTCACAAAACACTATCCCGAAAGGCTTAAGGGGTATCAGTGTGGTTTCCGTTGGGTACTGTAATGGATAACCTAATACAAATTGCCCTTAAGTGTAAGTAAATGGCTGAGTGTGTGATGCCCTGTGGTAAATCGGCATATTTTGGCATTGTGGCTAATGTTTCAAGGTGTCACTAGTGGTAGAAAGGGTAGAGCTCTGGGATATCAATCGGAAGTTTGTGGGTTTGGATCTTGGATCTGTAGTCACACACACACACACATATACAGTGTATCACAAAAGTGAGTACACCCCTCACATTTCTGCAAATATTTCATTATATCTTTTCATGGGACAACACTATAGACATGAAACTTGGATATAACTTAGAGTAGTCAGTGTACAGCTTGTATAGCAGTGTAGATTTACTGTCTTCTGAAAATAACTCAACACACAGCCATTAATGTCTAAATAGCTGGCAACATAAGTGAGTACACCCCACAGTGAACATGTCCAAATTGTGCCCAAATGTGTCGTTGTCCCTCCCTGGTGTCATGTGTCAAGGTCCCAGGTGTAAACGGGGAGCAGGGCTGTTAAATTTGGTGTATTGGGTACAATTCTCTCATACTGGCCACTGGATATTCAACATGGCACCTCATGGCAAAGAACTCTCTGAGGATGTGAGAAATAGAATTGTTGCTCTCCACAAAGATGGCCTGGGCTATAAGAAGATTGCTAACACCCTGAAACTGAGCTACAGCATGGTGGCCAAGGTCATACAGCGGTTTTCCAGGACAGGTTCCACTCGGAACAGGCTTCGCCAGGGTCGACCAAAGAAGTTGAGTCCACGTGTTCGGCGTCATATCCAGAGGTTGGCTTTAAAAAATAGACACATGAGTGCTGCCAGCATTGCTGCAGAGGTTGAAGACGTGGGAGGTCAGCCTGTCAGTGCTCAGACCATACGCCGCACACTGCATCAACTCGGTCTGCATGGTCGTCATCCCAGAAGGAAGCTGACGCACAAGAAAGCCCGCTGAAGTTTGCTGAAGACAAGCAGTCCAAGAACATGGATTACTGGAATGCCCTGTGGTCTGACGAGACCAAGATAAACTTGTTTGGCTCAGATGGTGTCCAGCATGTGTGGCGGCGCCCTGGTGAGAAGTACCAAGACAACTGTATCTTGCCTACAGTCAAGCATGGTGGTGGTAGCATCATGGTCTTGGGCTGCATGAGTGTTGCTGGCACTGGGGAGCTGCAGTTCATTGAGGGAAACATGAATTCCAACATGTACTGTGACATTCTGAAACAGAGCATGATCCCCTCCCTTCGAAAACTGGGCCTCAAACGCAACCTCCAAGATGACAACTGCCTTGCTGAGGAAGCTGAAGGTAAAGGTGATGGACTAAACCCAATTGAGCACCTGTGGCGCATCCTCAAGTGGAAGGTGGAGGAGTTCAAGGTGTCTAACATCCACCAGCTCCGTGATGTCATCATGGAGGAGTGGAAGAGGATTCCAGTAGCAACCTGTGCAGCTCTGGTGAATTCCATGCCCAGGAGGGTTAAGGCAGTGCTGGATAATAATGGTGGTCACACAAAATATTGACACTTTGGGCACAATTTGGACATGTTCACTGTGGGGTGTACTCACTTATGTTGCCAGCCATTTAGACATTAATGGCTGTGTGTTGAGTTATTTTCAGAAGACAGTAAATCTACACTGCTATACAAGTTGTACACTGACTACTCTAACTTATATCCAAGTTTTATTTCTATAGTGTTGTCCCATGAAAAGATATAATAAAATATTTGCAGAAATGTGAGGGGTGTGCTCACTTTTGTGATACACTGTATATATATAATGAAACAGCCAGACAAGTCCAGACTGGTACAGCTGTACTAAGCTTATCCTTAGTACAACTGTGCCAGTCTGGACTTTCGTCTGGCCGTTTTATGAGAACCCACTACAACCAGTCAGAGGTTGTTTGGTGTCTCGTCTTTCTTTCTTGGATAGTCTACAGGGGGTATTGAGCTGTGGCTCAGCCGTAGTGTAACAGGAGTTTAATGACAGATTAAGTCACTTTGGCGGCCGTTAGCCCTGGGGTCTGGCCGACCCAAACAGTGTTAACAAATCCGTCTCGGAAACAGGAGCTGCCTCGGACCGGCTGTGAGATAGTTTGTCTCCCTTTCCTTGCCAGTCTGGCTTTCTGTGGGAGGCCCTCTTCTGGAGGATCTAACATTTTGCTACCTAATTTTGCTAATAACGTTACATCATGGTCAGACGTAGAAGAATGATTGTCTCACTTTAAGTCTTGCAAAGCCTTTGTGGCAGATGGTTGCATGGATGACCAGTAGGTCAACCAGTCTAGTCTCCTCTAGGTCAATCAGGCCAATGTCCAGTGTAGCTAGGTAGAAAAAGCAGCTTAACGTCTTTGAGAAATGCCTGATGCTAAAAAGTTTACCCTTCTCCAATCCCACCACCTTTAGCATCATGAGTACATCAGTCTGACGGGCGTCTGCACTCAGTATATACTGTATAGTGCATACTACATTCTGTATATACTGTATAGTGCATACTACATTCTGTATATACTGTATAGTGCATACTACATTCCGTATATACTGTATAGTGCATACTACATTCCGTATATACTGTATAGTGCATACTACATTCCGTATATACTGTATATTGTACTGAGTATACTGCACTCAGTATATACTGTATACTACATACTGCACTCAGTATATACTGCATACTACATACTGCACTCAGTATACACTGTATTCTACATACTGCACTCAGTATATACTGTATACTACATACCGCACTCTGTATATACTGTATACTACATACTGCACTCAGTATATACTGTATACTACATACTGCACTCAGTATATACTGCATACTGCATACTGCATACTGCACTCAGTATATACTGTATTCTACATACTGCACTCAGTATATACTGTATACTACATACCGCACTCAGTATACACTGTATTCTACATACTGCACTCAGTATATACTGTATACTACATACCGCACTCAGTATATACTGTATACTACATACTGCACAATATTTACATTTACATTTAAATTTTTAACATTTAGCAGACGCCTTTATCCAAAGCGACTTACATTACAGTTACAGGATACAGTCTGAGCAATTAAGGGCCCAACAGCAGCAACCTGGCAGTGGTGGGGCTTGAACCAGCGACCTTCTGGTTACTAGTCCAGTACATTACCACTAGACTACTGCTTGCCCTTATATACAGTATATACTGTATACCGCATACTGCATACTCTCACAGGTACTTTTAATAGTGCTACTAATGCATGTCCCAGAAAGGCATAATGATGACATGGTCAGTCCATCAGACCATACACTGCACTCGTTCCCTTACACAGACGGGCAAGTCTCCTGCCGGAAAAACAGCACGGGGGGTCACTTTGGGTGTAAAAGAGACATGCTCAAATATCAGAGACAATCAATTACAATACCGACACGCTTCACACCCCCCAAAGATATCAGTGACCCACGGAACGGCGTGCACTGGAAAAGAATGTGAATCAATAACACCAGACGCACTTACCAGGAAACCGAGCCGAAAAATGCAACCTTCCTGCACCTAAAAGTACAATGCAGACCAGTGTGACCTAACAGCAGCCATACAAAGCATTCAGAGGGGTTCAAAGGGATTAAGGTTAATGCCCCTTTCACCTGTAAAGTGAGCATTAGCGGCATGCAAAGTGTGCTGGTAGTAGCCTGTGACATGAACACCTCGGTTCAGGGCAGGTTGAGGTATGGCCTTAGCTTTAAGTATGGCCTGGTCATTAGGTACATTCCTAATACTCATGTCAGGACCGCCAGCATATGCAGCCAAGATCAAGAAGCTCCTCAGACCATGCTGAGGCCGTGCCAGAATCTCACCAGGGAATGAATAAAGACTTCAAGCGCTTCTCGTCAATGCTGGCTGAAAATTTACAATCCTGTGCTGCTCTGGTGGCAAACCTAAGTCCCAAACAGAGCAAAAGAGCGGCCCCAAGAAACGGTTCAAAGAGTTCTGTCTCTCCACGCTCTGTACTCAAAGCTGGCTGACCAGTGCCAGAAGAAGACCGACCCCTGGGGCGACGTAAATCTCCCTTCCAAGTCTTCGGAACAATGCTGTTGCACTCGGGTCTAAGGACCATGATAATGTAGTTTCCATATACGCAGGGACTTCAAATGCGCATAAAACATGTCCTGAAGATATTCCCTCATGGACTGACCTCTCTTTCTTTATTTTTACAACCCCTTAAGATGTTGATTTATTTGTTTCTCCAGCTTTTAAAGGTTTAATGACTTCCAAAGTCACCGACTCTGGTCCCACTATGTTTGCTGTTGATAGAAAGGAGATACACCGATCAGCCATAACATTAAAACCACCTCCTTGTTTCTATCGGCTCCATTTACCATATAGAAGCACTTTGTAGTTCTACAATTACTGACTGTAGTCCATCTGTTTCTCTGCATGCTTTGTTTC
The DNA here is from genome assembly GCF_030014385.1 of Trichomycterus rosablanca. NCBI lineage: Eukaryota > Metazoa > Chordata > Actinopteri > Siluriformes > Trichomycteridae > Trichomycterus > Trichomycterus rosablanca. The sequence goes on along the minus strand of NC_086008.1, from coordinate 14,317,301 downwards.
ATGCTGTTCTTCAATGGTCAGGACCCCCACAAGACCACCACAGATCAGGTATTATTTAGGAGGTGGATCATTCTCAGCTCTGCAGTGACACTGACATGGTGGTGGTGTGTTAGTGTGTGTTAGTGCTGATGGAGTTTTTAAACACCTCACTGTCATTGCTGGACTGAGAATAGAGAATAGTCCACCAACCAAAAATAACCAGCCAACAGCACCCCATGGGCAGCGTCCTGTGACCACTGATGAAGGTCCAGAAGATGACCAACTCAAACAGCAGCAATAGATGGGCGATTGTCTCCGACTTTACATCTACAAGGTGGACCAACTAGGTAGGAGTGTCTAATAGAGTGGACAGTGAGTGGACACGGTGTTTAAAAACTCCAGCAGCACAATATACACCAACATCATGTCAGTGTCACTGCAGTGCTGAGAATGATCCACTACCTAAATAATACCTGCTCTGTAGTGGTCCTGGGAGAGTCCTGACCATTGAAGAACAGCATGAAAGGGGGCTAAAAAAGTATGTAGAGAAACAGATGGACTACAGTCAGTAATTGTAGAACTACAAGGTGCTTCTATATGGTAAGTGGAGCTGATAAAATGGATAGTGAGTGTAGTTCTGATGTAAGAAGGTGTAAGTAGAGTTATTTGTACTTTATAGTGTCATTGTTTAATACATTTGTGCCTTTTTGCACTCCTCCGCCATTTCTACACATCAGTCCGTGTTCAAAAGCATCACTGAATCACTTAGTAAAACGAATCAGAAACGACTCTTTTAAACGAATGATTCATTGGAATCGAATCAAGCAGCTGAGGTCTTATCTATTGTAAAGATTCATTCGCTTGGCGTAAACGACTCCATGAATCAGAATGCTTGCGCATTCGTTTCAAAGATTCAGTCGCTTGCCAGGCTTTGATAGACAGCTGTGTAAACCAATCAGAGGCTCCAAATTCAAATTTAAGGCGGAATTTGAGTTCAATCCCGAGCAATATTGCGTTTCTCCAATGTGCGTCGTGTAGATGAGCTGGCAGTGGCAATGAAAAACGAATTATCGAGTAATTCGAGAGAATATATTAGTTTAGTTTCGCTAAGACGGTTTTTCATTAATTATGTGGACAAACGCGGTAAAATATGGACACTATTTTTATTCTGGAAGTATTTTGGAACAATCCAAGATGGCGCATGAAGGACAACATGTACAAACGAGTGAATTTTATCCATAATGGAGCAACACACGGATTTAAATCTCAGGTAAGCAGCGGTTTTTATTTAATTTTATGCTGCTGAGTGGTTGATCTGGGTCGCGGTGTTGTTGTTTACCGTGCGTTTTAATTCTGCAGTGATGGTTTGTTTATTAGGATTTAATGTCATGTGTTACACTTTGGTTACATTCACTACAGGAACGGTAGCTACTGCTTACACAAGGTTCATCAGTTCACACTCAGTCATGGACAATCTAGTGTCTCCAATTCACTTTGACTTTTAGTTCATTGCAGACAGGATGAACCTGAGATATTTCATGTTTTGTCTGCTCAGCTTCATTTCATTTATTAATAAACATCCATTCCTGCATTTCAGGCCTGCAACACATTCCAAAAAATAGTTGGGACAGTAAAGCATTTACCACTTTGTAACATTGCCATTCCTTTTCACCTCACTTAAAAGACGTTTTGATACCAAGTGATGTAGTACAGTAGGGGGGTCGTTGTTTCAAAACTCTCCACACATTCTCTATTGGGGACAGGTCAGGACTGCAGACGGGCCGGTCCAGTACCCGTACCCTCTTCTTCCTCAGCCGTGCCTTTATCATGTGTGCAGCATGTGGTTTACACTGATCAGCCATAAGAATAAAACCACCTTCTTGTTTCTATACTCACTGTCCATTTTATCAGCTCCACTTACCATATAGAATCACTAAGTAGTTCTACAATTACTGACTGTAGTCCTTCTGTTTCTCTGCATACCTTTTTAGCCTGCTTTCACCCTGTACTTCAATGCTCAGGACCCCCACTGTGTTGTGCAGCAGCACTGCTGGAGTTTTTAAATACCATGTCCACTCACTGTCCACTCTATTAGACACTCCTACCTAGTTGGTCCACCTTGTAGATGTCAAGTCAGAGACGATCGCTCATCTATTGCTGCTGTTTGAGTCGGTCATCTTGTAGACCCTCATCAGTGGTCACAGGATGCTGCCCACGGGGCGCTGTTGGCTGGATATATTTGGTTGGTGGACGATTCTCAGTCCAGCAGTGACAGTGAGGTGTTTAAAAACTCCAGCAGCGCTGCTGTGTCTGATCCACTCATACCAGCACAACACACACTAACACACCACCACCATGTCAGTGTCACTGCAGTGCTGAGAATCATCCACCATCTAAAGAATACCTGCTCTGTGGTGGTCCTGTGGGGGTCCTGACCATTGAAGAACAGCATGAAAGGGGGCTAACAAAGCATGCAGCGAAACAGAAGGACTACAGTCAGTAATTGTAGAACTTCAAAGCTGATAAAATGGACAGTGCGTGTAGAAACAAGGAGGTGGTTTTAATGTTATGGCTGATGTTTTAATGCTAGTGTAATGTATGTTTAAATGCTGGTTCATCTGACCACAATACACGTTTCCACTGTGTAATGGTCCATCTTAGGTGCCTCAGAGCCCAGAGAAGTTGACGCCGCTTCTGGACATGGTTGACATGCGGCTTCTTTTTTGCACAGTAAAGTATTTAGTAGCATTTGTGCATGTAACTCTGTATTGTAGTGCTTGACAAAGGTTTGCCAAAGTAATCCCTCACCCATGTGGTTATATCAGCTATTGTTGTGAGTAGATAAGTAAATGTGTGAGATTGGCACTCGGTCTTGGACCTGTTTTTGCCTTGTGCCCAGTGTTTTAGGGCAGTTGTAGCCTAGGTACAGGACTGGTTCAAGCCCCACCACTGCTAGGTTGCCACTGTTGGCCTTTCAGCAAGGCCATTAACCCTCAATGGCTTAGACTGTATATTGTCAGAGTATTGTACGTCGCTTTGGACTAAATGCCGACAATGTAAGTGTTTTTGAGTGGCACTGGATTAAGGGCAACCCTGGCCTGGGTTAAACGGTTTAGCTCATGTTTGGTTGATACTGTATCGATGTTTTAGATCTATTTTGTACCTAGAAACCAGATAAAAATTAGTGGCTGTAATGGTGTACTTGTTTTAGCTATTGTATTGGTTTATTTTATCGACAGCTAGTGTTGGCAGTACCCCGTACTCCAATTTCTCTTTCTACAGTAGATTAATTATGCTTAGCTAACGGTAACTAGTAGGGCCAGTGATAGCTCAGTGGTTAAGGTACTGGACTAGTAAACGGAAGGTTGCCGGTTCAAGCCTCACCACCACCAAGTTGCCACTGTTGGGTCCCTGAGCAAGGTCCTTAACCCTCAATTGCTCATCGTGTTCAGCTCATCGTGTTCAGCTCATTGTGTAAGTCGCTTTGGATAAAAGCGTCTGCTAAATGCTGAAAATGTAAATGTAGAAGTCAACCCAAATTCCTGAATCATTCAGAGCTAGGGATGTAACGATTCACCACAATACAGTTAATAACCGATTCAAAAATTCCACCATTCAAATCGATTTCACATGTAAAGTGAATCGATATTCACTTTAAACAGCAGAGGGCGCTGGCGCTATACACCTCGCCTTGATGACGTCACTGGCGCCATACGCCTGGTTGCCAAATTCGGGGTTTTTCAGTCAAATTGGGCTTAATTCAAAATTGTTTTGTATAGTTTGTGCCGACCTCAGAAATAAAAGGGCATTCATTATTTAGATAAATAAAAAATAATCACAAATACAGTATTTTATTTTCTTTTTTTTAAGAGAAATAATAAAAGGGAACTTTCATCATTTGATTTCAGTAAAAAAAAAATATCGGAAAAAAATCGTATCGTGAACCCAGTATCATGAATCGCATCGTATCGTGGGTAGAGTGTATCGTTACATCCCTTTTCAGAACCAATACCATCTACTACGCCACCAATGGTTAAATCTTTAGATTTGTTTGTCTGCACCTTTGGAAATGACCCCCCCCTATAACTTTGATTGTGTGCCTAAATAGGTAGGGAAATGCTCTATTTGTTAATTACCTTAGTTCAGATTAGTAAAACATGGCAAGGTAGGTAAATAACCAGCTCGTGAATCCAGTTCAGAACTGACCTCACGAAGGCTTGTGGATGTGCACATGGAGACTCTGATAGAGTTTTCAAAGGTTACCTGTGAGTAAACACCTGGTCCAGGCCATTTACATGACGTTGGTCGATTTGGCAGCCTGCCTTCTTCTCCTTCAAAGTAGGGACCAATGGGCAACCACCTTTCCTTAATCAGACCTCTGCTTCATGGATCAGGCTTGAGCGTTCCTGCCGGTTGCTGAAACTGGTCGCATATGTGGGACTGTCGAGAAAATGACCCCTCACTTACTTCAGTAGACAAGGATGCAGAGTCACATACACAGCGACTTCAGACTCAACTCGGACTCGTTTCAAAAGACTCGGACTTGACTCATGACTCGCAAAAAATGATTTATTATTATTATTATAAATATTCTGCTCTCTAATAACGCTCCGGCCGTCTTAACCCGCAATGCACGCAATGGGTAAATGTTCCAGCCAGCTTCCAGCGTAGTGATGAAGCGTCGCTCCCTACTCCCTACACAGTTTGAAGTTCACTTCATTTGAACATTTTCGTTACCTTTGAATTGGAATCTCACTTAAAATGGTGGAATACCCTACGTAGTGCACTTCACATGAACAGCTCTAGCCTAAAGACTCGTGACTTGACTCGGACTCTAGTCTAAAAACTCGTGACTTGACTCGGACTCTAGCCTAAAAACTCGTGACTTGACTCGGACTCTAGCCTAAAGACTCGTGACCTGACTCGTACTCTAGCCTAAAGACTCGTGACTTGACTCAGACTCTAGCCTAAAGACTTGTGACCTGACTCGGACTCTAGCCTAAAGACTCGTGACTTGACTCGGACTCTAGCCTAAAGACTCGTGACCTGACTCGTACTCTAGCCTAAAGACTCGTGACTTGACTCGTACTCTAGCCCAAAGACTCGTGACTTGTCTCGGACTCTAGCCCAAAGACTCGTGACTTGTCTCGGACTCTAGCCCAAAGACTCGTGACTTGTCTCGGACTCTAGCCCAAAGACTCGTGACTTGTCTCGGACTCTAGCCCAAAGACTCGTGACTTGTCTCGGACTCTAGCCCAAAGACTCGTGACTTAACTCGGACTTGTGTATTTTTATGACTTGTGAACATCTCTGCAAGGACGTAACCGTTTGGTCCTCGGAACGCCTCCCAGTCTGGCGACCCCCACACTTACACAACAGTACGCTGTTCTACCTCATCAATGTGTTAGTCACATTTGCGTGGTATTCTTGACAACGTTTTGGCGACTATGAAATCGAGAGAACAGGAAGGAAGGAAAGCAGATACGGAGAGAGAAGCGAGAGAGAGCTAGAGTAAATTAAAAACAGAGGGACTTGAGGTCCAGTGCGTGAATATTGCGCAGGGAATTGGAGCAGGAAAATAATCAGTCTTTACTAAACAATTCTTTGGTAAACAAGTTCACACAGTTTGGTTCGGGTTTCTCGGAAGCATCACTGTATCTGCTGAAGGGTCTTTGTTCTACGATGCTTGTAGAAGCTGAGGGCTAAATTGTTATAATATACAAGTGGGTGCGCATTATTTTATCCAGATCTGTGGAGATTAGCTCGATTACAGAATCATGTCCTTCTGACCTCCTTTCTATGGCTGGTAGCTAGATGGAGCATGGAGGTGCAGATGATTCACCTATTTCCTTAACTAAATGCTCATTGAGCATTAATTCACTCCAAGTGGGAGCAATTATATATACCAAGGTATGTACTGTACATCAGACTTGCCAGCTCATCTGTGTGGCAACCTGCTTTCTTTGAAACCGTGATGCTATCAGCCATAACATTAAAACCACCTCCTTGTTTCTACACTCACTGTCCATTTTATCAGCTCCACTTACTATATAGAAGCACTTTGTAGTTCTACAATTACTGACTGTAGTCCACCTGTTCCTCTGCATGCTTTCATGCTGTTCTTCAATGATCAGGACCCCCACAGAGCAGGTATTATTTAGGTGGTGGATGATTCTCAGCACTGCAGTGACACTGACATGGTGGTGGTGTGTTAGTGTGTGTTTTGCTGGTATGAGTGGATCAGACACAGCAGCGCTGCTGGAGTTTTTAAACACCTCACTGTCACTGCTGGACTGAGAATAGTCTACCAACCAAAAATATCCAGTCAACAGCACCTCGTGGGCAGCGTCCTGTGACCACTGATGAAGGTCTAGAAGATGACCGACTCAAACAGCAGCAATAGATGAGCGATCGTCTCCGACTTTACATCTACAAGGTGAACCAACTAGGTAGGAGTGTCTAATAGAGTGGACAGTGAGTGGACACGGTATTTAAAAACTCCAGCAGCGCTGCTGTGTCTGATCCACTCATACCAGCAAAACACACACTAACACACCACCACCATGTCAGTGTCACTGCAGTGCTGAGAATGATCCACCACCTAAATAATACTATCTCTGTGGTGGTCCTGTGTGGGTCCTGACCATTAAAGAACGGAGGAACAGATGACTACAGTCAGTAATTGTAGAACTACAAAGTGCTTTTACATGGTAGGTGGAGCTGATAAAATGGACTGTGTGGACTATTGGATGGAGGTCTTAAGATCTGCTTCTAACAATATAGACTACAATTCCCATGCTCCCACGGACTGTCACGTGATTATCACATGTCCCCGGTCAGCCAATCCTGATCGCGCTCATCGGCTCCGGAGTTGTGATTCAGTTCGGCTGTGTTCGATTCAGTGAATCTTAATTAAACTCTTTTGTTTGTGTCTCGTTTTGCCGATCGTGTTTGTGCTCCTTATTACTGAATCTAACCGTTACCGTGTATGACACTTGTTGTCTTCCGTTTACTGTTTTAGTTTTCGCTGGTTTTGGACTCTACCTGATTTTGTACACTGTTTTTGCCTTTTTGATATTAAACTTTCCCTGATTTATATTCCGCGAGCGTCTGCTCAGTTTCTGCCTTGTGACATGTTGGTATTTTAATTAAAATATAAAGTATGTAAACAATCGCGATCGTCACATTTCTAACGGGTGAAAACGTTCATTCGAATTAACCGAATTAATTGTGAAAATCGCCCAGCCCTAGTTGGCAGTACTTTGTGGCAAATGTTTAAACGTTTAAAAAAACCCTCACATGATTGGAGTAAAACGGACTAGGATTGTCATCCGTCACTTTACTCTGGTCCTTTTTCCCTTTAAAGAGTAACTAAAGTGAAGAGAACGGGCAGATTCCCAGCATTTGATCCTTATGACTCAGCAGTGGAATAAAGGGGGGGTCAGGTCAGACGTGAATGAGCTTTCAGAAGTCTCTACTTGGCCTGTAGCGGCCGGTCTCCTGACCTCGCCCGTCGGCTAGACAAAAGGGACGCCGGCCACAATGCGAGCCCGGTCTTTAAACGGAGACGAGGCCCTGAAAAGAAACTGCCGACTGAATGGTGTCTCATCCCGCGGTGGCGAGGGCTCCCGGGGGGTCAAGGTTCACCCACATCTGACAGAGACGTGTGGGAAAAGCCAGGCGGGATGCCCGCACATCTTGCCCGCTGCCCCTCACCCAAGTGGACCTAATGGTTGGGCTGACCAGCCACTCTGGGTTAAGAGGGTGGGGGGCGTAACAAAGAGTAACAAAGACATTGAAGTAACTCTACGTATTGTGCTTTCGGATGTCAAAAGGGCAATCGATACGCGCCGGCCGAGTGCCCTGCAGCTTCCTGTAGATGGCATAATGGGTTCAATCGTATTTGATCTAAACATCATGCTAATTAAATCGCTCCCAAGGCTGCTTGGTCAATTAAGCTTAATACCATAATAATAACTAGGCAAAATAAAGTCACAGGGACTATTAAGGACAAACTGGTGTCTAGAATTAGCAATATACACCGATCAGGCATAACATTATGACCACCTTTCTAATATTATCCACTAGACCCCTGAAGGTGTGCTGTGGTACCTGGCACCAAGATGTTCACAGCAGCAGATCCTTTAACTCCTCTAAGTTGTGAGCTGGGGCCTCCATGGATCGGACTTGTTCGTCCAGCACATCCCACAGATGCTCCATTGGTTTGAGATCTGGGGAATTCGGAGGCCAAGTCAACACCTCAAACTGGTTCTTGTGCTCCTCAAACCGTTGAACATGGTCTGCAACGATGCTTAGGTAGGTTCTACGTGTCAAAGTAACATCCACATGTCAGGACCCGAGGTTTCCCAGCTGAACATTTCCCGAAGCATCACACCGCCTCCGCCGGCTTGCCTTCTTCCCATAGTGCACCCTGGTGCCGCGTGTTCCCCAGGTGAGCGACACACACGCACCCGGCCATCCACACGATGTAAAAGCAAACATCATTCATCAGACCAGGCCACCTTCTTCCATTGCTCCGTGGTCCGGTTCCGATGCTCACGTGCCCATCGTTGGCGCTTTCGGAGGTGGACAAGGGGTCAGCATGGGCGCCCTGACTGGTCACTGTGTATTCTGACACCTTTCTATCAGAACCAGCATTAACTTCTTCAGCAGTCTGAGCTACAGTAGGTCATCTGTTAGATCGGACCACACGTGCATCAATGAGCCTTGGTCGCCCATGACCCTGTCACCGGTTTACCACTGTTCCTTCCTTGGACCACTTCTGATAGGTACTGACCACCGCAGACCGGGAACACCCCACAAGAGCTGCAGTCTTGGAGATGCTCTGACCCAGTCGTCTAGCTATCACAATTTGTCCCTCGTCAAACTCGCGCTAACCCTCACGCTTGCTGCCTAATATATCCCACCCACTTACAGGTTCCGTGCTGAAGAGATAATCAGTGTTATTCACTTCACCTGTCACTGGTCATAATGTTATGCCTGGTCGGTGTATGCGGACAAATGTTACAACGAACCTTCTCCTGCCACTTCCCTTTTGAAGTCCTTCCAAAAAGGAATCTGATAGCCAGACAAAGCCCAGACCCCATCAATCCACATGCAAAATGCATGTTCTCCCGACCAGACAGCCTAGCGATGGTGCCACGCTCGGGCAAGGTCTGCCCGTCCTTCAGACCTTCAAAACGGATACTCTCATACAATCTCTATTTTAGACCCATCCTATGCCTGGCATCATAGATAGTACCAGTCCATGACGAGGCTTCATACTCTTGTTTACACTCTCACAATAGGGGCAGTTTGACAAATTAGCAAAAATAGAAGAAATCAAGTGTGTGTGTGTAGGGGCAAATACTTTACTGTACTTTATCCAGGTTTGGGCTGCACTGGGTCCAATCAATGATCAAAAGTATTGGGACACCGATCAGCCATAGCATTAAAACCACCTCCTTGTTTCTACACTGACTGTCCATTTTATCAGCTCCACTTACCATATAGAAGCACTTTGTAGTTCTACAATTACAGACTGTAGTCCATCTGTTTCTCTGCATGCTTTGTTAGCCTCCTTTCATGCTGTTCTTTAATGGTCAGGACCACCACAGGACCACTACAGAGCAGGTATCATTTAGGTGGGGGATGATTATCAGCACTGCACTGACACTGACATGGTGGTGGTGTGTTAGTGTGTGTTGTGCTGGTATGAGTGGATCAGACACAGCAGCGCTGCTGGAGTTTTTAAATACCGTGTCCACTCACTGTCCACTCTATTAGACACTCCTACCTAGTTGGTCCACCTTGTAGATGTAAAGTCAGAGACGATCGCTCATCTATTGCTGCTGTTTGAGTCGGTCATCTTCTAGACCATCAGAGGTCACAGGACGGGGCGCTGTTGGCTGGATGTTTTTGGTTGGTGGACTATTCTCAGTCCAGCAGTGACAGTGAGGTGTTTAAAAACTCCATCAGCGCTGCTGTGTCTTATCCACTCATACCAGCACAACACACACTAACACCACCACCACCATGTCGGTGCCAGTGCAGTGCTGAGAATGATCCATCACCTAAATAATACCTGCTCTGTGGTAATCCTGGGAGTGTTAACAAAGTATGCAGAGAAACAGATGGACTACAGTCAGTAATTGTAGAACTACAAAGTACTCCTATATGGTAAGTAGAGCTGATAAAATGTGCAGTGAGTGTAGAAACAAGGAGGTGGTTGATCAGTATGTATCTGTTAAAGTGTGCACACGCTTTGTGTTTGACTCCGAGAGGCTCCATCTGTCAGCGAGCGGAAGAGCGGTCATTAGTCGACTCCGCACACATGGACCCCAGTTGTAGTCGAGCCTGTGTTCCGAGCAATACCCACCGAGTCACTCGACCAATTTATTGCTTTCATATAAAATCATCAATCCCAGCTGTAGATTCTCTGATAATTTCCTTTCGTGGGGCGTAGGGCGGGGCGCGGATAGTCCATAAGCGGAGACGTATTCATGGAACGGAACATATGTGCATCCTGGATGAAAAAAAGTTGTCATATCATCCCTGACACATTGTTATGCCTTGCTTATGGGAACGACAGCATCAATCCTGTCAGTTAATCAGTCCACTGGTATTATAAGGTCTCGGTAATTCAACCCACGCTTCTGTCTTAAATTATGAATGTCCTGTGAGGGTAACGTCCAGTAGATGGGAACATGTATGTGAAGCCTTGCTCTGTAGTTTTGCTTTATATATTTGATTTGGTGTACTTAGGACCCCCACAGAATATCTGGAGGACATACCTCATAAAGTTGGTGGACCTCTCACCTCACTTACCTGACACCTTATTATGCATTGGACCTTATTACCAATGCTTTTCTAATCATATACAGTCCAATTGTGCTCAGGTATTAAAAAAAACTCTCTTTCAGGCAAATTAGTGACAAGAAATATGAAATAAATGTGGTTTCCACTGTCCATGCTGTCTTTCCTTAACTGTTTGCAGCAATTTCTTAGCAAACCCACCCACTGGAAAACAAAAAACAACACAAAGTGAAGTGGGAATACCTTCACACCTTACATAGACAGTGACCAGGAGCAGTACGTCACTGACTCTATTAATCTATCAACTAATTACCCTAGGTTGAAATACAACCCACTCACTGGAAATTGATTGATCCTGAAGTGTAGCCAAGCCACCCACTGGAAAGCTCCTTGTAAGCAATTATTTTTGATAATAGGACCTATTAAGAAGACCACAGAACAGTGGGCGCTTATCAAGGTCAGTAAACAAATCTTTAACCGTCACCTTATACCAAAAATAAATATGTCCGAATGGTGAGACACTCCAAGAACCTCTAGTGGGTGACGCTGCTTACAGAATTGAGCATTAGGCATCACCAATGGTGGCAGCTCAAGTAAGAGGCATCTGCCCCCTGTGTTTTTCGAAGCAGGGGCTTCTTTCTTTCCTATGGACAATCTCTAAAACCCAATTCTAAACCCTGATTTTAAAGTATTACTATTGGACGAATGTGGCAGTCGAGTTTTTACCCAGTTGTTCCATGTGCTATTTATTTTTCAGGTGGAAGTAACTAGATCAGTCATATACACCGATCAGCCATCAGCTCCTTGTTTCTACACTCACTGTCCATTTTATCAGCTCCACTTACCATATAGGAGCACTTTGTAGTTCTACAATTACTGACTGTAGTCCATCTGTTTCTCTGCATGCTTTGTTAGCCCCCTTTCATGCTGTTCTATATTGGTCAGGACTCTCCCAGGACCACTACAGAGCAGGTATCATATAGGTGGTGGATCATTCTCAGCACTGCAGTGACACTGACATGGTGGTGGTGTGTTAGTGTGTGTTGTGCTGGTATGAGTGGATCAGACACAGCAGCACTGCTGTAGCTTTAAAATACCGTGTCCACTCACTGTCCACTCTATTAGACACTCCTACCTAGTTGGTCCACCTTGTAGATGTCAAGTCAGAGACGATCGGTCATCTATCGCTGCTGTTTGAGTCGGTCATCTTCTAGACCTTCATCAGTGGTCACAGGACGCTGCCCACGGTGCGCTGTTGGCTGGATGGTTTTTGTTGGTGGACTGTTCTCAGTCCAGCAGTGACAGTGAGGTGTTTAAAAACTCTATCATACTCAACACACACTAACACACCACCACCATGTCAGTGTCAGTGCAGTGCTGAGAATGATCCACCACCTAAATAATACCTGCTCTGTGGGGATCCTGACCATTGAAAAACAGGGTGAAAGCAGGCTAACAAAGTATGTAGTTCTACAATTACTGACTGTAGTCCATCTGTTTTTTTACAAAGTGCTTCTATATGGTAAGTGGAGCTGATAAAATGGACAGAGAGTGGTTTTAATGTTGTATACCAACAGGGAATAGGAAAACCGTGCCATGAAGTTGGTGACATATAGTCTATTGAAAGTGTATGTACAAGAAATCTCCTTGATAAAAATCCTTGATAATTAGGACAAAACAAAGTTTAACTTTGATTAGACTGTAGATTAGGTCTCTTCCATCCACCCCTACCTGCCTCATTTCTACAGGTGGGTGGGAAGTGTCGAAGTCAATGAGGCGCGTTAGCGTCACAGCTGACAATGACCCACGACGTGCCAGACTAGTGACGGCACTTTCACCACTTTTGTGGTGGAGGATGAGTAATCGTTATCACTACTTCATGCTCGAAAGTTCACCGTGTGCCAAGCTGTAACAGGACGTTCATTGACAATCAACGAGTTTGTCTTCAGAGTAAATTAAGCAGTCGAGCCTATCGCCTATGACCGTGGTACATCCTAGTAACTGCAAAGTTTATGTACACTGATTAGGCATAACATTATGACGTTGTGGTACGTGTCAAAGTAACACACATGGATGGCAGGACACAAGGTTTCCCAGCAGAACGTCGCCCAAAGCGTCACACTGCCTCCGCCGGCTTGCCTTCTTCCCATAGTGCATCCTGGTGCCATGTGTTCCCCAGGTAAGCCACGCACAAAATGTGACTCATAAGACCAGGCCACCTTCTTCCATTGCTCCGTGGTCCAGTTCCGATGCTCTCGTGGCAATCGTTGGCGCTTTCGGCGATGGACACAGGTCAGCATGGGCACCCTGACTGGTCTGCGGCCATGCAGCCCCATACGCAACAAACTGTGATGCTCACACGGGCATCAGTGAGTCTTGGCCGCCCATGACCCTGTCGCCGGTTTACCACTGTTCCTTCCTTGGACCACTTTTGATAGATACTGATCACTGCAGACCTGCAGTTTTGGAGATGCTCTGACCCAGTCGTCTAGCCATCACAATTTGGCCCTCGTCAAACTCATTCAAATCCTCACGCTCGTCCATTTTTCCTGCTTCTAACACATCAACTTTGAGGATAAAATGTTCACTTGCTGCCTAATATATCCCGCCCACTAACAGGTGCCGTGATGAAAAGATAATCTGTGTTATTCACTTCACCTGTCAGTGGTCATAATGTTATGTCTGGTCAGTGTCTTAATATAAATAACATTTCCCTTGCTGCTGGTAATGCCTCCATCCATTTACAGTATATACTGATGGTACTGTCCTGTATGCCAGCGGTCCTCAACCTTTATTCATCGTAGACTCCCCTGGGTTGAAAAAAAAAATTCTGGTACCCCCTTGAAACGGGTTGGACAAACATATTGTCGTCTTGCTCATGGGGTATATCCTCGTATTTTCTGATTTTGGTTGATGTGGGTTTACTTCCGGTGAACTGATGATAGGAGCCTCCTTAAATCGGGTTCATTTTCATCTCTTGCAGGTACAGAGCTACACCTGGTGCCTCGGTGACGAGACGCGACCCAACCTGTTCTAACGCCACATTGATTTTTCCCCCCGGAGAAACCAGTGTCTTTGCTCCATCGGACTTGAGCTTGGGCCCAGAGAAAGAATCGGAGAAGAGAGGAGAAGATAAGAGATTAAGAAATGTGGAATTTCAGGTAAGTGTAAACCCCAATACTGACCCTTGGCATCAAATAAATGAATCCCTAATGCAAATATATCAGGGTTGAAAAACAAGCTATCCAAACTGGGACCACTGAAGCCGCCAGCCACAGTCTGACTCAAAATATCTTGGACAAAAAGAACCTGTTTACACTGGCCTGGGATGAGAAAACAATAAGCTCTGAGAGCCGGAGGCCACCGTGGAACAAAGTGGACAATAGGATCTGATTAAGCTGGATTCACTTTAAAAGGTCTTTTCCTTTCTTAAAGATGATCACTGAGAACCCCCGTTTCCCACTGGGTGGACAAGAATGGGAGAGTTAAGAATCATCATTATTTAGGCTCCTTTATGTAAAACAAAAAACCACACACACACACACACACACACACACAAATGCTTTTATTAGCAAAATTATCCCTAGTTTTTTCATTTGCCAGTAACTAAACTCATAGCTAAATACTCCTTGGCTCCTTGTAGACAATTAAAGGTGATATGCATGAAACTAGGAATGCAATAAAGGTTTTATTCTACATATTTAGTTATTATACAGTAAAAAAAAACAAAAAACTATGAAATTAAAAACTTGTCTTGAGTCCGGACTTCGTACTTGACTCAGACTTGTTTCAAATGACTCGGACTCGACTCATGACTCGCAAAAAGATGAGTGTGCTGATGTATTCTGATATAAACTATATTTAAGCCCCTGTCCCACCTTTTTACATCTCCTGCCCTGTGTTTCCCCTTACCCTGTATCTTGCAATCTCATTGGCTGTTCGACATAGCACTAGTTGCCAGTCGGGCAACTCAGATCCAGATATCTGACATGCTAGAAATCCCGCTTCGGTCGCCGAGCTTGGATCGAGTTGTTGCGCAGTTCACTCATAGCGATTGAGAGCCGAGTTTCGATCGCCGGCATATAATATTTGCAGAGCCGGCAAATCTAGCGTTGAGCAGTCGCCGAGCGAAAATCAGGACAAAAACCGTGTAGTGTGAACTAGGCATAAAGTAAACCTGTTTGCAGGTCGACCGACTATAGCTTTGCTTGCCTGCTTGCCTTAGAATATCTAGTAAACGTGCACCTGCATCCTTACAGCTTCACAACAATTTGATTATAAAGATCACAGGTTCTTTACAAAGTAAAAAAAAAAACAAGATACTGTCTAGTTTGCAACTAAGAATACATTTTAAACGATTAGGACAGTATGAACCCGAGATATTTCATGTTTTATCTGCTCAACTTCATTTAATTTGTTAATAAAACATCCATTCCTGCATTTCAGGTCTCACATTCCAAAAAAAGTTGGGACGGGGGCAATTTAGGGCTAGTAATGAGGTGAAAAAACAAGGTCTTTTTATTGTTTTCAAAGATTTATTACAGATACAGTATATCAAACACCCCCCACCCCCCCGCCCGTCAAATACCAGACAGATGTATTAAAAATTCCAGCAAAACATTACATAAATTAATAAATAAATTGACAGAACATAAACAAACAGCGAAAAAGAAATTTACACATAAATGCTGTCGGCCTCTGAATTTTCAAAAAAAGTTAGAAAAGGTTGCCAGATGATATAAAACTTATCAACGGATCCATTGAGTGTGTGTCTAATCTTTTCCAATTTGATATGACACATAACTTCCCTAATCCAGTAATTATAAGTTGGTCTCCTAGCTAGAAGTGAGCAAAAAGACAACATATTTACTTCCCATTCTCTGAAAGAGGCGCCCGCAGGGGCCACACCAGACAATGCAATAAATGGTGAGGGGGCCACTACCTGTCCAAATATTTCAGAAAATGTGTCAAAAAAGGACTGCCAGAAGGTGTGGATCTCTGGGCACGTCCAAAACATATGTATGAGAGTGGCCGGGGACTGCCTACATCTATCACATGTGGGATCTAGCGATGTTTTAATCTTGTTAAGTTTATCCTTTGACCAATGAAGGCGGTGTACTACTTTAAATTGAATAACCGCATGTCTTGAACATATGGAGGAAGAACAAATTTTCCCCAAAATTTTATGCCAGACAACTTCTGAAATTGATTCATCCAGGTCTGCTTCCCATTTATTTTTAAGAGTTTCTAAGCAGGACAAGTTGTGTGTGATAAGCTTTTCATAAATTATACTTATTGATTGCTTTGTAGCTGTTTTACACTCAAATATTGAATCAAGCAGAGAAGTGGGTGGACATATGGGAAAGCCATCCAGATTTGAAGCTACGAAACTCCTAAGCTGTAAATATTTGTAGAAGTGTGTTCTGGGAATATTATATTTCTGCATTAATTGTTCAAATGACGCAAAATTAGAGTCAATATAAAAAACAGCCAATGATACCACACCTCTCGCAGCCCACATTGCAAAGGCCTCATCCACCGTTGATGAGACAAATAAATGATTCTTCACAACAGGAGCCGCCAGAGGGAGGCTCCTGAGTGAGAAAGTTCTCCTAAATTGATTCCAAATTTTAATTGAGTGTATAATCACAGGATTAGAGGTGAAACTAGAGATAGGCTCTGTAAACGGTAAACTAGCGCACAGTAATCATGTAATCATGGTTTGGTACAAAAGCAGCATCCAGGAAAGGCTGAGTCTCTGATGAGCAAAGATGATCAGAGGATCTCCAGTTTAAAAACAATGAACCTTAAAGAAAGATCGGAAGGGATTTGCATATCTCTTCCTCTACAGTGCATATCATCATTAAACCATTCAAGGAATTTCTGTACGTAAAGACCAAGAGCGCAACTTAACCTGAACGTCCGTGATCTTCCATCCCTCAGACGGCACTGCATCAAGAACCGCCACTCAACAATAGCTGATATAACCACATGGGTGAGGGATTACTTTCTCAAACTTTTGTCGAGCACTACAATACAGAGTTACATGCACAAATGCCACTTAAAACTTTACTGTGCAAAAAAGAAGCCTTATGTTAACCAGAAGCGGCATCGACTTCTCCGGGCTCGGAGGCATCCAGGATGGACCGTCACACAGTGGAAACGTGTATTGTGATCAGATGAATCAGCGTTCCAGGTCTTTTTTTGGGGTTGTAATTATAATAATTTTAATTAATTTCTTTTTTAGTAAGACAGTCTGACAAATATTACCTGAGGGAAGGATTAATTCTTATAGCTAACATTACCAGCAAAGATGGCTAATAATAATTTTTGGGTTTGGGATTGTTAAATAATGCAGCTTTATAATCTACACAAGATCTGGCACATTCAGGATTTCACAATCTCCTCAGACATGTCCGGGCATATTTAATTACAGGGTCTAATTAAAAAGCTCCTGTTCTTTCAGTTTTAATAATAATATCAGAGAGAAGGATGGAATGACGGCGATGATACTCTAGCTTACTTGGGTTGCCGTAGCCCACAGTGCCACGGCGTCATATAAGACGTGTGGGAAAAGCTGTCTAATCTGTTTCTAACGCTGAAACGAGAACAGCTCCAGGCAACGTATTTGATAGGACTTGATGTCAAACAGGAGCGTTTATCACTGTAATGTTGCTTCCACTAGAGATCATAACATCTTAACTGTCATAAGGAAAAGGGTTGTTTTTAAATCCTCCACACATTCTCTATTGGGGACAGTTCAGGGCTGCAGGCAGGCCGGTCCAGTACCTGTACTCTGTGTGCAGTGTGTTGTTTACAGTGTCTTGTTGAGAAATGCATGGACGTCCCTTGAAAAGATGACGTCTTTGTTGCTCAGTGTACTTTTCTGCATTGATGCTGCCATCACAGAAGTGTAAATTACCTTTACCAAGGGCACTGACCCACCCCCTTTTGGACTTGTTCCTGATAACAGTCTGGATGGTCCTTTTCGTCTTTGGTTCAAAAAAAGACCTGGAATGCTTATTCCTCGTTTCCACTGTGTGATGGTCCATCCTGGATGCCTCGACGCCCAGAGAACTTGACGCCACTTCTAGAAATGGTTAACATAAGGCTTCTTTTTTGCACAGTAAAGTTTTAAGAGGCATTTGTGCATGTAACTCTGTATTGTAGTGCTTGACAAAGGTTTACCAGAGTAATCCCTCACCCATGTGGTTATATCAGATATTGTTGAGTGGCGGTTCTTGATGCAGTGCCGTCTGAGGGATGGAAGATCACGGGCGTTCAGGTTAAGCTTGTGTCTTTGGCCTTTACGCACTTAAATTCCTCCCGATTCGTCGAATGGTTTAATGATATTATGCACTGTAGAGGGAGAAATATGCAAATCCCTTTCATTTATTCTTTGAGGTACATTGTTTTTAAATATTTAATCATTTTCTCACACATTTGTTGACAAACTGGAGATCCTCTGGGCATCACATCATTACTAGCCTTAAATTGCTCCCGTCCCAACTTTTTTTTGGAATGTGTTGCAGGCCGGAAATGCAGGAATGGAGGTATATTAACAAATGAAATGAAGTTGAGCAGATAAAATGTGATATAGCTCCTCTAGACTTAAAGAACCAGCAAAAAGTAATTAGACAAATTTCCAGACTACAACTGGCAGGATCTAATTGGCTCCAACCCACTTATTTTGAGGGGTGGGAAGGTCAGCATTGTGTCTTGGCAACCGGTCTGACATGGTACAATTAGAAATCAGCCAAGCAGGGTCAATCTTGTCAGCTCACATCACTGGGTAACATTGAGCCTATAAAGACTGGACGTGCTTATTCAGGTCACTCTTCAGAGTTCTCTTCAGGGTCAGCCATTGTACAGACAGGGTTAACAGCTCTGCTTAAGGGCCCCACAGTGGCTGGGAGCTGGGATTCAAACCCACAGTCTTTCGATTGCATGCACAAAGCTCTACCTTCTTGACCATATTTAGGGTCAAAGTGTTACAGAGTGAAGGGTTAGCCAATGTACAGCGCCCCTGGACCAGACAGGGTTAAGGGCCTTTCAGTGCACTGTTGGGCTTAGCACTGCACCTACACTGACATGGTGGTGGTGTGTTAGTGTGTGTTGTGCTGCTGGAGTTTTTAAATACCGTGTCCACTCACCGTCCACTCTATTAGACACTCCTACCTAGTTGGTCCACCTTGTAGTCTGAGACGGTCACTCATCTATTGCTGCTGTTTAAGTCAGTCGGTCATCTTGTAGACCTTCATCAGTGGTCACAGGACGCTGCCCACGGGGCGCTGTTGGCTGGATATTTTTGCTTGGTGGACTATTCTCAGTCCAGCAGTGACAGTGAGGTGTTTAAAAACTCCACTCATAACAGCACAACACACACTAACACGCCAGCACCATGTCAGTGTCACTGCAGTGCTGAGAATGACCCACCAACCAAATAATACCTGCTCTGTAGTGGTCCTGTGGGGGTGCATGAAAGGGGGCTAACAAGGCATGTAGAGAAACAGATGGACTACAGTTAGTAATTGTAGAACTACAAAGTGCTCCTATATGGTAAGTGGAGCTGATAAAATGGGCAGCGAGTGTAGAAACAAGGAGGTGGTTTTGATGTTATGGCTGATCGGTGTGTATAAATACTATATATATAGCCATATGGGTTTAGGAGTTCTTCAGAAAACTGTTGTGACTCAACACAGTCCACCGCTGCATTAAGAAATGCAATCTGAAATTCTATTACGCATACAGAGCATCAGCTCTCTAGGCCTGAGCTCATCTCGGACGGACCAGAAGAGAGCTTTCCCGCCTTGCGCCAAGTGCTGCAATCCTGAGCAAGATTATGCGATTAATAAAGATGAAATGGGGGTATTCATGGGTACAACGTGTACCTTATCATGTATGTAAAAGACTACACGATTGTGTAAACACATCTCACAATAAAGCGCTTTTCCAATAAGGATCAAGATCAATCCCAACATCCTTACTGTACATCAAAGTAAGTACACAGTGTTTGAACAGTGTTAAGCACTCAGTCAGTATCAGACTGTAAGTACTTGAGCAGGATCTGGACTATTAACCGTACGACCAAGTGAACCGTCAGCAGGTACGCACACGTTTTCCGCTGATCCGAAGGATAAACGGTACTCTGATACTTCGCCACACACACGGACGTGTCTTAAATATCATCTTTTGTGAAAACCCCAGGTTCTATTTGTGCACGGCCTCGTTCGGCGATTCAGGTGCAAACCCTCAGGCGCCCACTGATCCCTGCCGCGTGTCATCCGGAATCCAGCCGCGAGCCGGGCTCACTCACCCAGGCCGCCTGTTTACCAACATCTGCTTTGGATACCGGGCGCCGACGGAGCGCGACCGTGCATGATGAGAGTCGGGCGACGCGAGTCCGTGTAAATCTGTCAGTCAGTCGGATTAAAAAAAAACAAAAAAAAAGGTAATAATAGAAGACTTCGAGTCAGACTCGGGCTCAGACGGATTACAGGTATTCATGGTTCGCAGGCTTGGAACGAGAGACGGAGTGTTAGCGCTTTTCCAAATGAACCCTGGTTCTTGAACCGGTTCTGTTCCGGTTTCTTAGAACCTTGGTGTTCTGTAGAGGACCGACCCGCGTTTCCACCAGTTTTTGGGAACCAAGCCTACGTCATCAACGGTGGGCGTCGCATAACGGAAGTTAAGAGTAACATGATGGTGCAGCGTGTAGATTATCTGCGAGCATTTGTGCTTGTTGTTTTTATACAAAAGCATCGCTCATCTATCGGTGATAAGAAGACGTAGACGTGTTTGTCGCAGTTGTTGTTTTCTTTAGTTCAACTGAAGTGAGAAGCGTTTTGCGCTTCGCTCTCACTGCGACCCTCGGCGCAAATAGCCGATTTGCTCAGCGTTCGGCTTGAGCGGTGAAACACTAAAGTTCCACGACATGAACATCCATCTGTGGTTAATAACAATCAAATCCACTCTAAAATACAACATGTATCTCTGTTTAGCTGGATTTACTTCACGTGTGGTGTTTATGCAGCTCGAGGTTCTGAATCTTCTCGGGAGAGTTGAAAAAGCTTCACGTAAAAAGTAAAGTGGCTGAATGTACTAAAAGTACGACACAGAAACACTACGGGTGTGTTCGAAAACCTAGGGAGCTGCCTTGCTGTCTTACTGTCTACATAGGCAGCTGCCTTAGTAGAGAGGATTCTAATAAGTCAATGACTTATAAGGCAGGTTATTCGAGCGCATTACTTAGATAGCGATTCCATCAGGTTTCGCATTTCGCGTTTAGCATCTTGCCATTAAAACCAATAAACTGAGGTAGCGTCAATATAACATCTTCCTTCATGTACCAATAACGGTTACATTTCCTGACAAGCCCGAACTTGCTAATAAGAACACTCGGTACAAGTTTATACAAGTTAAAAATCAGTAATATTTTATTTACGTTTGAAAATAACTCGGCCATGTTTTTTTTTCTGTGAGAGAAGAGCACCCGACCCGCAATGAATTCTGGTATTGCCTTGATCACTAAGGCAGCGTCGGATGCTCACTCGTTCTTGAGCCAAAATAACATTGAAATATGAAGATGCCTCAGAAGTGAGGATTTTAAGGCATCTAGGATTTCGAACAGCCTCCTTCTCGGGAGCGCGCACAGGATGACGTAAAATGCTGCCTATGTAGAGAGCGCACTAGCTTTTCGAACACACCCTACATTTCTCACCGTTATTACTGGTTATAAGTGCTCTGTACTGCCTGAATTCATCGCTCATTGTTTTAGTATAATAAGCCACTTTACACTTTATTTTTTACGTTATGCCTAGTTCACACTACACGACTTTTGCCCTGATTTTCGCTTGGCGACTGGCCAGCATTAGATTTCCCGGCTTGGGAGCAACTCGGCGTTTGCTCGGCGATCAAAACTCGGCTCTCAATCGCTGTGTGAACTACCCAACAAATCGATCCGACAGAGTGCTTGGCGACCGAATCGAGATTTCTAGCATGTCAGTGAGTGCTATCTCGAACAGCCAATGAGAACGCAAGATATGGTGTGAGGGGAAACGCAGGAGAGGAGTGTAAACAGGTGGGACCGGGGGATAATATAGTTTATATATCAGAATACATCGGCGCACACACATTTTACAGTATTTCTGACCTGATCGTTATCTACTAGGGATGTCCCGATCCGATCTCAAAGATCGGAATCGCGGCAGATCAAGGCATTTTTTAACTGATCGGTATCGGCTTTACTAAGGCCGATCCTAATTCCGATCCTTTCTTTTACGTCAGCATGTCCGCTGTGTGGAAATACTTTAAATTGGAAAGTGAAACAAGTCCAACAGTGAAGTGTAATGTCTGCAGTGCGAGCGTTTTTGTGTTGCAGGCCTAAAATGTAGGAATGGAGATTTATTAATAAATAAAATGAACTAGAGATAAAACATGAAATATTTTATTATTTTTTTTTAATTATCTATTTTCCCCCACTCCCCCCCCCCCCCAATTTTTTATCCCTATTCTAGTCGTGTCCAATTACCCTGATTACGTCCTCTATACTGATTCGACCCTTTTGCTGCTGACTGATGACGCCACTCAACTCACTTGCGCCCCCTCCGGTACACAATCAGTACAGCCTGCATTTTTCACCAGCACGAGCATAGTTCATACACCGAGACACACAGCGCACGGACGGTCACACCCCCCTCAATATTATTCCTCAGCCCTGCGCAGGTGCAGTCAGTCAATCAGCAGGGCCCGCAGTTGTACCAGTTATGAGGACCTATGCTCCGACTCTACCCCTAACCCTGAACAACAGCCAAACGTTGTTCATACTGCCGCCCAACCCAGTCGGAAAGGCAGAGCTGAGTTTCGTTACGATGCATCTAGAAACCCAATTCTGGTGAGCTAGCGTACTTTACCGCTGCGCCACCTGAGCGGCTATCTCTGGTTTTATTTGCATTTTCCATACTGTCCCAACTTTTTCTGTTTTTTGGGTTGTAATTTTCCCCAATATTCAGACAGTAAAGCGATTTCATTTTTAAATCCACCCAGAAATACTTTGCTCCCTCCTTCGGGAGCCACGGGGGGAAAAAAAGCGATGTGCAAAAGAGCAGGATGACTAGGTGTCTAAAGCGAATCAGCGACTGACCGTGTCGGCCTTTTGTGTCCCCAGGGGGGCAGAGTGCATCTTCTGTGTGCCCCCCCCAGACTCCCAAGGGCCTCATTCAAAGTTAATGTACCAGACAGCACAGATTACTTGGTTTTAACGCTCTCTACTCGCCTGAAGAATTCCGTACCTACTCGTCTGAACTCCGGAGCTGCAGAGCGTATTAAGGTTCAACCGAGAAGAAAGGGTAGGAAGTATCACCCTGAGCCGCCGACTAAGAGCTAATAAGCGCTGCTTTTAGCAATTTAGTCCTCAAATCAGTGGATACAATGTGGAAACGTAAAGTTTAAAATGCTTCTAGCTTAGGGAATCCAAAGATTGGTGATTTACTTCATAGCGAATGCTATACAAGCAGCCCATGAGTCCCAACTTCATACTGTTCTACACAACCTGGACACAAAATCAGCATAACAACATAACACTAAAGACTCATAGTTAGAACTAGGGCTGGGTATCGCCACTAATTTCCTGGATCGATTCGATTCCGATTCACAAGGTTTCGATTCGATTTCCAATTCGATTCAATTCGATTCAACACATTTAGGCATATTTGAGTTACATTAACAGGTTTTGTTTAAATATGTAAAGATGTTCAGAGAACGAATGTGATAATTGTACAAAGAACACTCATTATTAAAAATATTTGTGTTTACATAAATAATTAATCCAAAACAGTAACATTCATTTTTTTATTATTATTTTACATGTCTGACACGCTACAACAGTGTACATGTAATGTAAACATACACCTGGCTGTTTCACAGCCTATGCCAAGTTCACACTACACGACATTCTGATTTGCCGGGTCGCTGTACAGTTCACACTACACGACTCATAGGCGATGGGTTTTACACTACACCATCTATCACCAACTGGAATCACAGGCGAGCTCCTCTGGTCTCCCAGACTACGTTTTGTCACGAAAACAAACGTGAGAAGTGACGAGAGGTTTAATGATACCACGTCCAAAATACACATCGACAAGTAGCGAGCGATCAGAGTTTGTGCGCTGATGTGCAAGGAGATAAATAAATGAATCTGAGTGGATTTGGCAACACGAGCTGCAGGGATTGTTCTGTAGTAAGTTGGAGGTTAATTAATATTTTGTTTTGTAAAGAACGATCAGGTCAGAAATACTGTAAAACTTGTGTGTGTGCTGATGTATTCTGATAGAAACTATAATACACCCCTGCCCCACCTGTTTACACTCCTCTCCCCTGTGTTTCCCCACTGTTGAGAGCAGAGTTTTGATTGCCGAGCGAACACAGAGTTCCTCCCGAACCGGTGAATCTAGCGCTGACACGTCGCCGAGCGAAAATCAGGGCAAAGATCGTGTAGTGTGAACCAGGCATTACGTCAGCTTCTGCCATGCTGAACTGTTGTGCAGGTCAGATCTCGCTGCACGAAAAACAGTGGCTGGTCACGCGAGATTAAAGGGGGTAACAGATTTCCGTGTACACCGTGAAAAGCTGGTCGATCTCGCGTTTATATGAATGGATAAAGATCGATTCGGATTGAAAAATCGATTTTATAAACCCACCCCTAGTTAGAACGGGGTCCAATTTAGGCTTTCCTTCCTTATCTTAATATAATATACAGTGTATCACAAAAGTGAGTACACCCTTCACATTTCTGCAGATATTTAAGTATATCTTTTCATGGGACAACACTGACAAAATGACACTTTGACACAATGAAAAGTAGTCTGTGTGCAGCTTATATAACAGTGTAAATTTATTCTTCCCTCAAAATAACTCAATATACAGCCATTAATGTCTAAACCACCGGCAACAAAAGTGAGTACACCCCTAAGAGACTACACCCCTAAATGTCCAAATTGAGCACTGCTTGTCATTTTCCCTCCAAAATGTCATGTGATTTGTTAGTGTTACTAGGTCTCAGGTGTGCATAGGGAGCAGGTGTGTTCAATTTAGTAGTACAGCTCTCACACTCTCTCATACTGGTCACTGAAAGTTCCAACATGGCACCTCATGGCAAAGAACTCTCTGAGGATCTTAAAAGACGAATTGTTGCACTACATGAAGATGGCCAAGGCTACAAGAAGATTGCCAACACCCTGAAACTGAGCTGCAGCACAGTGGCCAAGATCATCCAGCGTTTTAAAAGAGCAGGGTCCACTCAGAACAGACCTCGCGTTGGTCGTCCAAAGAAGCTGAGTGCACGTGCTCAGCGTCACATCCAACTGCTGTCTTTGAAAGATAGGCGCAGGAGTGCTGTCAGCGTTGCTGCAGAGATTGAAAAGGTGGGGGGTCAGCCTGTCAGTGCTCAGACCATACGCCGCACACTACATCAAATTGGTCTGCATGGCTGTCACCCCAGAAGGAAGCCTCTTCTGAAGTCTCTACACAAAAAAGCCCGCAAACAGTTTGCTGAAGACATGTCAACAAAGGACATGGATTACTGGAACCATGTCCTATGGTCTGATGAGACCAAGATTAATTTGTTTGGTTCAGATGGTCTCAAGCATGTGTGGCGGCAATCAGGTGAGGAGTACAAAGATAAGTGTGTCATGCCTACAGTCAAGCATGGTGGTGGGAATGCCATGGTCTGGGGCTGCATGAGTGCAGCAGGTGTTGGGGAGTTACATTTCATTGAGGGACACATGAACTCCAATATGTACTGTGAAATACTGAAGCAGAGCATGATCCCCTCCCTCCGGAAACTGGGTCGCAGGGCAGTGTTCCAGCATGATAATGACCCCAAACACACCTCTAAGACGACCACTGCTTTATTGAAGAGGCTGAGGGTAAAGGTGATGGACTGGCCAAGCATGTCTCCAGACCTAAACCCAATAGAACATCTTTGGGGCATCCTCAAGCGGAAGGTGGAGGAGCGCAAAGTCTCGAATATCCGCCAGCTCCGTGATGTCGTCATGGAGGAGTGGAAAAGCATTCCAGTGGCAACCTGTGAAGCTCTGGTAAACTCCATGCCCAGGAGAGTTAAGGCAGTTCTGGGAAATAATGGTGGCCACACAAAATATTGACACTTCAGGAACTTTCACTAAGGGGTGTACTCACTTTTGTTGCCAGTGGTTTAGACATTAATGGCTGTATATTGAGTTATTTTGAGGCAAGAATAAATTTACACTGTTATATAAGCTGCACACAGACTACTTTTCATTGTGTCAAAGTGTCATTTTGTCAGTGTTGTCCCATGAAAAGATATACTTAAATATCTGCAGAAATGTGAGGGGTGTACTCACTTTTGTGATACACTGTATCTTAATATATGTCATTTATAGAATATAAGACTTGAATTTTCCAGCCTAGACAAGGCAGTGTCAGCCTGATGGAGTCAAGAATTAGGAAGCTGATTAGTTCCCATGCAGGATAATCTACAACCCCGAATCAGAAAATGTTGGGACAGTAAGGAGAATGCAACAATAAAGAGTTTTTAATTCCATTGCAGACAACATGAACCCAAGATATTTCACTTTTTGGGGATTTTTTTGAACTTGATGTCTAAGTTGACCAGATAACCTGGAAAAGTTGGGTTCATACTAGGGATGTAACGATTCTCCACAAGACCGTTAATAACCGATTCACAGTCCACGATTTAAATCGATTTGACATGAAAAATAAATCGATATGCACTGGCGCTTTACACCTTGCCTGGTTGACATCACTGGTGCTATACACCTGGTTGCCAAATTCGTGGTTTTTCATCCAAATTTTAAAACATTAAAACCACCTCCTTGTTTCTACACTCACTGTCCATGTTATCAGCTCCACTTACCATATAGAAGCACTTTGTAGTTCTACAATTACTGACTGTAGTCCATCCGTTTCTCTGCATACATTGTTAGCCTGCTTTCACCATGTTCTTCAATAGTTAGGACCCCCACAGGACCACCACAGAGCAGGTATTATTTAGGTGGTGGATGATTCTCAGCACTGCAGTGACACTGACATGGTGGTGGTGTGTTAGTGTGTGTTGTGCTGGTATGAGTGGATCAGACACAGCAGCGCTGCTGGAGTTTTTAAATACCGTGTCCACTGACTGTCCACTCTATTAGAAACTGCTACCTAGTTGCTCCACCTTGTAGATGTAAAGTCAGAGACGATCGCTCATCTATTACTGCTGTTTGAGTCGGTCATCTTCTAGACCTAGAGGTCACAGGATGCTGCCCATGGGGCGCTGTTGGCTGGATGTCTTTGGTTGGTGGAGTATTCTCAGTCCAGCAGTGACAGTGAGGTGTTTTAAAACTTCATCAGCATTGCTGTGTCTGATCCACTCATACCAGCACAACACACACTAACACAACACCACCATGTCAGTGTCACTGCAGTGCTGGCGATTTACACCTCGCCTGGTAGACGTCACTGGCGCTATACGCCTGGTCGCCAAATTCGGGTTTTTTCAGCCAAATTGGGCAGAATTCAAAATTGTATCGTTACAGCCCCCCTAGTGAGCCTAGCAGGGGGGGGTCCCAATGCATTTGATCGAGAAGAATACAAAATAATCACGTGTAATGGTGCGGGAAAATCAACAGTCTATCGGCATATGGGTGATTTCTTGAGATATCGTATAGATTTATTTGAAACTGCCTATAGCCTACGTTGAGTCTTAGAGAATGGATACATGCGTATTTGATTCGCCCACCACAAAAGTGCAAAGGGCAACAGACAGCGACTACGAAACATATCCGGTCTCAAGGGGGTCCCGGAACTGCCGAGCTAGAGAATATTGTAAGTTCTATCGGACAGTCTTGCCCTATTTTTTTAGCCCTCAAACCTTCGGATTAAACAGAATCGCTGCTCTGTTTATTGGTGTTCATTTTATAAACACGTACAGAAAATCCGTGCCACGTTTGTGACTGAAAACAGGATAAACTGCATCCAGCAAACACTCGACTCCGACTTTACGAATGTAAACAATTCCATCAATTCAGTGTGTATTTATCCAGTCCCACTCACGTTAGACTGGGAAAGAAATATAACAAATGTAGCATGCTAAGCTAAAAACACAAGCAGTGGTTGTATTTGATTTAGTGATTAAAATTTCAGATTGTTACAGTGTCTGTTACTGTATGCGGACCAGATCAGCTGTGGCGACTCTTATATAGGTGACACGTCTTCCGGACGCAACCCTCCTATTTCTATCTGGGCTTGGGACCAGCACCGAGAGCGCACCGACAAGTTTGCCAAGCAATGGCTAGATTAAACAGTTCGAATTAAATAGGTTTCTTTACAGTTATGTTGTTGTTAACTTGAACCATTATTTTTCAGCCTTCCCACTAGGGATGCATCGATAAAATTTTTTCCCAACCGAGTACGAGTACAAGTACATGTATTTTAGTACTCGCCGATACCGATACCTATTTAGAATGATGCAATCTGGAGCATTATGGAATAGTGTAGTTTTTAGTGTAAAATAGTGCAGTGGAACAGTTGCTTGGGTTGCCATCACTAATTGTAAAAAAAACCAAAAAAAAAAACCCACAGACATCATTGAGAAAGCTTCTGACAAGCTAACGTTAACGTTCATTAATAAACACACGTAATTAACGTTGTGCACATCATACATGTGATGCGATTCTGCTGATTGAAATATTTACTTTAAAAGGATAATACAGTCCGATCCCATCTGAGCCGATTCTATCAGCACATACAGGGGTTGGACAAAATAACTGAAACACCTGTCATTTTAGTGTGGTAGGTTTCATGGCTAAATTGGACCAGTCTGGTGGCCAATCTTCATTAATTGCACATTGCACCAGTAAGAGCAGAGTGTGAAGGTTCAATTAGCAGGGTAAGAGCACAGTTTTGCTCAAAATATTGCAATGCACACAACATTATGGGTGACATACCAGAGTTCAAAAGAGGACAAAATGTTGGTGCACGTCTTGCTGGCGCATCTGTGACCAAGACAGCAAGTCTTTGTGATGTATCAAGAGCCACGGTATCCAGGGTAATGTCAGCATACCACCAAGAAGGACAAGCCACATCCAACAAGATTAACTGTGGACGCAAGAGGAAGCTGTCTGAAAGCGATGTTCGGGTGCTAACCCGGATTGTATCCAAAAAACATAAAACCACGGCTGCCCAAATCACGGCAGAATTAAATGTGCACCTCAACTCTCCTGTTTCCACCAGAACTGTCCGTCGGGAGCTCCACAGGGTCAATATACACGGCCGGGCTGCTATAGCCAAACCTTTGGTCACTCGTGCCAATGCCAAACGTCGGTTTCAATGGTGCAAGGAGCGCAAATCTTGGGCTGTGGACAATGTGAAACATGTATTGTTCTCTGATGAGTCCACCTTTACTGTTTTCCCCACATCCGGGAGAGTTACGGTGTGGAGAAGCCCCAAAGAAGCGTACCACCCAGACTGTTGCATGCCCAGAGTGAAGCATGGGGGTGGATCAGTGATGGTTTGGGCTGCCATATCATGGCATTCCCTTGGCCCAATACTTGTGCTAGATGGGCGCGTCACTGCCAAGGACTACCGAACCATTCTGGAGGACCATGTGCATCCAATGGTTCAAACATTGTATCCTGAAGGTGGTGCCGTGTATCAGGATGACAATGTACCAATACACACAGCAAGACTGGTGAAAGATTGATGAACATGAAAGTGAAGTTGAACATCTCCCATGGCCTGCACAGTCACCAGATCTAAATATTATTGAGCCACTTTGGGGTGTTTTGGAGAAGCGAGTCAGGAAACGTTTTCCTCCACCAGCATCACGTAGTGACCTGGCCACTATCCTGCAAGAAGAATGGCTTAAAATCCCTCTGACCACTGTGCAGGACTTGTATATGTCATTTCCAAGACGAATTGACGCTGTATTGGCCGCAAAAGGAGGCCCTACACCATACTAATAAATTATTGTGGTCTAAAACCAGGTGTTTCAGTTTCATTGTCCAACCCCTGTATATATATACCTGTATATATACACTGATCAGCCATAACATTAAACCACCTCCTTGTCCATTTTATCAGCTCCACTTACCATATAGAAGCACTTTGTAGTTCTACAATTACTGACTGTAGTCCATCTGTTTCTCTGCATACATTGTTAGCCTGCTTTCACCATGTTCTTTGACACCCTTACCTAGTTGGTCCACCTTGTTGATGTAAAGTCAGAGACGATCGCTCATCTATTGCTGCTGTTTGAGTCGGTCATCTTCTAGACCTTCATCAGTGGTCACAGGACGCTGCCCACGGGGCGCTGTTGGCTGGATGTTTTTGGTTGGTGGACTATTCTCAGTCCAGCAGTGACAGTGAGGTGTTTAAAAACTCCAGCAGCATTGCTGTGCCTGATCCACACACTAACACACCACCACCATGTCAATGTCACTGCAGTGCTGAGAATGATCCACCACCTAAATAATACCTGCTCTGTGGTGGTCCTGTGGGGGTCCTAATCATTGAAGAACAGAGTAAAAGCAGGTTAAAAAACATGTAGAGAAACAGATGGACTACAGTCAGTAATTGTAGAACTACAACGTGCTCCTATATGGTAAGTGGAGCTGATAAAATGGACAAGGAGTGTAGAAACAATGGGGTGGTTTTAATGTTATGGCTGATCGGTGTACATTCATATATATAAATTATTTATCCTAGCTCATTTGCAAGCTGGGGTCAGAGTGCAGGGTACCACTGTCTTATAATTTAATAATTGAAAAATTAATGCTAATGCTTACTGCCCTCCTGAGATTCGAACCTCGGATCCCCAGATCTCAGCATTAGTGTGCCATAACGGTAGCTTGTAGGCTCACTGTGGTAGAGTTGCTGATAGCTGATCGGTCGTAGTAGATACGAACATTTGCATTGATTCATAGATTAGGAAAAATCGTCCTGATCAGTGCTATCAGATCATCTTACTTCCCTCACGTGAGCTGCACATCCGGACTTAGTCTGGTTCTGCCTACAGAACAGATGTCCCTGATTTACCCTACTATGTTATTTACAGAGGTGGAAAGAGTACTAAAATATTGTACTCAAGTAAAAGTACTATTACTTTGATGATTTTTTACTTAAGTATGAGTAAAATTACTAGTCTAAAAATCTACTCAAGTAAAAAGTAACCCATTTAAAATGTACTCAGAGTAAACGTTACTTAGTTACTTGTTTAACAGAAGGAGGGACATCATTTTCCAACATTTACATGTACATTTACATTTTCAGCATTTAGCAGACGCCTTTATCCAAAGCGATTTACATTACAGTTACAGTATACTGTCTGAGCAATTGAGGGTTAAGGGCCTTGCTCAAGGGCCCAGCAGCAGCAACCTGGCAGCTGTGAGGCTTGAACCAGTGACCTTCTGATTACTAGTCCAGTTCCTTAACCACTAGGCTACAGCTTGCCCAACAGAAGTTGATAGATGAATGATACAGCAGACTACACACAGCTCACCAGCCATACAGCATATTAGCAGTTCATGTGTGGATTTAACCACTCTACACACCTAACAGACTGCAACTGCTCTTATCAATTCAAAACAGCATTATTTCTGTTTATCCTCAATATATCGCATATAATAAATAAATGTATTTTATAGCTTGTTGGACTTGACACTAACTAACTTGGTTCAGGTCAATAGTGCCAACTAGGGTTGCCAACTTTCAGAACTGGAAATAAAGGAACACCCTGGGCTGGCGGGTTGGTGGCAGGCATAGGGTTGGGGGGGGGGGGGTGTCGGGTTTTTACCTGAGTGGGGGAGGGGGGGGGGTTAGACGGTTAGGGTTGCACTTATAAAAAATATAAGGGGTCTTACCCCATCATAGGAACATGATCAGAATCAAAAACAAACCAGCAGAATCTCACAATCACATTTATGCTGTCCGTTTTACTTCAAATAAATGAACATAAAAAATCACAATATTTCATAATGCTTTGCTATCGTTGCAAAATGAAAGCCAACCGTAAACAGCAGAACCGCGACCCAGGTCAATCACACAGCAGCAGCAGAAGATCATAACCACTTATCTACTTACCTGATCTATATCCGTGTGTTGTCCCATTAGAAAGAAAGAAAGAAAGAAAGAAAGAAAGATATCCTTTATTTGTCATATATACATATACAGATGTACAAAACAATGAAATTCTTTCTTCGCATATCCCAGCTGGTGTTGGAAGCTGGGGTCAGAGCGCAGGGTCAGCCAACTTACGGTGCCCCTGGAGCAGACAGGGTTAAGGGCCTTGCTCAAGGACCCAACAGTGGCTACATAGCAGAGCCAGGATTTGAACCGCCAATCTTCCGGTTGATAGCCCAAAGCCCTACCCACTAGGCTACCACAGGCCCCCATTAGGTATATAATCAACTTTATATAAGAACAGTTTTCCATACCCAACTGTTTTATCCATCTAACTAATGACAACTATTGTAGATCATTTATTCTCTCAGCTTTCCCGGTAAAAAGCTTAAATTGGTGATTCATTCACTAAACTGTCATTTATACAACAACCAATGAAGAAAAAGATTGAAATTCCGCCCAGAATGTGTATTCGGAAGCTCTGATTGGTAGGGATGTCCCGATCCGACCTCAAAGATCGGAATCAGGGCCGATCAAGGCATTTTTTAACTAATCGGTATCGGCTTTACTAAGGCCGATCCTTCGCTGTGTGGAAATACTTTAAATTGGAAAGTGAAACAAGTCCAACAGGGAAGTGTAATGTCTGCAATGCGAGCGTTTCATGAGGCGGTAGGAGCAGAGCTGCGTTCATTACTGTCGAATTTTACTATTTATATGGTGTGTGAGTCGAGGATCACTCCGGTTTACAAAACAATAACTTTTAATCCGAGTATAAAAACTTCAGGACCATAACATACAGCTTTTACGAGTTTACGTGTTACAAGACTGAACGACATCTCAGTATCGAGCACTCTGGCTTAGTTATGTAACCGAGCGTCGTAGCGTCGTGATGCACTCGCTTAATAAAGAAATAAATACACGCTATATTCACAAATTGTCGGGAGCAGAACACTTTATTAACAACTTCTGTTATGGTTCCGAATGACTGGCACGGTGGCTAAGTGGGTAGTGCTGTCGCCTCACAGCAAGAAGGTCCTGGGTTCGATCCCCAGGTGGGGCGGTCTGGGTCCTTTCTGTGTGGAGTTTGCATGTTCTCCCCATGTCTGTGTGAGTTTCCTCTGGGTGATAGGAATTCCTGTCAGTCTTAGCTTAGCATAATAGTAAGCATTTCTGTTTGCTTAGCTAGCCTTTTGAGTGCCTTAGTTTAGGGACCTGTTATATGTTTAGCCTTAGTTTAGCCATTAGCATTAGCATGTAGTGTAGCATAATCAGGTTGTAGTCAGTATCCACTCGTACCAGCACAACACACACTAACACACCACTACCACCATGTCAGTGTCACTGCAGTGCTGAGAATGATCCACCACCTAAATGATACCTGCTCTGTAGTGGTCCTGGGAGAGTCCTGAGCATTGAAGAACAGCATGAAAGGGGGCTAACAAAGCATGCAGAGAAACAGATGGACTACAGTCAGTAATTGTAGAACTAAAAAGTGCTTCTATATGGTGATAAGGACAGTGAGTTTAGAAACAAGGAGGTGGTTTTAATGTTATGGTTGATCAGTGTAGAGCAGCCTGTTTTGTTGTAGCCTTCGTTTCACGGCTTTCAGTCTCTGTTTTCAAATGTCAGTCACTGTTAGTCTTTGTGTTTCTGGAAGCGTCCCAAATATGTGACAGGAGGGATCTCCGGCCCGCTCCGGATCCTCTTCATGACAGAGTAATTCCTCCTGCCCTGCGGCCACGTCTGCAAAAGTCAGACGGTTTACATGCTCGTGTATCTCTGCCCTAGTGAGGGAGCGGTAGGTAGCCAAGAAATACTTCCACAGACGTGTTTGTATTAAACAGCTATGAAATATTAATTATACACCCAGCAGGCATAACATTATGACCACCTTCCTAATATGGACTCCACTAGACCCCTGGCGGTTTGCTGTGGTATCTGGCACCAAGATGTTCCCAGCAGCAGATCCTTTATCTCCTCTAAAGGCCTCGGCATACTTCATGCGGAGACGACGTTTGCCTGGCTTCGGCGACCAATGTGACGTAATCGCGGAGAAAGCGAACAACCGCGGACGTCGCGCAGAGGCTTCGCTCGCCTTGTCGCGCACATGGAAGCTGGGCGAACTCCGCGGACGACGTCA
This sequence comes from Trichomycterus rosablanca, assembly GCF_030014385.1. Classification (NCBI taxonomy): domain Eukaryota; kingdom Metazoa; phylum Chordata; class Actinopteri; order Siluriformes; family Trichomycteridae; genus Trichomycterus; species Trichomycterus rosablanca. Next base: position 14,283,205 of record NC_086008.1, on the reverse strand, counting down.
CGCCGCGACGATGCCTGTGATTGGTCGGTAAAAAAAAAGAAGAGGCGTGTCATGAAAACAAACACGGATTTTGAGGAGCGTCTCAACTGATCATCGGCTGCGTCCGAAATGACTACTTTCATACTGAACGGTATGCAGTTATTAATCATTATACAACAGTTAGTTCCGACCTTACAATCTGATTGGTTGAGAAGCATTCTAACTGTGCTGATATTCGTGATAACAGCACGGCGTTTTCACACCACAACTGTATTACTCCGCTGATGCGTTGGCAGTAACGACAAACTTCATGCACACAAACGCGACTTTTTTTCCCGATCGCGTTTTAAATCCGTTATCTGATATACAATCTAGCGCACTGTGTAGGGAACATAAATCAATTGTCTAATATATTGTCGTTTACCATGTAGGGAACATGAATGCGTTATCTGATATACAATCTAGCGCACTGTGTGGGGAACATAACCAATTGTCTAATTCACTATCTAGTGCACTGTGTGGGGAACATAACCAATTGTCTAATTCACTATCTTGCGCACTGTGTAGGGAACATACAGTAAATCAATTGTCTAATATATTGTCATGCGCCATGTAGGGAACTTGAATGCGTTATCTGATATACAATCTAGTGCACTGTGTGGGGAACATAACCAATTGTCTAATTCACTATCTAGTGCACTGTGGGGAACATAACCAATTGTCTAATTCACTATCTAGTGCACTGTGTAGGGAACATAACCAATTGTCTAATTCACTATCTAGTGCACTGTGTGGGGAACATAACCAATTGTCTAATTCACTATCTAGTGCACTGTGTAGGGAACATAACCAATTGTCTAATTCACTATCTAGTGCACTGTGTGGGGAACATAACCAATTGTCTAATTCACTATCTAGTGCGCTGTGTAGGGAACATAACCAATTGTCTAATTCACTATCTAGTGCACTGTGTGGGGAACATAACCAATTGTCTAATTCACTATCTAGCGCACTGTGTAGATTGATTTGAGATCTGGGGAATCTGGAGGCCAAGGTCAACACCTCAAACTCGTAGGGTGAACATGGTCTGCAACGATGCTTAGGTAGGTGCTACGTGTCAAAGTAACATCCACATAGATGGCAGGACTGGAGGTTTCCCAGCAGAACGTCGCCCACAGCATCACACCGCCTCCGCCGACTTGCCTTCTTCCTATAGTGCATCCTGGTGCCACGTGTTCCCCACGTGATGTAAAAGAAAACGTGATTCATCAGACCAGGCCACCATCGCTCCGTGGTCCGGTTTCGATGCTCACGTGCCCATTGTTACCGCTTTCGGCGGCGGACAAGGGGTCAGCATGGGCACCCTGACTGGTCACTGTGTATTCTGACACCTTTCTATCAGAACCAGGATTAACTTCTTCAGCAATCTGAGCTACACTAGGTCGTCTGTTGGATCAGACCACACGTGCATCAATGTGTCTTGGTCGCCCATGACCCTGTCGCCGGTTTACCACTGTTTCTTTTTCGGACCACTTTTGATAGATGCTGACCACTGCAGACCGGGAACACCCCACAAGAGCTGCAGTTTTTGGAGACGCTCTGACCCAGTCGTCTAGCCATCACAATTTGTCCCTGGCTTCTAACACATCAACTCTGAGGACTAAATGTTCACTTGCTGGCTAATACACCCCCCCCACCAACAGGTGCCGTGATGAAGAGATAATCAGTGTTATTCTTAAATTTGCAGCTCGTACTTAAACCAACGGCAGAGATGAGATAACACGATAGGTCTCGACGATAAGAGATTACGACTCGGGAAGTCTGAGCATTTGCATCGTGTCGTGATGCGCCACCGATCTGCTCTCTGAGTTTCATTCTGGACAGATGCTAATCTGTAAAATCACAGCGTCATATTGCAGAGAATAGCTAGCGTTCTTATTATCTATGAATGTTCCACTTGGCGTGCAGCGTAATCACTGTTTACATCGATTCAGAAATAGCATAGGTGGATGTTAGCTGATCTGTTATCTATAGCAAGTGTGATATGCCCTACCTAGAGCACTGTTCGGGTGGCCTGTTTAAATAAGCACCTGAATGGTATGAATTTCTTGTATGCAACGTAGGTTCTAACCCCGTATGATGATCTGCAGTTGACCGGTAAGATCATGACCGATTCCTCACAATGCTCGCTTGCTATTTGGGGGCCCAATATGTTAAAAAAGGGTTATTAAGTGGGAACCATATAATTTGTTTTAAATCAATAAAAGTAGAATGTAGGGGAGCTTTGTAGCTACTGTAATGCAGCTGTGCTTCACCTTTGCGTAGCTTTAAGTAGTGCCCGAATACAATCAGAGCAACTGAGGGTTAAAAGTTTGTTCAGGGGCCCAACAGTCACTAGTCCAGTACCTTAACCACTATGCTACCACTGTCTGTCTATCCATCTGTCTGTCTATCTGTCTGTCCGTCTGTCTTTCTGTCTGTCTATATTTATCTATCCATCCATCCATCCATCCATCCATCCATCCATCCATGAATCTGTCTCAGTCTATCTGTCTGTCTTTCTGTCTGTCTATATTTATCTATCTATCTATCTATCTATCTATCTATCTATCTATCTATCTATCTATCTATCTATCTATCTATCTATCTATCTATCTATCTATCTATCTGTCTATCTATTATCTGTCTCTCTCTCTGTCTGCATATCTATTTATCTGTCTGTCTGCATATCTATTTATCTGTCTATCTGCCTGTTTGTAAATCTGTCTGTCTGTCTATCTATCTGACTTTCCGTTTGTCTGTCTGTATATCTATCTGTTTATCTATATAGCTGTCTGTCTATCTATCAAACTATCTGTCTGTCTATTTATCTGTCTATCTTCTTATATTATATATATATATATATATATATATATATATATATATATATCTGTCTATGAATCTATCTGTCTGTCTATCTGTCTGTCTGTCTGCCTGACTTTCTGTCTATCTATCTATTAAACTATCTGTTTGTCTGTCTGTATATCTATCTGTTTATCTATATAGCTATCTGTCTGTCTGCCTGACTTTCTATCTATCTATCTATCTATCTATCTATCTATCTATCTATCTATCTATCTATCTATCTATCTATCTATCTATCTATCTATCTATCTATCTATCTATCTGTGAAATCTGTCTGTCTGTCTGTCTATAATCTGTCTATCTATCTATGTCTGTATGTCTGCCTGTTTATCTGTCTGTCTGTTTATTGAGCTGTATGTCTGTCTATCTATTTATCTTTCTATTTGTCTATATATCTGTCTTTTTGTTGATCTATCTGTCTGTCTTTCTGTCTATCTATTTATCTGTCTATATAGCTATTTGTCTGTCTGTGTCTATCTATCTGTCTGTCTGTCTCTTTATATATTTATTTATCTATGTATCTATTTATCTGTCTGTTTGTATGTCTATCTATTTATCTGTCTATCCTTATCTGTCTGTCTGTCTGTCTGTCTGTCTGTCTGTCTGTCTGTCTGTCTATCTATCTATCTATCTATCTATCTATCTATCTATCTATCTATCTATCTATCTATCTATCTATCTATCTATCTATCTATCTATCTATCTATCTATCTATCTATCTGAATATCATACATACATACATAGGAATAATATTAAATCTCTACCTCTGCTATGGGCTTGTTAAGTCTGACGTCACACGTGACGTTCAGACCATTTCCGGGTCCAAACGCAAACAACTATGATATGATAAGATAAGATAAGGCTGAACCTCTGAACCTTTTTATATATATTGTAAAAGCAATATTGCACTAATTGTAATTTTCTATGTTTATTGTCATAAATATTTCCTGTTTGGTTAAATAATACTTATTTGAAGTGGAGACTTGGTATTTTAACTATTGATAATTTTTCCTGGTAATCAATGTATGCTGTTATTCATTAGTCCTATTTGGTTAGCCCTTAAGAGGGCAGAATTGTATTGGCTCTATATACGGAAAATATATATAAAATATACGGAAAGAAAGAGGACGCGGAGCAATAGATTTTTTACCGTAGTTTTATTTGTTATACGCCAATTGCAAACATATTGAGTTTTTATTTTGTTTTTATAAGAAACTTGGATTAATGGATAAGCCAATTTAAGAAGAAAGTTAAAATAAATAATGTTTGTGGAAAACTTATGGAACTCTGTGTCGCTGTCATTGGAAATTGGGTTTACAAACACGAGTCATAAACTTCTAGTCCTTCTCAATAGCGATCTGGACGAGAAAAGGTCTTTTATATATATATATATATATATATATATATATATATATATATATATATATATATATATATATATATATATATATATATATAGACAAGATGTGCAGTACACTAGTTCATGTCAATATTTAATTTCATGTCAACTCATCAAGAGGTAAGCGGTCATATTTTTAATTCATTACATGAAAACTGACATTTCTGACTCTTTGGTTTTACTTTATAGCTTATAGCTTATAAAAATAAAAAATCCAGGATATCACATGTAAATTATATGAACATATTACATGTAAATTAAAAACAGCTTGAAACACGTGTAATGAATATACAATTTGACAGTTTACATTAAATTATGAACAAAAATATTACTTCATGATATCTAATTGCAAGAAAAGCGGTAGAAAGACAGTTGGGTAGTTTTTTTCCGACTCGGACACAGCACTGTGGTATATTGAAAATACGAGGGGTCTCAGCCAACTTGGACCCGGATGTGACGTTTCATAAGGTCGACACGTCACGACTTAACAAGCGGATAGTCATTTAATAACCCTAAATCTGCTTATGAATGAGTTAATACAGCTGTAATAGGGGGTTATGATGAAAGAAATGTGAATACGTATCCATGGTAATAAAGCGCCTTTATATTTTTATTTCATGTATGTAGTTAGTGCTTTTTAGCTGACACCGGCGAATCAGAACAAGGAATTAAGGACAGTAAAATCCAGGATCAACAATGACTTCTTTTTTTGTGTTGAACCAGTCGGAGCTTTTTAACAAAGACGCTCACAAATCTTCCTCAATCTCTTAATTACACCACCTGAGAAGCTGCAGGATTTAAAGTACAGCTTCTCATTTGAGTCATGCTGGAGGTTTATAGACTGTAAGCTGTCACGTTTAAAGTAAATGTTTTGGGTTGAGCGTGTAGCCACTGATGTGCCGCTTTCACATCATCATCATCACTTGAAAATCTTCTTCCCCTTAAAGCTTCTTTGAGCGTCCAGAAAGGTGGAAATCAGATGGTGCTCTACGTATAAATCCAGACTATAACCGTCTCTCTCAGTCTCTCAGACACGACCGACTACTACTACTCTTCCCACCTTCACCACTTCCAACCAAAATATAAAAGTGTGGAAACTTTTCAACTGTTGCAAATTTAGCAGTAAATAAAGTACATCAAACAATTATGTTTTTTACTCACAGGAGACATATTTCATTAGTCTAACTGACCACGCACACACGCAGGTTTAATATTATCCAGTTCAGTCCGAAAAAACCTTAAAAAGAACCTTACAGTGAAGATAAACCGGAGCAGCGTGCGTGTGTGTGCGCGCGTGCATGTGTGTGCGCGTGTGTGTGTGTGTGCGCGTGTGTTTGTGTGTTTGTGCCTTTAAGAGAAATGATCTGTTCACTGTATCGCTTAAAGTGATTCACGAGTCGGTTCATTTTATGCGCAGCGTAAGTTTCTCTTCTCAGTTATCTCTCCGTGTTTACTGTTATTAATTAAATGTCGGGGTTTTAAATAAACACCAGCTACTACAGAACATTCTGTGTGACTTTCTTACATTAAAAAGCTCAATTAAAAAGCTTAATTAAACTGCTATTACCACAGATCTGTAACCGAGTCAGACTTGTTCCGTCTAAGGAGCTAAAAGTTTTCTAATGATCCTAAAAGTTCAGCAGATGATCCTGAACTAACGAATTTGGTAATGAATAAACTTTTGCCTCCGATTGGCTCTGTAACGTTTTCTGTTCTCATCTACATCACAAGCAAGAGCCGCTTACGATTTACCAAAGTGAACCACGAGTTTATATAATGTGCTGATAGAATCGACTCAGATGTGACCGTGTTGAATTATCTTTTTGAAGTAAATATTACAATCAGCAAAATTACATCGTATGTATGATGCACAACGTTAATGATGTTATTTTAGGTCATGAAGAGCTTTCACGATGGTTTTCTGTGCGATTGTTGACGAATTTTGATGCGATGGTTGGTGCTTTGTAGCTCAAAGTCTGGAGCAATCCACTGAGCTGTTAAGCTTAACGTGATCTTTATATATCACACGATCGGATCGGCTACATTTAGGAAATATCGGCCGATCGCCGATAGCATATTTTGATTAGAAATCGGCCGATACCGATTCATAGCCGATCGATCGTCCAATCTCTAGTAAATATACAGGGGTTGGACAAAATAACTGAAACACCTGGTTTTAGACCACAATAATTTATTAGTATGGTGTAGGGCCTCCTTTTGCGGCCAATACAGCGTCAATTCGTCTTGGAAATGACATATACAAGTCCTGCACAGTGGTCAGAGGGATTTTAAGCCATTCTTCTTGCAGGATAGTGGCCAGGTCACTACGTGATGCTGGTGAATGAAAACGTTTCCTGACTCGCTTCTCCAAAACACCCCAAAGTGGCTCAATAATATTTAGATCTGGTGACTGTGCAGGCCATGGGAGATGTTCAACTTCACTTTCATGTTCATCAAACCAATCTTTCACCAGTCTTGCTGTGTGTATTGGTGCATTGTCATCCTGATACACGGCACCGCCATTGGATGCACATGGTCCTCCAGAATGGTTCGGTAGTCCTTGGCAGTGACGCGCCCATCTAGCACAAGTATTGGGCCAAGGGAATGCCATGATATGGCAGCCCAAACCATCACTGATCCACCCCCATGTTTCACTCTGGGCATGCAACAGTCTGGGTGGTACGCTTCTTTGGGGCTTCTCCACACCGTAACTCTCCCGGATGTGGGGAAAACAGTAAAGGTGGACTCATCAGAGAACAATACATGTTTCACATTGTCCACAGCCCAAGATTTGCTCTCCTTGCACCATTGAAACCGACGTTTGGCATTGGCACGAGTGACCAAAGGTTTGGCTATAGCAGCCCGGCCGTGTATATTGACCCTGTGGAGCTCCCGACGGACAGTTCTGGTGGAAACAGGAGAGTTGAGGTGCACATTTAATTCTGCCGTGATTTGGGCAGCCGTGGTTTTATGTTTTTTTGGATACAATCCGGGTTAGCACCCGAACATCCCTTTCAGACAGCTTCCTCTTGCGTCCACAGTTAATCCTGTTGGATGTGGTTTGTCCTTCTTGGTGGTATGCTGACATTACCCTGGATACCTGGATGACCCTGGATGACAGGTGTTTCAGTTATTTTGTCCAACCCCTATATATAGGGGTTGGACAAAATAACTGAAACACCTGTCATTTTAGTGTGGGAGGTTTCATGGCTAAATTGAACCAGTCTGGTGGCCAATCTTCATTAATTGCACATTGCACCAGTAAGAGCAGAGTGTGAAGGTTCAATTAGCAGGGTAAGAGCACAGTTTTGCTCAAAATATTGCAATGCACACAACATTATGGGTGACATACCAGAGTTCAAAAGAGGACAAATTGTTGGTGCACGTCTTGCTGGCGCATCTGTGACCAAGACAGCAAGTCTTTGTGATGTATCAAGAGCCACGGTATCCAGGGTAATGTCAGCATACCACCAAGAAGGCAAAGCGGGTCAGCGAGATATGGGAGGATTTCTGGGCTCCCCGGGAGAATTTATGCTTTTATCAAAGGTCAGGAAATCCGAAAAGTTGTGTTGACAAGAGCAAAACCAGCGGGAGGTGAACACGCCCACCACTTTCTTTCCCACAACGAAGCACCCAGTAGCCAGCAGCGTGGTTATTGGATCCATCTGCATCTCCGCTTTTCGGTGAAATGACGTCAAGCGTAAAGTGTCCGGCAACACGTGCAAGGAATTCCCTCCTGTCAATCACGATTAAAGTCTACACGAGAAAGCTATCATTCCACTATCATTCCTTGTAACATAGGGCATGTTCGTGTAATCGGACCAGCCGGTTATTAGGACCAAAACGATCGCGTCCCGATGTGGTCCGATTAACCGGATTCGACTGTATATATATATATACAGTGTATCACAAAAGTGAGTACACCCCTCACATTTCTGCAGATATTTAAGTATATCTTTTCATGGGACAACACTGACAAAATGACACTTTGACACAATGAAAAGTAGTCTGTGTGCAGCTTATATAACAGTGTAAATTTATTCTTCCCTCAAAATAACTCAATATACAGCCATTAATGTCTAAACCACCGGCAACAAAAGTGAGTACACCCCTTAGTGAAAGTTCCTGAAGTGTCAATATTTTGTGTGGCCACCATTATTTCCCAGAACTGCCTTAACTCTCCTGGGCATGGAGTTTACCAGAGCTTCACAGGTTGCCACTGGAATGCTTTTCCACTCCTCCATGACGACATCACGGAGCTGGCGGATATTCGAGACTTTGCGCTCCTCCACCTTCCGCTTGAGGATGCCCCAAAGATGTTCTATTGGGTTTAGGTCTGGAGACATGCTTGGCCAGTCCATCACCTTTACCCTCAGCCTCTTCAATAAAGCAGTGGTCGTCTTAGAGGTGTGTTTGGGGTCATTATCATGCTGGAACACTGCCCTGCGACCCAGTTTCCGGAGGGAGGGGATCATGCTCTGCTTCAGTATTTCACAGTACATATTGGAGTTCATGTGTCCCTCAATGAAATGTAACTCCCCAACACCTGCTGCACTCATGCAGCCCCAGACCATGGCATTCCCACCACCATGCTTGACTGTAGGCCTGACACACTTATCTTTGTACTCCTCACCTGATTGCCGCCACACATGCTTGAGACCATCTGAACCAAACAAATTAATCTTGGTCTCATCAGACCATAGGACATGGTTCCAGTAATCCATGTCCTTTGTTGACATGTCTTCAGCAAACTGTTTGCGGGCTTTCTTGTGTAGAGACTTCAGAAGAGGCTTCCTTCTGGGGTGACAGCCATGCAGACCAATTTGATGTAGTGTGCGGCGTATGGTCTGAGCACTGACAGGCTGACCCCCCACCTTTTCAATCTCTGCAGCAATGCTGACAGCACTCCTGCGCCTATCTTTCAAAGACAGCAGTTGGATGTGACGCTGAGCACGTGCACTCAGCTTCTTTGGACGACCAACGCGAGGTCTGTTCTGAGTGGACCCTGCTCTTTTAAAACGCTGGATGATCTTGGCCACTGTGCTGCAGCTCAGTTTCAGGGTGTTGGCAATCTTCTTGTAGCCTTGGCCATCTTCATGTAGCGCAACAATTCGTCTTTTAAGATCCTCAGAGAGTTCTTTGCCATGAGGTGCCATGTTGGAACTTTCAGTGACCAGTATGAGAGAGTGTGAGAGCTGTACTACTAAATTGAACACACCTGCTCCCTATGCACACCTGAGACCTAGTAACACTAACGGGTCACATGACGTTTTGGAGGGAAAATGACAAGCAGTGCTCAATTTGGACATTTAGGGGTGTAGTCTCTTAGGGGTGTACTCACTTTTGTTGCCGGTGGTTTAGACATTAATGGCTGTATATTGAGCTATTTTGAGGGAAGAATAAATTGACACTGTTATATAAGCTGCACACGGACTACTTTTCATTGTGTCAAAGTGTCATTTTGTCAGTGTTGTCCCATGAAAAGATATACTTAAATATCTGCAGAAATGTGAGGGGTGTACTCACTTTTGTGATACACTGTATGTATATATAGTGTATCACAAAAGTGAGTACACCCCTCACATTTCTGCAAATATTTCATTATATCTTTTCATGGGACAACACTATAGACATGAAACTTGGATATAATTTAGAGTAGTCAGTGTACAGCTTGTATAGCAGTGTAGATTTACTGTCTTCTGAATATAACTCAACACACAGCCATTAATGTCTAAATAGCTGGCAACATAAGTGAGTACACCCCACAGTGAACATGTCCAAATTGTGCCCAAATGTGTCGTTGTCCCTCCCTGGTGTCATGTGTCAAGGTCCCAGGTGTAAATGGGGAGCAGGGCTGTTAAATTTGGTGTTTTGGGTACAATTCTCTCATACTGGCCACTGGATATTCAACATGGCACCTCATGGCAAAGAACTCTCTGAGGATGTGAGAAATATAATTGTTGCTCTCCACAAAGATGGCCTGGGTTATAAGAAGATTGCTAACACCCTGAAACTGAGCTACAGCATGGTGGTCAAGGTCATACAGCGGTTTTCCAGGACAGGTTCCACTCGGAACAGGCTTCGCCAGGGTCGACCAAAGAAGTTGAGTCCACGTGTTCGGCGTCATATCCAGAGGTTGGCTTTAAAAAATAGACACATGAGTGCTGCCAGCATTGCTGCAGAGGTTGAAGACGTGGGAGGTCAGCCTGTCAGTGCTCAGACCATACGCCGCACACTGCATCAACTCGGTCTGCATGGTCGTCATCCCAGAAGGAAGCTGACGCACAAGAAAGCCCGCAAACAGTTTGCTGAAGACAAGCAGTCCAAGAACATGGATTACTGGAATGCCCTGTGGTCTGACGAGACCAAGATAAACTTGTTTGGCTCAGATGGTGTCCAGCATGTGTGGCGGCGCCCTGGTGAGAAGTACCAAGACAACTGTATCTTGCCTACAGTCAAGCATGGTGGTGGTAGCATCATGGTCTTGGGCTGCATGAGTGTTGCTGGCACTGGGGAGCTGCAGTTCATTGAGGGAAACATGAATTCCAACATGTACTGTGACATTCTGAAACAGAGCATGATCCCCTTCCTTCGAAAACTGGGCCTCATGGCAGTTTTCCAACAGGATAACGACCCCAAACACAACCTCCAAGATGACAACTGCCTTGCTGAGGAAGCTGAAGGTAAAGGTGATGGACTAAACCCAATTGAGCACCTGTGGCGCATCCTCAAGTGGAAGGTGGAGGAGTTCAAGGTGTCTAACATCCACCAGCTCCGTGATGTCATCATGGAGGAGTGGAAGAGGATTCCAGTAGCAACCTGTGCAGCTCTGGTGAATTCCATGCCCAGGAGGGTTAAGGCAGTGCTGGATAATAATGGTGGTCACACAAAATATTGACACTTTGGGCACAATTTGGACATGTTCACTGTGGGGTGTACTCACTTATGTTGCCAGCTATTTAGACATTAATGGCTGTGTTGAGTTATTTTCAGAAGACAGTAAATCTACACTGCTATACAAGTTGTACACTGACTACTCTAAGTTATATCCAAGTTTTATTTCTACAGTATAGTGTTGTCCCATGAAAAGATATAATAAAATATTTGCAGAAATGTGAGGGGTGTACTCACTTTTGTGATACACTGTATATATATATTTATATATATATTTATATATATATATATATATATATATATATATATATATATATATATATATATATATATATATATATATATATATATATATATATATATATATATATATAAATTTATTATTTTTATATTTATTTGTTAATGAATACATTAAAAATATATATATGAAAAATATATAAATGTATTTATTCATTTATTTTTCTCTAGGCTGCTCTCATATATAGTGGCTGCCACAGCGGACCTGACGCAATCCTCCTAGTTTTTTCCGGGCTTGGGACCAGCACAGAGAGCACACCTCCCAGTTGCTATGCAGTTTCGGCCACCCTCCTGGACCTGAACATTGGCCAATCACGTCCATCCAGACACCCCGCCAGCCTATAGATTTGAACCTTGGATCACAGAGATGAAAGGTAGGAAACATCCAGTCCATCACAGAGCAAACACAGTTACACACACACTCATATGTAGGGCAATTTAGTATCTGCAGTTAGTAACTCCACACAGAAAGGACCTCGAACCCAGGTGGAACATTGCTACCAACCAAGCCACTGCACTTATTAAGGATTGTATGCAGACACAGTAACATACAATGAGAGCAAAGTACACTTAAAGCATTTAGAAATAAAAGCATCAAATGTTTTGACTGGCTGGTAACTAGGATGTTGTGTTTGTGCGTCACACCACTTTGTGGAACTTTGTGCCAGAGGGGATTTAATTTCACCTCAACGCTTTTAACACCACCCAGGACTACAGCACACAAAAAATCCACCCACTCGAATACAGTCGAAACACGCTCGGCCTGCACGATCCAGCGTAATTAACTTTGTTTATTTATCCAGATAGAAAACGAGCTGCAAACCAAATCCATTCGTGTCAGATCGAGCCGCGTGTTTATTAACGTTTACCTAACAAATGAAGGGACATCTTGGGTCAAAAATTCAATCCTATCATATCAATCAGCGACACCTTTCGGAAAACCGTTTCTGACCCGGATTTTCCGAGACCCGAGCGAGTGCAAAATCATTGTTCTCGGTTTCCCGCCATGGAGTGTCAAACAGCGAATTTGCGCGACTGATTGCGTGTTTGAAACTCTGGATATACAAGGTGGAAGGGAACTCGGGGCATCAAACAGCTGTGTAGTTTGTTTAAACGTCGTAATGAATCGTGACATAAGTAGATGATGAGCAAACAGGCGCGGTTTGAAAGCTCGCTCGCCTGGGTGGCATCGGTTTATCGCCATGTATAAGCAACATCGGTGGAACCAGATGTGGAGTAACTCGGAGCAGGTGGCGGTCCGGTCGGAGACGGACGAAGCACGGGAAGGTGGCGTGAGACTCGCTGTGGATGCGAATTGCCTGCTCGTTACATATACATGTATACATAAATTGGTCGTGTCTGATGTGTGTGCATATATATACAGTGTATCACAAAAGTGAGTACACCCCTCACATTTCTGCAAATATTTCATTATATCTTTTCATGGGACAACACTATAGACATGAAACTTGGATATAATTTAGAGTAGTCAGTGTACAGCTTGTATAGCAGTGTAGATTTACTGTCTTCTGAAAATAACTCAACACACAGCCATTAATGTCTAAATAGCTGGCAACATAAGTGAGTACACCCCACAGTGAACATGTCCAAATTGTGCCCAAATGTGTCGTTGTCCCTCCCTGGTGTCATGTGTCAAGGTCCCAGGTGTAAATGGGGAGCAGGGCTGTTAAATTTGGTGTTTTGGGTACAATTCTCTCATACTGGCCACTGGATATTCAACATGGCACCTCATGGCAAAGAACTCTCTGAGGATGTGAGAAATAGAATTGTTGCTCTCCACAAAGATGGCCTGGGCTATAAGAAGATTGCTAACACCCTGAAACTGAGCTACAGCATGGTGGCCAAGGTCATACAGCGCTTTTCCAGGACAGGTTCCACTCGGAACAGGCTTCGCCAGGGTCCACCAAAGAAGTCGAGTCCACGTGTTCGGCGTCATATCCAGAGGTTGGCTTTAAAAAATAGACACATGAGTGCTGCCAGCATTGCTGTAGAGGTTGAAGACGTGGGAGGTCAGCCTGTCAGTGCTCAGACCATACGCCGCACACTGCATCGACTCGGTCTGCATGGTCGTCATCCCAGAAGGAAGCTGACGCACAAGAAAGCCAGCAAACAGTTTGCTGAAAACAAGCAGTCCAAGAACATGGATTACTGGAATGCCCTGTGGTCTGACGAGACCAAGATAAACTTGTTTGGCTCAGATGGTGTCCAGCATGTGTGGCGGCGCCCTGGTGAGAAGTACCAAGACAACTGTATCTTGCCTACAGTCAAGCATGGTGGTGGTAGCATCATGGTCTTGGGCTGCATGAGTGTTGCTGGCACTGGGGAGCTGCAGTTCATTGAGGGAAACATGAATTCCAACATGTACTGTGACATTCTGAAACAGAGCATGATCCCCTCCCTTCGAAAACTGGGCCTCATGGCAGTTTTCCAACAGGATAACGACCCCAAACACAACCTCCAAGATGACAACTGCCTTGCTGAGGAAGCTGAAGGTAAAGGTGATGGACTAAACCCAATTGAGCACCTGTGGCGCATCCTCAAGTGGAAGGTGGAGGAGTTCAAGGTGTCTAACATCCACCAGCTCCGTGATGTCATCATGGAGGAGTGGAAGAGGATTCCAGTAGCAACCTGTGCAGCTCTGGTTACCAGGAGGGTTAAGGCAGTGCTGGATAATAATGGTGGTCACACAAAATATTGACACTTTGGGCACAATTTGGACATGTTCACTGTGGGGTGTACTCACTTATGTTGCCAGCTATTTAGACATTAATGGCTGTGTGTTGAGTTATTTTCAGAAGACAGTAAATCTACACTGCTATACAAGCTGTACACTGACTACTCTAAGTTATATCCAAGTTTTATTTCTATAGTGTTGTCCCATAAAAAGATATAATAAAATATTTGCAGAAATGTGAGGGGTGTACTCACTTTTGTGATACACTGTATATATATAAATTAGTTCTCTCTCTCTCTCTCTCTCTCTCTCTCTCTCTCTCTCTCTCTCTCTCTCTCTCTCTCTATATATATATATATATATATATATATATATATATATATATATATATATATATATATATATATATATACTGTATATATATACAGTATATATATATATCTATATCTATATATCTTTTTAAAAATATTTATTTATATATTTATTTATTAAATGGTCGTGTCTGATGTGTGTGTATATATATAATTAGTTGTGTCTGATATATAAATATATATATTTTATTATTTATCTGATATACTGTATATATATATATTATTTATTTATTAATTGGTCGTGTCTGGTGTGTATATATATACATATATATATATATATATATATATGTATATATATATATATATATATATATATATATACTGTATATATATTGTTTTTTTGTATTTATGTATATATAGATTAATTAGTTGTGTCTGATATATATATATGTATATATATATATATATATATATATATTTATATATACAGTATATGTATTCATATATATACAGTGTATCACAAAAGTGAGTACACCCCTCACATTTCTGCAGATATTTAAGTATATCTTTTCATGGGACAACACTGACAAAATGACACTTTGACACAATGAAAAGTAGTCTGTGTGCAGCTTATATAACAGTGTAAATTTATTCTTCCCTCAAAATAACTCAATATACA
Organism: Trichomycterus rosablanca; assembly: GCF_030014385.1. Lineage (NCBI taxonomy): Eukaryota > Metazoa > Chordata > Actinopteri > Siluriformes > Trichomycteridae > Trichomycterus > Trichomycterus rosablanca. Next base: position 14,268,047 of record NC_086008.1, on the reverse strand, counting down.
GCCATTAATGTCTAAACCACCGGCAACAAAAGTGAGTACACCCCTAAGAGACTACACCCCTAAATGTCCAAATTGAGCACTGCTTGTCATTTTCCCTCCAAAATGTCATGTGATTTGTTAGTGTTACTAGGTCTCAGGTGTGCATAGGGAGCAGGTGTGTTCAATTTAGTAGTACAGCTCTCACACTCTCTCACACTGGTCACTGAAAGTTCCAACATGGCACCTCATGGCAAAGAACTCTCTGAGGATCTTAAAAGACGAATTGTTGCGCTACATGAAGATGGCCAAGGCTACAAGAAGATTGCCAACACCCTGAAACTGAGCTGCAGCACAGTGGCCAAGATCATCCAGCGTTTTAAAAGAGCAGGGTCCACTCAGAACAGACCTCGCGTTGGTCGTCCAAAGAAGCTGAGTGCACATGCTCAGCGTCACATCCAACTGCTGTCTTTGAAAGATAGGCGCAGGAGTGCTGTCAGCATTGCTGCAGAGATTGAAAAGGTGGGCGGTCAGCCTGTCAGTGCTCAGACCATACGCCGCACACTACATCAAATTGGTCTGCATGGCTGTCACCCCAGAGGGAAGCCTCTTCTGAAGTCTCTACACAAGAAAGCCTGCAAACAGTTTGCTGAAGACATGTCAACAAAGGACATGGATTACTGGAACCATGTCCTATGGTCTGATGAGACCAAGATTAATTTGATTGGTTCAGATGGTCTCAAGCATGTGTGGCAGCAATCAGGTGAGGAGTACAAAGATAAGTGTGTCATGTCTACAGTCAAGCATGGTGGTGGGAATGCCATGGTCTGGGGCTGCATGAGTGCAGCATGTGTTGGGGAGTTACATTTCATTGAGGGACACATGAACTCCAATATGTACTGTGAAATACTGAAGCAGAGCATGATCCCCTCCCTCTGGAAACTGGGTCGCAGGGCAGTGTTCCAGCATGATAATGACCCCAAACACACCTCTAAGACGACCACTGCTTTATTGAAGAGGCTGAGGGTAAAGGTGATGGACTGGCCAAGCATGTCTCCAGACCTAAACCCAATAGAACATCTTTGGGGCATCCTCAAGCGGAAGGTGGAGGAGCGCAAAGTCTCGAATATCCGCCAGCTCCGTGATGTCGTCATGGAGGAGTGGAAAAGCATTCCAGTGGCAACCTGTGAAGCTCTGGTAAACTCCATGCCCAGGAGAGTTAAGGCAGTTCTGGGAAATAATGGTGGCCACACAAAATATTGACACTTCAGGAACTTTCACTAAGGGGTGTACTCACTTTTGTTGCCGGTGGTTTAGACATTAATGGCTGTATATTGAGTTATTTTGAGGGAAGAATAAATTTACACTGTTATATAAGCTGCACACAGACTACTTTTCATTGTGTCAAAGTGTCATTTTGTCAGTGTTGTCCCATGAAAAGATATACTTAAATATCTGCAGAAATGTGAGGGGTGTACTCACTTTTGTGATACACTGTATATATAAAATAATTTATTACTATTATTTATTTATATATTTATTTATTTATTTATTAATTGGTCATGTCTATATGTGAACAATGGACAACCCCCACCCAGACCTAGCCGATCATGTCTGTGTGTTGACGCCCGTTCGGTCGATAACAGTGGGCTAGCGCAACTTGCGTCGCAACCAAAACCGTTAATTCTGGGCGATTAATAAAAACGCTAATTGGAAATGATTCAGCCGTTCAGTATTCTGGCTGCATCCCAATCCACTTACAAACTGTTAGCTGTTATGCTATGTAGCACTTAACACTTAGCATCTAACACTATCAACTTAGCCATAGTATTAGCTAGCAAACACAATTTACCGTAGCTAGCATGAAATTCCAAAAGACTTTAGATACCTAATAAACTTACATACAGAAACTTATTACAGCACTCAATAAGCATGTTGCTAAGCTAGCTTGTTAACTCAGTTTTACAGACAAAGAAAGAAACACACTGCTTTAGTCACATTAGCAATTTTCGGCTGCATCCCAATCCACTTACAAACTGTTAGCTGTTGTACTATGTTGTACTTAACACTCAGCATCTAACACTAGCAACTTAGCCATAGTATTTACCTTGTACTGTTTTTTTTTTTTTCTAGCCTAGCTATAGTGCTAACCTTGTAATATTTGTTCCTTGTTATAGCCTAGCCATAGTGCTAACCTTGTAATATCTGTTCCTTGTTATTGCCTAGCTATAGTGTTAACCTTATCATTGTTCTTGGTCATACCCTAGCCCTAGTGCTAACTTGTTAATCCTTGTTATAGCCTAGCCATAGTGCTAACCTTGTAATATCTGTTCCTAGTTATCGCCTAGCCATAGTGCTAACCTTGTAATATCTGTTCCTTGTTATCGCCTAGCTATAGTGTTAACCTTATCATTGTTCTTTGTCATACCCTAGCCCTAGTGCTAACTTTTTAATCCTTGTTATAGCCTAGCCATAGTGCTAACTTTTTAATCCTTGTTATAGCCTAGCCATAGTGCTAACTTTGCAATCCTTGTTTTAGCCTAGCCATAGTGCTAACTTTGCAATCCTTGTTATAGCCTAGCCATAGTGCTAACTTTGTAATCCTTCACACAGGGATCAGTATCGCATACGGAGATCGGAGAGTCACGCACTGATCTCCATTATTCCTCGTCTCTGTGCAGGCATATCAGCCAGCCAGCAGAGGTCACAATTGCAACAGTGATGAGGAATCCTGTCGGCCCTCCCACCCGGCAGACGTTAGCCAATCGTGTCTAGAAATAAACGGCATGTCGGAAAAGCCCGCAAGTCACATCGCACTTGACAGATCAAAGCGGTCACTTGCACCCCTGCCTCTATCACTATAAATATCAGAAGAAACAAAGCCAGTTTCTTGCTCGGCGTAGTGGTTTTGCATCCAACCGCCCGGAACTGGTCAGTCCTAATGAGTTAGAACAAAGATCCGTGTGGTCACGTTCCATGTACTGTCACGATTGTTAAATAGATCACATGTGGGTTGCATTAACGACTGAAAAACAAGCTTTTTCGTCATGGCCGGGGCGGGCAGTACTACTAATACTACTAATTCGGGGCAAATCCTGGCACTAGGGCTGCTCCACAAATAAAGTCAGCTCGTAAACGTATTAATTTAGAAGGTTTAGAAGATGTTCTAGGGGGGGTGATGATGGTGTTGGGGGCCATTCAGCAACATGGATCGTGTGGAACCTGTGAGGACTTTTGCACGGCTACTCTAAATAACATGACCACCTCACTCACTTCCACACTCACTGTACATTTTATCAGCTCCACTTACCATATAGAAGCACTTTGTAGTTCTACAATTACTGACTGTAGTCCATCTGATCTCTGTAAGTGTCTTTTTAGCCTGCTTTCACCCTGTTCTTTAATGGTCAGGACCCCCACAGGGGTGACACTTACATGGTGGTGGTGTGTTAGTGTGTGTTGTGCTGGTACGAGTGGATCAGACACAGCAGCGCTGATGCAGTTTTTAAACACCTTACTATCACTGCTGGACTAAGAATACTCCACCAACCACCGACTCAAACAGCAGCAATAGATGAGCGATCGTCTCTGACTTTACATCTACAAGGTGGACCAACTAGGTAGTAGTGGACACGGTATTTAAAAACCTATACCAGCACAACTCACACCACCGCCGTGTCAGTGTCACTGCAGTGCTGAGAATCATCCACAACCTAAATAATACCTGCTCTCTGGTGGTCCTGTAGGGGTCCTGACCATTGGAAAAACAGCCTGAAAGCAGGCTTAAAAAGTATGTAGAGAAATAAATGGACTACAGTCAGTAATTGTAGAACTACAAAATGCTTCTATATGGTAAGTGGAGCTGATAAAATGGACAGTAAGTGTAGAAACAAGGATGTGGTTTTAATGTTATGGCTGATCAGTGTATCTAGCTTGGAGGTCAGTGGTAGCACAGCGGTTAGGGTTCTGGACTAGAAATCAGGTCACCAATTCAAGCCCCATCACCACCAAGTTGGAGTTCCTGAGCAAACCCTCAAATGCTTGATTTGTATTCAGTCATGTATTCAGTACGCTAAATGCCGCAAATTTATCCAAATGTAGCCAACATAACCCGAACCAGACTAAAGTGGTCAGTCAAAAAAAAGTGTAACGGTGGTGTAATAGACTCCGGCAGATAACTAGGTCTGGCAAATATGAGGTGGATTATTCTTGACGAATGTATGCTATCTGCGAAGTTTGGTGGAGGATGCATAGCAACCAAGTTGCAAGAAGTGTGTAAGTTTCATTGTAATGGCAACATGGCTTAAAAAATTTTACCATCTTTGAACAATTTAGGAATGTATCGGACCACCCAAAGGGAGTCGGCGACTCAAAATCCTGTAGTGTGAAAAGTGTCGCGATCAGGTTGTGACTGGCAGCGAGTGCGCTGTCGAGCTCCAGCCAAATAGAACGCGTGATTCGGAGCGAGGGGAAACCCGGGGGAGGGGTCGGATAAGGTCTGATGGGGCATAATGTAGTTTCTATCAGAATACATCAGCACACACAAGCTTTACAGTATCCGTGACCTTATCGTCCACGCCAAACCATAATACCCACGTTGCATTTCTGCACAGACGCCTCGGTGTGTTGACCAGGGTCCTTGCACAGCATTTAAAGACCCCAACCATATAGTCCGATCTTTCCCCCACCCAGCAGACTCGGTGGCAGACCCAATTGTGCCTGCTAGATGGCGCCCAGCCAACCGGTGGCAGAGCCGAGATTCAAACCGAGGTGTTCAGAATCGCAGCGATGGTAGCTGTGCCAGCGGAATTTCCCACTGCGCCAGCGGAATTTCCCGCTGCGCCACCTGGGCGCCATCCAGATGTTATTTAATAAGATTCGAAGATGACCCCATTGCGATTTGGTACTGTTTTCTCTCTTCGGTACTGCTTTACCTCTTGGCTCTAAGCAAAACGGCCCTCGAGGCCACGATAAGCAAAACCTTTTTTTTTCTCTTTTCCCTCCCAGTGACTCACATCAGCCAGTGACATGACCAGCATCACCACTGAACCAACGTCACCACCGGCTCTCTGCATCGCACCCCAGAAAAGACAGCTTCTGTTCGCGCCACCAAAAACGGCCAGACACAAGGTTGGCGGAAAATGTTTTGCGTGAACTTTGTGACTCGATGACAAATCGCGAAACGCGTTTCGTAATTTTATGTCGAGCCCAGCATGTCCTATCAACAAGTGACCAACTGTGCTATCTACAGTTGAAAGGACAGTTTGTGAATCGCTCGGACAAACACGTCCTGCCTAAACGTCCTGCCCAGCATGTCCTATAAACAAGTGACCAACTGTGCTATCTACAGTTGAAAGGACAGTTTGTGAATCGCTCAGACAAACACGTCCTGCCTAAACGAGTTATAGTTGAAGTCCACTTTTTCTATTTTTTATTTTAGAAAAATAAAAATCTTAGACTTGGGGACTTTTATCCCCAAGTCTAATCATGTCCAATTGACCTTGAATGCGTCCTTTATACTGATTCGACCCTTCAGCGCTGACTGAGGACGCCTCTTAACTGACATACCGGCATGTACAGTCAGTACGGATTGTGCATTTTTGACCTGCATGAGTCGAGTTCATACACTTGACAGGCACTGTGCTCGGAGGGCCACACCCCCACCAGCGTTATTCCTCAGCCCTGTGCAGGCGCCATCAGTCAGCCAGCAGGGGCCGCAGTCGCACCAGTTATGAAGACCTACGATCCGACTTTCTTTACCCTTTTACCCTGAACAACAGCCGATCGTTGTTCATGCGGCCGCCCAGCCCGGTCGGAAAGGCAGAGCTGAGATACGATACGATGTATTCGAAACCCCAACTCTGGTGAGCTAGCGTACTTTACCGCTGCGCCACCTGAGCGGCCTAAGTCCACTTTTTCTTGATTTTTATATAATTTTATTCATTGTAAATTCCGAACCTCAAAACATTCTCCATTTATTGGTGTACTTGAAAATAGATCAAAACAAGAATTTCGTTACATCACGAGAAGCTTTTAATAATAAAACTACAGCGCTGGGATTCTGAACTCCCTGAGTTCAGCTCCTACCGGTTGGCCGGGCGCCCTCTAACGGGCACAACTGGCGGTGTCCGCAGCAGACGACATTGGCCACTAGTCTGCTCAGTGAGAAATGCCAGACTAATAAGGGGGGCGCGGTCTTTGACTGTGCGTAGGGACCCTGGTTAGTAGCCATCGGCATCTGTACAAAAGTGGAACGTGTCCAGCGAGTGACTCTCCATGCGCGAGACTGGCCTTACATGCAAATCAACCAAAGTTTGGGCAAATAAGAACGGGTCGGAAGGAGCATGTATAGGCAAAATTTACCTTCCTCAGATAGGATCAGGGTCTCCAGCAGCGGAAGACTAATTGGCTATACTAAATTGGGAGGAAAAGGGGAGAATCTGCATAAATAAAAATTAGGGCTGTCAAACGATTAAAAATTTTAATCGCGATTAATCTCAGAATTTCATATAGTTAATCGCGATTAATCACATTAAATAAAATCTGTGTAAATGTTATAGAAAACAAGGTTTTTTAAGTGAAATGTGAAAAGTGGACGTTTCTACACGAAGTGAGTGTGTTTTGACCCTTTTGGGGCTTCCATAGTTCATGGACTAGCGTGCTTGACTCCGGTATTCAGTGCCGTAACAGATTAAGTTAATAAAGTGTTTTGCTCCCGACAACTTGTGAATATACCGTGTATTTATTTCTTTATTATGCAAGTGCATCCCTACGACGCTCAGTTATAATATTTTAACAAACCGCAAATGAACAACGGTGGCAAGTCTGACATTAAAACATTGGTTCTACCAGTCAAGTCTCAACATGAACTAGAATTTGCGTTAACGGCACTTTTTTTTAATCGCGTTAAATTGAGATTGCGTTAATGCGTTATTATCGCGTTAACTTCGACAGCCCTAATAAAAATAAAAAAAACGAATATTATGACATGCTGGGATCATCATATTTTACAATGAATTGTGGAATCCATGCCAGCTTGAGTTCCTCCCTTGTCTCCACCCCTGTCTCTTGATTTGCCCTAGTCTTTGTAATGATCACCTGTTCCTTGTTATGTAATTATTATCATATGTATAAGTTACCCAAGTTTCCCTATTTATTTGAAGGATTGTTAGTTGTAGGTAGGAGTTAGTACCACTGTAGGTAAGAGTTGGCCGCTGTAGGTAGCTGTGGGAAGGAGTTAGCCAGCTGTATGTAGAAGTTGGCTGTAGTAGGCGGCATTAGTTAGCCAGCAGGGGCCGCAGTTGCACCAGTTATGAGGATCTATGGTCCGACTTTTTTACCCTTATGAACAACAGCCAATCGTTGTTCATGCAGCCGCCCAGCCCGGTCGGAAAGGCAGAGCTGAGATTCGATCCGATGTATTCGAAACCCCAACTCTGGTGTGCTAGCATACTTTTTGCCACCTGAGCGGCCTGTATGTATTTTTTTATCAACCTTATCTTGCCGAACATATTGAGCATTACGTTCACTTCTCTAATTGTTTTTAAAAAAAAAACTACCCCAGGAAAGATGCCCCTTTGTAAGGTTCCTGCAGCATGTACACAGACCATTACTCAGCCAGCCAACGTCATCCCGTGTTTACGCAATCAGCTCTCGCTCCGAACAGAACTGACGGAGGAAGTACCTCTCAAACTATCAACATCGGCTCTCATTGCGTGGCAACAACACAGCGCGGACTGAGAAATGCACTCTTCCCACCTCTCAGTCCAAACACTTCAGAGTGTGTGTACATGTGGAAGCCAGCGACCCCACGCTGTGGCCCGGGACGGTCCCCGAGCGCTATATTTGGTATGGAAAAGTTACCTTACCTCGGGGACGGAGCGGGCGGCCGGCGAGTCCTGGTGGTTGGCAAGGATGAGAACGGGGAGCGTGCAAAGCTGGGGATGCTGCAGGGCCTGCTGGAGCTCAGATCGGCAGAGCGTCATCTCCTCGTCCGAAATGGTGCTGTTGAGGACGAATATCACCCCCTGGGAGCCCTGGTAGTAGCGGCTCCAGTACTTCTTGATACTGTCTGCCCCTGTCGTGAGGGAAAATGTCATCTATCAGTCATGTTTCTGGATTGGTTACCGTGTTCTCCTCCGAGTTATGATCAACACATTCTGCTCCACTGTGCTTTATTTTCATTAAAGAGTTTGATTATTAGATTATTAATTATTTAGGGTGATGGTTGGTAATGGCAACTTTAAAAATCTACTTTTGCAACAATAATACTGTAGCTGCAAATCAGACTGTCTAGGATTTCTAGCAGGAACACTTATGGTCTGGACTTAGCCATTTTCAAAACATCTATTATTTATTTATTTAATTTTATTTAGATGTAAAAGAATCTGCGTCCTTAAATCAAATTCCACTTTCGAATGTACAGAACATTTTCCCAAGAGTCTTACGAGTGTATAGTGTAGTGAACCTAATTCAATCAATTAAAGTTTGTTAATTGGTTGATTAAGTAAATAAGGAGGGAATTACTGGTTTACTTAGTTTTCCATTAAAATAAATACAGTGGACCTTTGACTTATGAATTTAAGTGGTTCCAAAGGGCTGTTCTTAAGTCAAAATGTTCGTTGGTTAAACCTATTTTTCCCATAAGAAATAATGTAAACAGAACTAATCCGTGCCAGACCTCCCAAACCCCCCCCTTACCTAACCTTTCTAATGTCTTAAATGCTCTTTTTTGTTATAAATACAAGTATATTTTCCCTAAAATCTTAAATTATAGAATAGACATTCCTGTAATAAACAATAATAAACAATACACAGTAGTACTGTACTGTACATAAACACACATCACATTTCAGTACAGTACATGTGCTGTATAATACACCATAATAAATTGTATCTACCAGAAACGACAATAACTCTCATATTTAACTATTATTTCAATAGCGTTGTATTTTGTAGGTGTAATTTCACGAAAGAATAACTTCCTTCTCTCTTACTCACTGTCCCCTCTGTCTGATGCACAGTGACAGCTACTGGCAGGAGTAATTATACAACAACAAAAAACTGCGCTTTCTCTGCACCTTCTCTGGGGACATTTTAATATAGAATTTTACAAAATATAAAGAAAATACCGGAAAAACACTGTGCTGTCCGAATGTTTGCCCACTGTGTGTATATACATATATATATATACTGTATATATATGATATATAATGTGTATATGTAATGATATCGAAATGTTCGTATGGTAAACTGTTCGTAACTCAAGGATCTACTGTATAATTTAACAAAGCACTTCTCAGGTTTTCTTTTGTTTTAAACATAATTTTGGCTCCTACAATTATGCACTCGGTGTAATTTTTGCCAATTTAAATGCTTTTTTATATTTTTTTTGTCTGGCTAAAAAAGCAGGAATCAGTCAAGAAGCTAAAATAGAGCCGCTCAGGTGGCGCAGCGGTAAAGTTCGCTAGCGCACCAGAGTTGGGGTTTCGAATACATCGTATCAAATCTCAGCTCTGCCTTTCCGACCGGGCTGGGCGGCAGCATGAACAACGATCGGCTGTTGTTCAGGGTTAGAGGGTAAGAAATTCGGATCACAGGTCCTCATAACTGGTGCGACTGCGGCCCCTGCTGGCTGACCGATGGCACCTTCTCAGGGTTGAGGAATGATGCTGATGGGGGTGTGGCCCTCATCACAGTACACAGTGCTCGTCAAGTGTATGAACTCGACTCGTGCCGATGAAAAATGCAGTCTGTACTGACTGTACATGCCGGAGGGGGCGTATGTCAGTTGAGAGACGCAATCAGGGTAATTGGACTCGACTAGAGGAGAAAATTGGGGGGGCGAATAGAAAATTTAATACATATATAGAAAACTTAAAAAAACCACTAAATATTATTTCTCCAAACTCAATCCTTCTGGCTAATCACACCAAGAAAGGAACCACAAGCCCTCAAACACGCTACAGAAAGCCAAGTACTTCACTCCAAGACTTTTAAATAAATAAGTAGTAAGTAATATTGTACAACTAAAAATAACGTTACTTCAGACGTCATAAAACAAAAGTCAACTCATTAAATGTTGGGTTTTTTCAAGCCCCCATTGGAGTGATTTGCTTCTTCCTGGCAAGAACCGAACCTTAAAATGGAATTTCTGACATAGGGGTTGCATTATGAAGATGAGCAACAGATGAGATCAGAAACTACCCACTGACAAAAAATGAGGTATTTTAGCCAATTGTTCAAAATCAACCCCACTAATCTTTTTTGAATTTTTTTGCTTGCTTGGTAAGAGCTTTATTCTCTACATGAAGTATCTCATCTCCATCTTTTTGCCTTGGTCTGTAGCTGTTGTTCAAGGCTGCCTAAGGCACCTTATGGAGGGTCAGCCGTTGCAACAGCTTTTGTTAGGGGTCGAAGGACCAAAGTACGTTTTGTTTTCCCATTTTCTCTGCTAAAACAATCCAGCTGTTGGCATCTGTCATGGCATGGGTTGGATTTCTGCCCATTGCTACAAATCAATCTGATATGAAATGTAACATTTTTATGATTTACCTTTATCCATCCAGCCATTTAATGGCTTGAGAATTGTGGACACTAATTTTTGCTCGTTCTTGTTGCATACAAACATTCAGCTTCTGATTAGTCTCGGGTCGCCGTTGTCTCAATCATGTCTTCATAATTTGCTGTACATTTTTAATAGGAGAGGAGATAGATGCCAGTCAAGCAAACACACATTGTGTCTACGAAGCCTCAATATATTCTGGCAGCAGAATGTGAGTTGGCATTGACTTGCTGAATTAATCATGGCAACACAAATAATGCATCAAAACAAAACACAAAACGAAATATACTTAATTATTTTAATGAAAATGGTGACAATCTGTTCCCAGTGTGGTTTACAAGATGTAACGTAATGTAAAGCCTCCACGAGGGGGTGTTTGTGTACAAGTTCATTTTGTGTTTATCATTTACATTTACATTTTTGGCATTAAGCAGACACTTTTTTTTTATTCAAAGCGAGTACTGTGACAGTATCCAGTCTAAGCAATTGAGGGTTAAGGCCCTTGCTCAAGGGCCCAACAGCAGCAACCTGGCAAGAGTGGGGTTTGAACCAGTGACCTTCTGATTACTAGTCCAGTACCTTTACCACTAGGCTACAATTTGTTTATTTAATTATTTATTTTCTGTTTTATTTTAATTTATTTTTTATTAATTTTATTTTATTATTTATTATTATTATTATTATTTTATTTTATTATTTTTAATGATTTTTTATTATTATATTTTTTATTATATATATATATATATATATATATATATATATATATATATATATATATATATATATATATATATGTATATATATATATAATTTTTTTTTTTTTTTTTTTTTTTTTTTTTTTTTTTTTTTTTTTTTTATAGGCTTAGTTGTTTAAAGAATCTAAACTTATTATGAACTTATTACAAATGTACGCAGTTTTAAGACAACTCAACCCCCTAATGAAGCTAATTTTATTATATTGTGTGTTTAAGTTGACAGACAAACGATAGTCGAGTTTATTTTCTCAGCCTGAGCAACAGTAACAGACTCCAGGCAATAATTCAGCCTTATCGCGGAGACTCCTTGAGGCAGCGGGCTGTATAAAAACATTCAGGGGGGTCTTTGACCTCACCTACATATTCAACGTATATTTCTCTCACTGACCAAATTTGGTCAGGCCTCCCCTTTGGTGGTCCGGAGTCCTCATTCTGTGTTGTTTTTGTTCTAGAGGAGCTGATGTTCCTGTTGTGCTTAGTCGGGCCTCCAGTCAGGATACACAGTGCACCTGTTCTGGCCCCCGCATCCCACAGAACACATAAATCACCCGCCCTCGGCACCCGACGCTAACATTCTTCTTTTTTGGGGCTGGGGATTTTCTCTTTCTGTCTTTCTGTTTCACGTCCAGCTCTGTGACCCTTCAAAGAAGTATCTTTCTTCAGGATTTCTTGACTCGGGCGCATTCTCAGCTGGAAACGTTTAATCAAAAGAACACAAACATGAAATCCGGGACCACGGTAGCGCTGGCGGTTTGGAGAGGTGGGAAGTAATGAAAGTAATAATGGTTTTAAGTGTTTGTACTTTACTTAAGAGGGCAGTGTGGGGGCTGTCGTGTTCCCCTTGCCTCCTCTTGGGTTTCCACCTTGCCCTGTCTTCGCATTTTCTTCCTTTATATTTACCTTTCAGTGGATTCGTGAGTGAGGCCAGTCTTGCACATGGAGAGTCATGCACCGATCTCCACATCCCTCCACTTCTATATCTGTATATCTATATGTATCTATATCTATATCTATATCTATATATCTATATATATATATATATATATATATATATATATATATATATACAGTATATATACAGTGTATCACAAAAGTGAGTACACCCCTCACATTTCTGCAAATATTTTATTATATCTTTTCATGGGACAACACTATAGAAATAAAACTTGGATATAACTTAGAGTAGTCAGTGTACAACTTGTATAGCAGTGTAGATTTACTGTCTTCTGAAGATAACTCAACACACAGCCATTAATGTCTAAATAGCTGGCAACATAAGTGAGTACACCCCACAGTGAACATGTCCAAATTGTGCCCAAAGTGTCAATATTTTGTGTGACCACCATTATTATCCAGCACTGCCTTAACCCTCCTGGGCATGGAATTCACCAGAGCTGCACAGGTTGCTACTGGAATCCTCTTCCACTCCTCCATGATGACATCACGGAGCTGGTGGATGTTAGACACCTTGAACTCTTCCACCTTCCACTTGAGGATGCGCCACAGGTGCTCAATTGGGTTTAGTCCATCACCTTTACCTTCAGCTTCCTCAGCAAGGCAGTTGTCATCTTGGAGGTTGTGTTTGTGGTCGTTATCCTGTTGGAAAACTGCCATGAGGCCCAGTTTTCGAAGGGAGGGGATCATGCTCTGTTGCAGAATGTCACAGTACATGTTGGAATTCATGTTTCCCTCAATGAACTGCAGCTCCCCAGTGCCAGCAACACTCATGCAGCCTAAGACCATGATGCTACCACCACCATGCTTGACTGTAGGCAAGATCCAGTTGTCTTGGTACTTCTCACCAGGGCGCTGCCACACATGCTGGACACCATCTGAGCCAAACAAGTTTATCTTGGTCTCGTCAGACCACAGGGCATTCCAGTAATCCATGTTCTTGGACTGCTTGTTTTCAGCAAACTGTTTGCGGGCTTTCTTGTGCGTCAGCTTCCTTCTGGGATGACGACCGTGCAGACCGAGTTGATGCAGTGTGCGGCGTATGGTCTGAGCACTGACAGGCTGACCTCCCACGTCTTCAACCTCTGCAGCAATGCTTGCAGCACTCATGTGTCTATTTTTTAAAGCCAACCTCTGGATATGACGCCGAACACGTGGACTAAACTTCTTTGATCGACCCTGGCGAAGCCTGTTCCGAGTGGAACCTGTCCTGGAAAACCGCTGTATGACCTTGGCCACCATGCTGTAGCTCAGTTTCAGGGTGTTAGCAATCTTCTTATAGCCCAGGCCATCTTTGTGGAGAGCAACAATTCTATTTCTCACATCCTCAGAGAGTTCTTTGCCATGAGGTGCCATGTTGAATATCCAGTGGCCAGTATGAGAGAATTGTACCCAAAACACCAAATTTAACAGCCCTGCTCCCCATTTACACCTGGGACCTTGACACATGACACCAGGGAGGGACAACGACACATTTGGGCACAATTTGGACATGTTCACTGTGGGGTGTACTAGGGTTGGGCGGTATGACGATATTACCGTATACCGCGGTATTCAAAAATGGTGACGGTTTTTCTTAAATGTGAAGCGCCAAATTTCTGCTTCAGGTTTACCTTGAAAACTGAGACTTTAGGACATGCGCGCATCCACAGTGAGGGAGGGGTGGGAGGGGTAGGCGGTTGGAGCTCGCTGATTGGCTGTGGGGTGCTTACTGGTGATAACACAGAGAGACGAGTGAAGAGCCACACTGGCTAGCGTTAGCTGTGAGCTAACAAGCAGAAACTGAAAAACGGCTCGTCTTTTAATTTTTCATAATCAACATTTTTTATCAGTTCAACCGGAAATGAACACAAGCGCGTGCATGCGCGGACATGTACTTATTTACTAAATATATCTTCAGTGTAAATCGAGCACAAGTGTTGAGAAAAAGGAGCAAACAGTAATAATAACGTTACGCCCAATCCGCTGTTCTGACTCTTGTCTGCCATAGATTTTCCTGCCTATGTAAGAACTATTTTTTCCTAAATAAAAGCGCTATATTAAGAAAAAAGAACGTCTCACCTGTCATGTAATGTGAATTATAAAATATATAGTCTGGCCCTTTAAGAAAGTTAAGCGCACTATAGGGCGTAGGGAGCGAGTGTGTAGGGAATAGAGCGGATTTGTACCGTTTCTGTGCTCGAGTTTTGCACTGAGCTTGTGTGACATGTAAAGTAGCGTTCTCGATAACCACTCAAATGTTTGGACTTTGAATTATTTTAACATTACTTTACACACCGTCATCGCATCGCATGAACATTTACATTCATATTTTTTGTTACGGTATAGAACTTAATTCTGGATTACAGGCATAACTAATCGTACACGTTCATACACTTTTAAGAAATATCTGTAACTATAAACTAAGCAGTTAACTTTTGAAATATATTGAAGTGTGTAGCTGCTATTATTCTGTTTTGTGTGGGCAGAGAGAGATTACAATGGCAAAATGTTGTGTTAATGTTTGTGTTAAAGTGTAATTGATACACATGCATTTATACTTATGCGTATTTATTATAGATCAGATAAGATAAGCAATGTTTGACGTTCAGATTGTTAAATCTTTTTATAATAAAACATTGAAATATTGTAATTACACTCAAGTGTGTACACTGTACAGTTTGTCCGCGACACAACCCCCCCCCCCCCCCCCCCCCTCAATCCCCCCCGCCGCGGTAATACCGTATACCGCGGTATTTCCTGAAGACGGTATGACGGTATGAAAATCGGCAATATCGCCCAACCCTAGGGTGTACTCACTTATGTTGCCAGCTATTTAGACATTAATGGCTGTGTGTTGAGTTAGTTTCAGAAGACAGTAAATCTACACTGCTATACAAGCTGTACACTGACTACTCTAAGTTATATCCAAGTTTTATTTCTATAGTGTTTTCCCATGAAAAGATATAATAAAATATTTGCAGAAATGTGAGGGGTGTACTCACTTTTGTGATACACTGTATATATATGCGCCTCAACCTAACTGGGTGCTCAAAATGACCTAAATTACCCTCGGTGTGACTGAATTAGTGAACCCAACTGCACCCCTGTTTACATCTAAAACGTCTTAGTAAACTTAGCCCACGCGAGCTGCCAGAACAGCTTTATTTAGCTTTGGCATCAATACTACAACTGACTGGAGGGACGGGCCACCAGGTTTTTTTTTTTTAAACGTCACACACAAATAGAGTTTTGATGGTAGCGGGCCAGTCCAAATTGAGGTCTAGTGATTTTAGAAGCCACAGTGTATAATTTACATGGTTGTTCAAAGTTCATCATTGTATCAGTGACCCCTCGTGCCTTGTTTTTAAGTGTATGTGGATTAATTCCCATTATTTTCCATTATTTTAATTAAATAATCAGTCAGAATTAGCTCAAAACAGCAACAAACAAGCTGCTCTGTATGTTAATTACTAATTAATGAACACGTTTGGAACACTTCCCAAATTTTTCGGGACAGAGGCAATAAAAGTAATTTGTGGACGTTACATAGACTTTTGGTTATTGTCTATGTTCCATGCCTCCCTTGTCTCCGCCCCTGCCTCTTGATTTGCCCTCACCTTCATGATGATCACCTGTTCCTTTTTATGTAATTATTAGCTTGTGTATAAGTGTATAAGTTACCCATGTTCCCCTATTCAGTGTGAGGGTTGCTAGTCATTGTCGTTGGGAGTTTGTTGCCTGGAGTTAGTCATAGAGTGTTAGTTGTAGAGAGTTAGTGATATGGAGTCAGTCGTATAGAGCTAATCGTAGAGAGTTAGTTGTAGGGAGTTAGTCATATAGAGTTAGTCATATAGAGTTAGTCCTAGGGAGTTATTCGTAGAGAATTAGTCATAGAGAGTTACTCGTATAGAATTACTCGTGGAGCATTAGTCGTAGAGAGTTACTCGTTGAGAGTTACTTATAAAGAGCTTGTCGTAAAGAGTTACTCATATAGAGTTACTAGTAGAACGTTAGTCGTAGAGAGTTACTCATAGAGCATTCATCGTACAGAGTTACTCATACAGCGTTAACTGTAGAGCATTAATTGTGGGGAGTTAGTCGTAGAGCATGAGTTAAAGAGCTTTAGTCGTAGAGCATTAGTCGTAGGGAGTTAGTCGTACAGTGTTAATCGTAGAGCATTAATTGGGGGGAGTTATAGAGCATGAGTTAAAGAGCTTTAGTCGTAGAGCATGAGTTGAAGAGCTTTAGTTGTAGAGCGTGAGACGTAGAGCATGCGTTGAAGAGCATTAGTCGTAGGTAGTTAGTCGTACAGTGTTAATCGTAGAGCATTAATTGTGGGGAGTTATAGAGCATGAGTTGAAGTGCTTTAGTCGTAGAGAGTTAGTCGTAGAGAGTTAGTCGTAGAGCATGAGTTGAAGAGCTATAGTCGTAGAGCATTAGTCGTAGGGAGTTAGTCGTACAGTGTTAATCGTAGAGCATTAATTGTGGGGAGTTATAGAGCATGAGTTGAAGAGCTTTAGTCGTAGAGCATGAGTTGAAGAACTTTAGTCGTAGAGCGCGAGTTGAAGAGCTTTAGTCGTAGAGCGTGAGTTGAAGCGCTTTAGTCGTAGAGCATGAGACGTAGAGCATGCGTTGAAAAGCATTAGTCGTGGAGCGTGAGTTGTAGAACGGTGGTCATAGAGCGGTAGTCGAAGAGCGTTAGTTGTAGAGCATTAGTCGTAGAGAGAGTCGTAGAGCATGAGTCGTAGAGCATGAGTCGTAGAGCATGAGTCGTAGAGAGAGAGTCGTAGAGAGTTACTCGTTGAGAGTTAGTCGTAGAGAGTTACTTGTAGAGCATTAGTCGTAGAGAGTTACTTGTAGAGCATTAGTCGTAGAGAGAGAGTTGTAGAGCATGAGTCGTAGAGCATTAGTCGTAGAGAGTTACTTGTAGAGCGTTAGTCGTAGAGCGTTCGTTGTAGAGAGTTAACTGTGGAGAGTTAGTCGTACAGCGTCATGGAGCGTTAGAAATGAAGAGTTAGTCGTTAGTTTTAGAGAGTTGATTGTAGCAAGTTGTTAGTGGTAGCAAGGCCCCCTGGTTAAGAACTACTGTTCTAGAAAACTTATACCTACCTTTTAAGAGTTTGCAAATACTGTAGCATCAGCGCATTCACATCACACCTACTTTGAACGTATTGGTTGTAAATAGTACATACGTAATAAGGGGCTTGAGGAGACGTCTGGACGTGAGGCAGGAACAGCGATTTATTATTATCATGATATAAATGGCATGGCGATAGAGTAAAATTAGCAACACATTTGCAACACGTTACCTCCAAGTTCCTTCACATTCAGCACCGCATTCGGGAAAGGTACCGCCTTGATGCGAAAACCTACAAATAAATAAAAATAAAAAGAACATTTAGGTTCTTCCCCGAACCGCTTAATCGTCTTTCTTTTTAATGATTAGATTAAGAAAAGCACAATCACATTGTCGTAGATCAAACACGAAAGCAAAGATTTACTTATTTAGTCATACCGGTTCCCACATGTCCGTTTTAAAAGAGTACGTGCCCAGACGGGGAGGGCGAACATTTGGTTCTGATTATGGCAACCCAAAGACTTGCTACTTCGGCTAAAAACAGATTATCAGGCAGGTTTTATCAACCTCGAAGCACATGATGACTTTTTCACTAAAGCAGGATACAAATGCTCTTTTGACTGTGTTGAATGGACACAAATTCCCACAGTCTTGTAAGAAGCCTTTTCTACCTGCAAAGACCACATAGAGGTCACTTTATTTTAATATGATTTGTTGTTGAAACGGGATGTCCACGGGATGTCCAGCAAGCTCATGGCTAGGTGTCCTAATACTTTTGACCATATAGTGTTTGCCACAAAGCATGGTATGTCCCACTGCTGATTCCAGAAGCACTTGGCACAAGGCTAGGGTACACCAGTCCATTTCAGGGCATAACATAATTTTTTCTCCATGTTACACATAGCCATTCCACCTACTGGCATGTTTTTGAGAGGTGGTAACTCACTTACGCCTTTACGCTTTTATCCAACACTATACAGTCTGAGCGATCGAAGGGCTCAACAGCAGCAAACTGGTGGTGGTGGGGCTTGAACCAGCAACCTTCTGATTACTAGTCTAGTACCTTAAGTACCACTAGGCTACAGCTTGCCACCAACTAGGAATGAAGGATTAGACCCGGGTTGCTGGAACTTCACCTACCAACACTTGGTATTCATTTTTTTCATTTTCATGAACTGCTTCATCCTGGTCAGGGTCACAGTGATTACAAAGCCACGGGCAGAGCAAAATACACACTCGTTTAGAATACGAGGAGTGAGCGAGTAAGTACGTGGAGTAATAAATGAGCGTTTCCATGTAGAACTGGACCCTGACCAGGATGAATCAGTTTGTTAGAATGAGAGAATAATTACACGAACGGACGTTATACTTTGGAAAACCATTGTTACTTAACACGGACCACCGCTGCATTAGAAAATGCAACCTGAAATTCTAATACACACAGAAAAAGCTATACATCAGTTGTATGTTTTCTGGGCTCGGGATCATCTCAGATGGTCTGGAAGACAGTGGTAATGTGTTCTGTAGACCCTGACCAGGATGGACCACCATCTTACCGTACATAATATTGTGAAAACATTCAGGAAAAGTCTTAGCTGTATTGGGCAAGGCTGGAAACCACTGTTGAAAGTTAATGATTTTTGAACCCTTGGACTATGATGCATGAGAAAATGTCAAGCTACTGTTCTGAATATAGCTACATGGGCTCTGGAGTACTTCAGAAATCCATTGTTACTTAACACGGTCCACCACTGCATCAGAAAATGCAACCTGAAATTCTAATACACAAAGAGAAAGTCAATTGTACAAATCAGTTGTATGTTTTCTGGGCTCGGGATCATCTCAGATGGTCTGGAAGACAGTGGTAATGTGTTCTGTAGACCCTGACCAGGATGGACCACCATCTACCGTACGTAATATTGGGAAAACATTCTGAAAAGCTGTATTGGCTAAGGCTGGAAACCGCTGTTGAAGGCGTGTGATTTTCAGACCCTCAGACTATGAACATAGCTGCATGGACTCGGGAGTACTTCAGAAATCCGTTGTTACTTAACACGGTCCACCGCTGCATCATAGAATGAAACCTGAAATTCTAATACACCAAGAGAAAGTCAATTGTACAAATCAGTTGTATGGTTTCTGGGCTCGGGATCATCTCGGATGGTCCGGAAGACAGTGGAAACGTGTTCTAGACCCTGACCAAGATGGACACAAGATGGAGAACATGGCAAACTGCACACAGGCTAGAATCAAACCCCAGCCATCGAGAGCTCGGGACTGTTGGCAAATGATTTGGATTTGGATTTGCATTGGCTGAATGGATATAGCGCTAGCTCAGAGGTTAAGGTACCGGACTAGTAATCAGAAGGTCACTGGATCAAGCCCCACTTCTGCCAAGTTGATACTAAGGTAAATCATGACAGCTTAGATTTGCATATTGGCGTTTGGAGCTTTGCTTAAAAGCACATCACAGGCAGCTTGGCGGCGCTTACTACCCCAGTACTTAATCCTCTGGGAGAAATGCATGATGTGTTCCATTTGGACTTTTGGACAGCTAGGAATATGTTTTTAAGAAAGGGGCTGAATGTTACAGAAGAACTGGCTCTATTTACCGCACCCATGGGGTGCTTCATAATCTTGTTGAGAATGCTCGGGGCGCTGGATCAAAATAAAGCGGCCAAGGATTGCGAAGTTTGGTTTGAATTACAAAGCTCAGTGATGGGAACGTGACGCGTCGAAGAGTTTTTATATCGTAGCGGCTTAAAAATCTCAGAATCCTAGGTCTGTCAGGGGCAAAGGTGTGTAGTACAGAGATGTTCACAAGTCACAAAGTACGAGTCCGAGTCAAGTCACAAGTCATTAGGCTAGAGTCCGAGTCAAGTCACGAGTCTTTAGGCTAGAGTCCAGATCAAGTCACGAGTCTTTAGGCTAGAGTCCGAGTCAAGTCACGAGTCTTTAGGCTAGAGTCCAGATCAAGTCACGAGTCTTTAGGCTAGAGTCCAGATCATGTCGCGAGTCTTTAGGCTAGAGTCCGAGTCAAGTCATGAGTCTTTAGGCTAGAGTCCAGATTAAGTCACGAGTCTTTAGGCTAGAGTCCGAGTCAAGTCACGAGTCTTTAGGCTAGAGTCCAGATCAAGTCACGAGTCTTTAGGCTAGAGTCTAGATCAAGTCACGAGTCTTTAGGCTAGAGTCCAGATCATGTCACGAGTCTTTAGGCTAGAGTCCGAGTCAAGTCATGAGTCTTTAGGCTAGAGTCCAGATTAAGTCACGAGTCTTCAGGCTAGAGCCCGAGTCATGTCACGAGTCTTTAGGCTAGAGTCCAAGTCATGTCACGAGTCTTTAGGCTAGAGTCCAGATCAAGTCACGAGTCTTTAGGCTAGAGTCCGAGACAAGTCTGTAACTCTGTATTGTAGAGCTTAATAAAGGTTTGCCAGAGTAATCCCTCACCCATGTGATTATATCAGCTATTGTTGAGTGGCGGTTTTTGATGCAGTGCCGTCTGAGGGATGGAAGATCACGGGCGTTCAGCTTAATAAGCTTGCACCCTTGGCCTTTACACACTGAAATTCCTCCAGATTCCTTGAATAGTTTAATGATATTAAGCACTGTAGAAAGAGAAACAGGCAAATCCCTTCCAATCTTTCTTGAGATCATCTGGAGATCTTTGCTCATCAGAGACTCAGCCTTTCCTGGATGCTGCTTTTGTACCAAATCATGATTACAATCACCTGTTGACGTTTTTTCACCTCATTACTAGCCCTAAATTGCCCCCGTGCCAACTTTTTTTGGAATGTGTTGCAGGTCTGAAATGCACGAATGGATGTTTATTAATAAATGAAATGAAGTTGAGCAGACGAAGCGATCCAGACGTTTACCTTGGGTGGGTACGATGCCTTCGGTTCCTTCGTTGCAGAGGCCGGAAATCAGACTGCTCTTGCCGGCGCCGCTAAGTCCGATGCAGACCACGTCGAACTCCGGTCTAGGAGTAGGGGGACCCTTGCAGCACAGTTTTTGGCAACACTAGAGAGGAAATAAAACAAACGGGACTAACGCTCAGGTTAAAACCAATTAGCCGTGATGCTAAGCAATTACCGTTTAAGCCTTTCCGTTTAAGTTACTAAAAGCCTCATTGTAATGTGTTAACTTGCTAACTCATGCTAACCAGGCTAGTTTACTAATAAGTAGGGCTGTCGCGGTGAAAGAATTTCCCCTTGCGATATTCAACCTGTCTCAATATCGCGGTATGCGGTGATATCGCCATTTTTTATTTTTATTTTTTTTTGTTGAAAATTACTTAATTGATCTGGATTTTAGAGCTATATAAACAAGCTTTATTGTTAGGCTATGATTCGGTATATTATTGCTTTATAATGACGAAGATGAGACGGCTTTAAGACCAATGAAATGCGTGTTTAATGTTAAATACAGAACAGAGCAGGGATGCGCGTCTTTTCTCTATTAAAAAAAGGTTTAAATTTAGCTTCTAGCCTAGGCTAGATATACACTGTGAAACGAAAAAAAAAGAGTTTAGGTTCAATTTTTTAAACGCACATCTAATCAAAATATGGTAAAAAAAACATAGAATAAAGAATAAAGTCTGTAAGACCTTAAACCTGCGTTATCATGCGCGCTAGAAAAACCAACATGTTCACCTGATGTGGTTTAGAGAGGATCTGAGTGGGGTAGTGATGTTCCCGGTGTTACACTAATACACACGTGTACTGATCCTGCATGCGACTTTACAGATCAAAGCAAATCTAACCTGGTTATCGCGCCACTATTAACCATCTATTTAGTAGATATAATTAACATAACAATATATACTACATTTTAAGTTATTATTCGTTTCAATAAATTTTTATTCAACGAAAAAATACATTTAAATCATTCCAGCAAGCCAGCAAGAGAATATTTGCAGGCTGCAATGCCATATTAACCGTCATTAAGTGTTTTAGTACGCCGAGGCTGTTTGAATATAGTCTAAATTACAAGTATTTTATTGAGTGTGAACTCAATTTAATCATTAATAAACTTGCCTATAATTCCTGTTGCGATTGTTTACATTTTAAAACACAAAGCCTGAAACTCAGCAGCAACGCATGCGAACAGGTTGCGGGAAAATGTCGCTCCTAGCTCATTTTCATTATGAATTTATTTAACATTTATTACGCCCGATTGTAAGCGTATAAAACAAGATGGACCCTGCAAAATAAAATAAAAAAAAATAAAAATAAAAAAGAGAAGAAAGAAAAAACGTGAATATCGCGGTGATGCGGTTGCTTGGCATGCCCTGCGGTTGGCTGGTCTATACCGCGATATTTCAAAATTGCGGTTAGCGCGACAGCCCTACTCATAAGCTAAATTGTTAGCCTTAGTAATTATCTGTTTAGGAAGTCGTGTCAAGGCAAAAAGACGTATTTAACATCGGAAATAGCCTTTTCAAAATGCATACGTGGGTTTGGGAGTACTTCGTAAAACTGTTGTCACTTAACACAGTTCGCTGCTGCATCAACATATGCAACCGGGGACATAATCTGTGCTCAGAAGAGTCTACATTCTAGCTTGCTTTTGGGTTCTCTGGACCATCCGGACTGTTATTATCAAAAGATACAAAAGCCAACATGTCATGGTATTGGGCTGCATCAGCACCCAAAGGAGAAGAGACTTGCACATGTTCGAAGGTACCATCGACTTGAATTTTAGAGAGTGCGTATGCCTGACTGGCCTGCCTCATCATGAAGTGGAGAATCAGACCATGGCGACCAGGGACTGTCGAGCATTTGAAGTCTTTATTCAAGTGGTTAGTATGCATGGGTTGCCATGTGTTGGACATTTAAGAGAGAGATGGCTATTTGAGCATCTGAGGTCTTAATTTAAGAGGTTAGTATTCATGGGTTGCCAAGTGTTGGACAGTTAGAAGAGATGGATGTTTGCGAATCTGAAGTGTCCATTCAAGCGTTTAGTATGCATGGGTTGCCAAATGTTTTACATTTAAGAGAGTAATGAATATTTGAGCATCGGTAGGCCGATGGTATACATGGGTTGCCATGTGTTGGACATTTAAGAGAGAGATGGATTTTTGAGCATCTGCGTTGCCATGTGTTGGACATTTAAGAGAGAGATGGATATTTGAGCATCTGAAGTCTTCGTTCAAAAGGTTAGTATGCGTGGGTTGGCAAATGTTTCACATTTAAGAGAGATATGGATATTTGAGCATCTGAGGTCTTAATTCAAGAGGTTAGTATGCATGGGTTGCCATGTGTTGGACATTTAAGAGAGATATGGATATCTGAGCATCTGAGTTCTTCATTCAAGAATTTAGTATGCATGGGTTGCCATGTGTTTGACTTTTAAGAGAGATGGATATTTGAGGTCTCAATTGGAGGCCAGTAGAGAGGGATTATTTTTATTATGGCATGATTCTTGGGTCCTGTAATGCGGTTGATGCGTCAGCCTATGTTCAGAAGTATTTACAGCATGCAGTGTCAATCAGGTCAAAAAATGTCATCCAAGGTGAAAAAAATGTCACAAATATAGAAAAATCTCAGCCAGTTATAAAGACGCCCTTAAGACAACAAAGCATCAAGACCCTTCACCCTAAAAAAAAAAAAGCCCTAATCACTTTCACAGGCTCAATCAATCAGTCGGCCCCCACATGTTTCCCCTTTGTCACACGGTGACCTGGACATCTGGTTCTGTGAGTACCGGGAGTACCAGGAGGTCTCGTCAGCCCGGGACGCTACCGTTCCAATTCGCCCCTGCTCGAACCCTCGCGGGATTCCCTTCGCCTTACAGTGCACAAAAGGAGATGATAAATTTACAGCGGACACTAAAGCCAGGTCTTGGAACTCTGACCCTTTGACCGGCGGGTCGCGACGGACTTCTTTGAAAGCGGAACGCCGACGTTCTCGCCGACCACACAGACGGGACCGTGTGGTAAAGGACGGTTGTTTGCTGCTATCCTTTAGTCATTTATCATTGCACATTCAGCTTTTGGTGTTTTTTATATAAAATACCCACTTCTAGAGGGAGTGGCAACCCTGAGTTCCTTTTAACTGTGACCATTTTTTATTGTAGATAAAACTTTCATGTCCTAAGAAATGCCACTTCATTAACAACGGCGTCCACAGACCGTTGAAGTCTGAATTCAAGTGGTTACTGCGCATGGGTTGCCATGTATTTGACATTTAAGAGGGAGATGCCAGCTGAGAGTTGTGTCCTTTTAGGAATCGCAGTAGTGGCAACCCCGAGTTCCTTTTATCTGTGGACATTTTTTTTTATTGTAGATAAATGCCATTTCATCAACAACGGCGACCACAGACTGTCGAGCAGCCGAAGTTTAAATTCAAGTGGTTAGTGTGCATGGGTTGCCATGTATTTGGATAGCACTGGCAATAGCATTTATACCATTTTTAGTGATTTCAGCCGCTATCCTCAAGTCATTTCTCAGCTCATTTATTATTGGACGTTCAGTTTTTTTTTTATATAAAATACCCACTTCTAGAGGGAGTGGCAACCCTGAGTTTTTTTTTCTCTGTGGACTTTTTATTGTAGATGTTTTAAGAAATACCATTTCATCAACAATGGCGAACACGGACTGTTAAGAAGCTGAAGTCTGAATTCCAGTGGTTAGTGAGCATGGTTGCCATGTATTTGACATCTAAACGAGAGTTGGCAGCTGAGTGTTATGTCATTTCTGAATCGCAGTAGTGGCAACCCTAAATTCCTTTTATCTCTGGACATTTTTTTTTGTTGTAGATAAATGCCATTTCATCAGCAAAGGCGAACACAGACTGTTGAGCAGCTGAAGTCTGAATTCAAGTGGTTACTGCGCATGGGTTGCCATGTTTTTGGCACTTAAGAGAGAGATGCCAGCTGAGAGTTGTGTCACTTTAGAAATCGCAGTAGTGGCAACCCTGAGTTCCTTTTATCTCTGGACAATTGTTTTTAATTGTCTCATGGGTTGCCATGTATTTGGATAGCATTGGGTTTCTGTTTATACCATTTTCTAGTGATTTCAGCTGCTATTCTCAAGTCATTTCTCAGCTCATTTATATATGAAATACCCACTCCTAGAGGGAGTGGCAACCCTGATTTTTTTTTTTTATCCGTGGACATTTTTTTTTATTGTAGATACATGCCATTTCATCAACAACGGCGACCACAGACTGTCGAGCAGCCGAAGTCTGAATTCGAGTGGTTATGGCACATGGGTTGCCATGTATTTGACATTCAATGTGCGCTGATTTCGGAGTCTATAGTGGTCAGCAGCGGTCAGAAAACCGGAAAACCGGGTGTGTTGTAAGCGAGACGCCTGTTCCTCTGATATCAGAGAGCATACATCTGTGTGTGTTTGGGGTGGGGTGTGTGTGTGTGTGTGTGTGGGGGGGGGGGGTGTTGTCCTGCAGACATGCATCAGCTGGGGAACCGCTCATTCTGCTGAACTGTCTGTCCAGTAGATCTATTTTAGAGGACGCTGTCTTATTTTTAGAGCTAATAAACATGAGATAGAGGCACAGCGCAGACAAACACGGCTCACGTTTCACTCCTTTGCCCTCTGAGACCGTGGACACGGAGCTGAGGAAGCGGTGACGCCCCCCACAAATATCTGACCTGTCGCTGGGGAGTCGTCTGAGCCTGGACGGTTGTGTTCCAACGCCCATGTTTATATCATTGTATTCCTGATATCTCAATAATGTAGGGCTGACTAAACAAGTCATTATTGTTAATAGGAAAACATTTGGTGACATTTTGGTGTCCTGACCTACATAGCGTGGCTGTAGGTTCACAGAGTTTCTGTTTCTTGCATTGACCTTTATTTGATTGCAGACAGGATGAACCTGAAATATTTCATGTGTTATCTACTCAATTTTATTTAATTTATTAATAAACGTCCATTCCTGCATTTCAGGCCTGCAACACATTCCAAAAAAAGTTGGGACAGTAAAGCATTTACCACTTTGTAATGTTGCCATTCCTTTTCACCACACTTAAAAGACATTTTGGCACTGAGGAGACCAAGTGATTTAGTGTTTCAGCTTTTATTTTGTCCCATTCTTCCTGCAAACACGTCTTAAGATGTGCAACAGTACAGAGTCGTCGTTTCAAAATTCTCCACACATTCTCTATTGGGGGCAGGCCGGTCCAGTACCCGTACCCTATTCTTCCGCAGCCTTGCCTTTGTAATGTGTGCAGCATGTGGTTTTGCATCGTCTTGTTGAAAAATGCACGGACGTCCCTGGAAAAGATGACGTCTTGAAGGCAGCACATGTTGCTCTAAGATCTCAATGTACTTTTCTGCATTAATGCTGCCATCACAGAAGTGTAAATGACCTTTGCCAAGGGCACTGACACACCC
The DNA here is from genome assembly GCF_030014385.1 of Trichomycterus rosablanca. Lineage (NCBI taxonomy): Eukaryota > Metazoa > Chordata > Actinopteri > Siluriformes > Trichomycteridae > Trichomycterus > Trichomycterus rosablanca. The sequence goes on along the minus strand of NC_086008.1, from coordinate 14,241,381 downwards.
CCATACTATAACACACCCTGGCTTTTGGACTTGTTCCTGGTAACAGTCTGGATGCTCCTTTTCGTCACCAAAAAAGACCTGGAATGCTGATTCATCTGACCACGATACACAGTTTCCACTGTGTGATGGTCCATCCTAGATGCCTCCGAGCCCAGAGAGGTTGACACCACTTCTGGACATGGTTAACATAAGGCTTCTTTTTTGCACAGTTTATTTTAAGTGGTATTTGTGCATGTAACTCTGTATTGTAGTGCTTGACAAAGGTTTACCAAAGTAATACCTCACCCATGTGGTTATATCAGCTGTTGTTGAGTGGCAGTAAAATAAAAGTCAAAATAAATGTAAGGAACACTGCATTTTTATTTTATTTGCATTTTCTGTACCATCCCAACTTTTTCTGATTTGGGGTTTTAAATAAAAGCAATTTTTAAATTTTTTCTCTTTTAATTTTCTCCTGTCTTTTTCTATTTTTCGAATTCCAAACTTGTTTTTACTACTTATTTTTATTTTAGACCCTGTTTTATTTAACTTTATAAACACTGATCTGGAATAAAACGTCATTTAATAAATTTAAAACGTACAAGAGCCAATAAAATATAAAAATAGCTCAGATTCTAAATATCTTGTGGCACTTATTCCACATGTGCCTGTGTGTTTTGCTCAGAGGCAGATGTGGCACCGTTTGTTATGCGCTAGGAAGGGGTTCTGTCCTGGCCTTGGCAACACAGTTGTCTGAAAAGTAGACCGGGCTCGTCGTCCATGGAGCCAGAGACGCGAGTATATCTTGAGTGGAAGACCTGGACTTTTGACAGATGCAACAAATCTCAAAGCAAACAAGTCAGGACTGAATGTTTAAATTAGATTATTCTCTCATACGTCCATTTATGGAAAAAATTACATCTTGGAATAATAATAATGTTTAAGGAGCTGATTAAGAATATTCCTGGGTGGCGCAAGAGCACAGCAGGTTGTCAAAATGAAACAGAATTTAATATTATATAATTTTTACATTGTCATCAATCTTTAGCCCACCTGTTTATGAGTAGCCAAGCTGTCTGAACTCTATGAGGAAAGTGGAGTATCCAGTAAGAAATCCCCAAGACCCGTGTTGCTTTGAGGCACCCACTTTGCTGTGTAATTTCCACAGTGGCTGTTTTGTCTATCCTGGCAGGGACCAGCACTTAGAGCGCACTGATAGGTGTGTCTTCCAATGGCTAGGCTGTTTTTTCCATCCTGCCAGGGACCAGCATTTAGAGCACACTGAAAGTGCTCCTTCCAATGCGCCTTCCAAGGACCGGTGTGCCTTCCAGGGACCAGCATTTAGAGCCAGGAACCAGCACTTTTGTTTTGTCCATCCTGCCAGGGACCAGCATTTAGAGCGCACTGAAAGTGCTCCTTCCAATGCGCCTTCCAGGTATCTGTGCACCTTCCAATGGCTATGCTGTTTTGTTCATCCTGCCAGGGACCAGCACTTAGAGCGCACCCACTTTGCTGTGCAATTTCCACAGCGGCCGTTTTGTCTATCCTGGCAGGGACCAGCACTTGGAGCGCACTGACAGTTGTGCCGTCCAATGTGCCTTCCAGGGATGGGTGTGCCTTCCAGGGACCAGCATTTAGAGTGCACTAATAGGTGCACCTTCCAATGCCTAGGCTGTTTTGTCTATCCTGGCAGGGACCAGCACTTGGAGCGCACTGATAGGTTTGTCTTTCAATGGCTAGGCTGTTTTGTCCATCCTGCCAGGGACCAGCATTTAGAGCATGCTAAAAGTGCTCCTTCCAATGCGCCTTCCAGGGACCGGTGTGCCTTCCAGGGACCAGCATTTAGAGCCAGGGACCAGCACTTAGAGCGCACTGAAAGTAGTCCTTCCAATGGGTCTTCCAGGTATCTGTGCACCTTCCAATGGCTATGCTGTTTTGTTCATCCTGCCAGGGACCAGCGTTTAGAGCCAGGGACCAGCATTTAGAGTGCACTGATAGGTGTGCCTTCCAGTGCCTAGGCTGTTTTGTCCATCCTGCCAGTTTAGAGCCAGGGACCAGCATTTAGAGCGCACTGACAGGTGCCCCTTCCAATGCGCCTTCCAGGGACCGGTGTGCATTTTAGCGACCAGTATTAAGAGTGCACTGATAAGTGTGCCTTCCATTGCCTAGGCTTTTTTGTCCATCCTGCCGAAAGTCGGACCTGCTGGTAACATCCTGGTACTAGATTTCACAAGACTCCGTTGGATGTCTTGTGGAGTCCATGGATCTGAGTCAGGTGGGCGGTCCTAATGTTTTGGTTATGTGTATGTGTATGTAAATTCATTCTTTTATTGTGTGTTTTTCCATTGTTTTATCCTGGTCAGGGTTTCTGTGGGTCTGCCTTTCTTCGGGCGAAAGTTGGGAAACATCCCGTACAGGTCACCAGATTATCACTGAGCACATGCACACACACACACACACACATATATAAATATATATATTGTATACAATATATACAGTGTATCACAAAAGTGAGTACACCCCTCACATTTCTGCAAATATTTTATTATATCTTTTCATGGGACAACACTATAGAAATAAAACTTGGATATAACTTAGAGTAGTCAGTGTACAACTTGTATAACAGTCTTCTGAAAATAACTCAACACACAGCCATTAATGTCTAAATAGCTGGCAACATAAGTGAGTACACCCCACAGTGAACATGTCCAAATTGTGCCCAAATGTGTCGTTGTCCCTCCCTGGTGTCATGTGTCAAGGTCCCAGGTGTAAATGGGGAGCAGGGCTGTTAAATTTGGTGTTTTGGGTACAATTCTCTCATACTGGCCACTGGATATTCAACATGGCACCTCATGGCAAAGAACTCTCTGAGGATGTGAGAAATAGAATTGTTGCTCTCCACAAAGATGGCCTGGGCTATAAGAAGATTGCTAACACCCTGAAACTGAGCTACAGCATGGTGGCCAAGGTCATACAGCGGTTTTCCAGGACAGGTTCCACTCGGAACAGGCTTCGCCAGGGTCGACCAAAGAAGTTGAGTCCACGTGTTCGGCGTCATATCCAGAGGTTGGCTTTAAAAAATAGACACATGAGTGCTGCCAGCATTGCTGCAGAGGTTGAAGACGTGGGAGGTCAGCCTGTCAGTGCTCAGACCATACACCGCACACTGCATCAACTCGGTCTGCATGGTCGTCATCCCAGAAGGAAGCTGATGCACAAGAAAGCCCGCAAACAGTTTGCTGAAGACAAGCAGTCCAAGAACATGGATTACTGGAATGCCCTGTGGTCTGACGAGACCAAGATAAACTTGTTTGGCTCAGATGGTGTCCAGCATGTGTGGCGGCGCCCTGGTGAGAAGTACCAAGACAACTGTATCTTGCCTACAGTCAAGCATGGTGGTGGTAGCATCATGGTCTTGGGCTGCATGAGTGTTGCTGGCACTGGGGAGCTGCAGTTCATTGAGGGAAACATGAATTCCAACATGTACTGTGACATTCTGAAACAGAGCATGATCCCCTCCCTTCGAAAACTGGGCAGTTTTCCAACAGGATAACGACCCCAAACACAACCTCCAAGATGACAACTGCCTTGCTGAGGAAGCTAAAGGTAAAGGTGATGGACTAAACCCAATTGAGCACCTGTGGCGCATCCTCAAGTGGAAGGTGGAGGAGTTCAAGGTGTCTAACATCCACCAGCTCCGTGATGTCATCATGGAGGAGTGGAAGAGGATTCCAGTAGCAACCTGTGCAGCTCTGGTGAATTCCATGCCCAGGAGGGTTAAGGCAGTGCTGGATAATTATGGTGGTCACACAAAATATTGACACTTTGGGCAGAATTTGGACATGTTCACTGTGGGGTGTACTCACTTATGTTGCCAGCCATTTAGACATTAATGGCTGTGTGTTGAGTTATCTTCAGAAGACAGTAAATCTACACTGCTATACAAGTTGTACACTGACTACTCTAACTTATATCCAAGTTTTATTTCTATAGTGTTGTCCCATGAAAAGATATAATAAAATATTTGCAGAAATGTGAGGGGTGTACTCACTTTTGTGATACACTGTATATATATATATATATACAGTGTATCACAAAAGTGAGTACACCCCTCACATTTCTGCAGATATTTAAGTATATCTTTTCATGGGACAACACTGACAAAATGACACTTTGACACAATGAAAAGTAGTCTGTGTGCAGCTTATATAACAGTGTAAATTTATTCTTCCCTCAAAATAACTCAATATACAGCCATTAATGTCTAAACCACCGGCAACAAAAGTGAGTACACCCCTAAGAGACTACACCCCTAAATGTCCAAATTGAGCACTGCTTGTCATTTTCCCTCCAAAATGTCATGTGATTTGTTAGTGTTACTAGGTCTCAGGTGTGCATAGGGAGCAGGTGTGTTCAATTTAGTAGTACAGCTCTCACACTCTCTCATACTGGTCACTGAAAGTTCCAACATGGCACCTCATGGCAAAGAACTCTCTGAGGATCTTAAAAGACGAATTGTTGCGCTACATGAAGATGGCCAAGGCTACAAGAAGATTGCCAACACCCTGAAACTGAGCTGCAGCACAGTGGCCAAGATCATCCAGCGTTTTAAAAGAGCAGGGTCCACTCAGAACAGACCTCGCGTTGGTCGTCCAAAGAAGCTGAGTGCACGTGCTCAGCGTCACATCCAACTGCTGTCTTTGAAAGATAGGCGCAGGAGTGCTGTCAGCATTGCTGCAGAGATTGAAAAGGTGGGGGGTCAGCCTGTCAGTGCTCAGACCATACGCCGCACACTACATCAAATTGGTCTGCATGGCTGTCACCCCAGAAGGAAGCCTCTTCTGAAGTCTCTACACAAGAAAGCCCGCAAACAGTTTGCTGAAGACATGTCAACAAAGGACATGGATTACTGGAACCATGTCCTATGGTCTGATGAGACCAAGATTAATTTGTTTGGTTCAGATGGTCTCAAGCATGTGTGGTGGCAATCAGGTGAGAAGTACAAAGATAAGTGTGTCATGCCTACAGTCAAGCATGGTGGTGGGAATGCCATGGTCTGGGGCTGCATGAGTGCAGCAGGTGTTGGGGAGTTACATTTCATTGAGGGACACATGAACTCCAATATGTACTGTGAAATACTGAAGCAGAGCATGATCCCCTCCCTCCGGAAACTGGGTCGCAGGGCAGTGTTCCAGCATGATAATGACCCCAAACACACCTCTAAGACGACCACTGCTTTATTGAAGAGGCTGAGGGTAAAGGTGATGGACTGGCCAAGCATGTCTCCAGACCTAAACCCAATAGAACATCTTTGGGGCATCCTCAAGCGGAAGGTGGAGGAGCGCAAAGTCTCGAATATCCGCCAGCTCCGTGATGTCGTCATGGAGGAGTGAAAAAGCATTCCAGTGGCAACCTGTGAAGCTCTGGTAAACTCCATGCCCAGGAGAGTTAAGGCAGTTCTGGGAAATAATGGTGGCCACACAAAATATTGACACTTCAGGAACTTTCACTAAGGGGTGTACTCACTTTTGTTGCCGGTGGTTTAGACATTAATGGCTGTATATTGAGTTATTTTGAGGGAGGAATAAATTAACACTGTTATATAAGCTGCACACAGACTACTTTTCATTGTGTCAAAGTGTCATTTTGTCAGTGTTGTCCCATGAAAAGATATACTTAAATATCTGCAGAAATGTGAGGGGTGTACTCACTTTTGTGATACACTAAGTGAGTACATGGCATTCCCACCACCATGCTTGACTGTAGGCATGACACACTTATCTTTGTACTCCTCACCTGATTGCTGCCACACATGCTTGAGACCATCTGAACCAAACAAATTAATCTTGGTCTCATCAGACCATAGGACATGGTTCCAGTAATCCATGTCCTTTGTTGACATGTCTTCAGCAAACTGTTTGCGGGCTTTCTTGTGTAGAGACTTCAGAAGAGGCTTCCTTCTGGGGTGACAGCCATGCAGACCAATTTGATGTAGTGTGCGGCGTATGGTCTGAGCACTGACAGGCTGACCCCCCACCTTTTCAATCTCTGCAGCAATGCTGACAGCACTCCTGCGCCTATCTTTCAAAGACAGCAGTTGGATGTGACGCTGAGCACGTGCACTCAGCTTCTTTGGACGACCAACGCGAGGTCTGTTCTGAGTGGACCCTGCTCTTTTAAAACGCTGGATGATCTTGGCCACTTTGCTGCAGCTCAGTTTCAGGGTGTTGGCAATCTTCTTGTAGCCTTGGCCATCTTCATGTAGCGCAACAATTTGTCTTTTAAGATCCTCAGAGAGTTCTTTGCCATGAGGTGCCATGTTGGAACTTTCAGTGACCAGTATGAGAGAGTGTGAGAGCTGTACTACTAAATTGAACACACCTGCTCCCTATGCACACCTGAGACCTAGTAACACTAGGTCACATGACATTTTGGAGGGAAAATGACAAGCAGTGCTCAATTTGGACATTTAGGGGTGTAGTCTCTTAGGGGTGTACTCACTTTTGTTGCCGGTGGTTTAGACATTAATGGCTGTATATTGAGTTATTTTGAGGGAAGAATAAATGTACACTGTTATATAAGCTGCACACAGACTACTTTTCATTGTGTCAAAGTGTCATTTTGTTAGTGTTGTCCCATGAAAAGATATACTTAAATATCTGCAGAAATGTGAGGGGTGTACTCACTTTTGTGATACACTGTACATATACAGCTCTGGAAAAAAATAAGAGACCACTTCAAAATTATCAGTTTCTCTAGTTTTACAATTTATGGGTATGTGTTTGACCAAAATGAGCAGTGTTGTTTTATTCTATAAACTACTGGAAACATTTCTCCCAAATTTCAGATAAAAATATTGTATTTTAGAGCATCTTTTTATTAAAAAAATGACTAATGGTCAAAATAACAAAAGTTACAGAAATTTAGGACCACAAACAATGCAAAGAAAACAAGCTCATATTCATTTTTAAACAACACAGTACTAATATTTTAATCTAGAAGGAGTCCAGAAATCAATATTTCATGAAATAACCCTGTTTTTTAATCACAGCTTTCATGCGTCTTGGCATGCTTTCCACCAGTCTTTCACATTGCTGTTGGGTAACTTGACGCCACTTCTGGCACAGACATCCCAGGAGCTTGGCTTTGTTTGATGGCTTGTGACCATCTATCTTCCTCTTGATCACATTCCAGAGGTTTTCAATGGGGTTCAGTTCTGGAGATTGGGCTGGCCATGATAGGGTCTTGATCTGGTGGTCCCTTATCCACACCTTGATTGACCTGGCTGTGTGACATGGAGCATTGTCCTGCTGAAAAAAACAATCATAGAAGTTGGGGAACATTTTCAGAGCAGAAGGAAGCAAGTTTTCCTCCAGCACAGTTTTGTATGTGGCTTGATTCATGTGTTCTTTACAAAGATAAATCTGCCCGATTCTGGCATTGCTGAAACACCCCCAGATCATCACCGATCCTGCACCAAATTTCACAGTGGTTGCGAGACACTCTGGCTTGTAGGCCTCTCCAGGTCTCCATCTAACTATTACACGACCTGGTGTTGGACAAATCTGAAAATGGCACTCATCAGAGAAGATGACCTTACTTCAGGCCTCGACTGTCCAATCCTTACGGTTTTTCGCAAACTTCAGCCTGGCTCTTCTTTGCTTCTCATTGATGAAGGGCTTTAGCCCCGCCTCCAGAAGTCTGTTGCGAACTATCCTTGCTGTCCATTTCACCCTAGCTGCCGCTTGCCATTCTTTTTGTAGGTCACTTGATGTCATCTTGCGGTTGTTAGGTGACATTCGAATGAGGTGGCGGTCAAGACAAGTCAGTAGAGAGTCATTTTCGCCCTCTGCCAATCTGTAACTTGTTGTCCCATGTGTTTGTTGCTTTACCTTGTTCTTATGAACCGCTGTTTTTGAAATTTTCAGAATGGAAGCAACCTGACGTTCACTGTATCCCTCTGCCAGTAAAGCTAAAGTTTGACCCTTCTTTTCCTCACTAAGAACCTTTCTTTTTAACTCTTTTGGCATGGTCTGTATTTGTATTTTGAATACACTTAATTTTTATGTAGTACTAGCACTGCTTTTGTCATCCAGATGGTTCTATAACAAAAGAATATTGATGACACCAGCAGTGGTTTTTATTCTATTGCTCTTTAGAATAGGATTTGGTTGAGGTATTCACCTAATCAGCATCTAATTAGGTAGAATGAGGTGTGTCTGTGAAGGAATTTCTTTCAGAACGACTGCTGTACATGTAGAGAAGCTGATTGAAGAAAAAACTGGAGTGGTCTCTTATTTTTTTCCAGAGCTGTATATACATATACAGTGTATCACAAAAGTGAGTACACCCCTCACATTTCTGCAGATATTTAAGTATATCTTTTCATGGGACAACACTGACAAAATGACACTTTGACACAATGAAAAGTAGTCTGTGTGCAGCTTATATAAGTGTAAATTTATTCTTCCCTCAAAATAACTCAATATACAGCCATTAATGTCTAAACCACCAGCAACAAAAGTGAGTACACCCCTTAGTGAAAGTTCCTGAAGTGTCAATATTTTGTGTGGCCACCATTATTTCCCAAAACTGCCTTAACTCTCCTGGGCATGGAGTTTACCAGAGCTTCACAGGTTGCCACTGGAATGCTTTTCCACTCCTCCATGACGACATCACGGAGCTGGCGGATATTCGAGACTTTGCGTTCCTCCACCTTCCGCTTGAGGATGCCCCAAAGATGTTCTATTGGGTTTAGGTCTGGAGACATGCTTGGCCAGTCCATCACCTTTACCCTCAGCCTCTTCAATAAAGCAGTGGTCGTCTTAGAGGTGTGTTTGGGGTCATTATCATGCTGGAACACTGCCCTGCGACCCAGTTTCCGGAGGGAGGGGATCATGCTCCGCTTCAGTATTTCACAGTACATATTGGAGTTCATGTGTCCCTCAATGAAATGTAACTCCCCAAAACCTGCTGCACCCATGCAGCCCCAGACCATGGCATTCCCACCACCATGCTTGACTGTAGGCATGACACACTTATCTTTGTACTCCTCACCTGATTGCCGCCACACATGCTTGAGACCATCTGAACCAAACAAATGAATCTTGGTCTCATCAGACCATAGGACATGGTTCCAGTAATCCATGTCCTTTGTTGTCATATCTTCAGCAAACTGTTTGCGGGCTTTCTTGTGTAGAGACTTCAGAAAAGGCTTCCTTCTGGGGTGACAGCCATGCAGACCAATTTGATGTAGTGTGCGGCGTATGGTCCGAGCACTGACAGGCTGACCCCCCACCTTTTCATTCTCTGCAGCAATGCTGACAGCACTCCTGCGCCTATCTTTCAAAGACAGCAGTTGGATGTGACGCTGAGCACGTGTACTCAGCTTCTTTGGACGACCAACGCGAGGTCTGTTCTGAGTGGACCCTGCTCTTTTAAAACGCTGGATGATCTTGGCCACTGTGCTGCAGCTCAGTTTCAGGGTGTTGGCAATCTTCTTGTAGCCTTGGCCATCTTCATGTAGCGCAACAATTCGTCTTTTAAGATCCTCAGAGAGTTCTTTGCCATGAGGTGCCATGTTGGAACTTTCAGTGACCAGTATGAGAGAGTGTGAGAGCTGTACTATTAAATTGAACACACCTGCTCCCTATGCACACCTGAGACCTAGTAACACTAACAAGTCACATGATATTTTGGTGGAAAAATGACAAGCAGTGCTCAATTTGGACATTTAGGGGTGTAGTCTCTTAGGGGTGTACTCACTTCTGCTGCCGGTGGTTTAGACATTAATGGCTGTATATTGAGTTATTTTGAGGGAAGAATAAATTTACACTGTTATATAAGCTGCACACAGACTACTTTTCATTGTGTCAGTGTCATTTTGTCAGTGTTGTCCCATGAAAAGATATACTTAAATATCTGCAGAAATGTGAGGGGTGTACTCACTTTTGTGATACACTGTATATATATATACTGAAAGTTCCAACATGGCACCTCATGGCAAAGAACTCTCTGAGGATCTTAAAAGACGAATTGTTGCGCTACATGAAGATGGCCAAGGCTACAAGAAGATTGCCAACACCCTGAAACTGAGCTGCAGCACAGTGGCCAAGATCATCCAGCGTTTTAAAAGAGCAGGGTCCACTCAGAACAGACCTCGCGTTGGTCGTCCAAAGAAGCTGAGTGCACGTGCTCAGCGTCACGTCCAACTGCTGTCTTTGAAAGATAGGCGCAGGAGTGCTGTCAGCATTGCTGCAGAGATTGAAAAGGTGGGGGGTCAGCCTGTCAGTGCTCAGACCATACGCCGCACACTACATCAAACACTACGTCTGCATGGCTGTCACCCCAGAAGGAAGCCTCTTCTGAAGTCTCTACACAAGAAAGCCCGCAAACAGTTTGCTGAAGACATGTCAACAAAGGACATGGATTACTGGAACCATGTCCTATGGTCTGATGAGACCAAGATTAATTTGTTTGGTTCAGATGGTCTCAAGCATGTGTGGCGGCAATCAGGTGAGGAGTACAAAGATAAGTGTGTCATGCCTACAGTCAAGCATGGTGGTGGGAATGCCATGGTCTGGGGCTGCATGGGTGCAGCAGGTGTTGGGGAGTTACATTTCATTGAGGGACACATGAACTCCAATATGTACTGTGAAAAACTGAAGCAGAGCATGATCCCCTCCCTCCGGAAACTGGGTCGCAGGGCAGTGTTCCAGCATGATAATGACCCCAAACACACCTCTAAGACGACCACTGCTTTATTGAAGAGGCTGAGGGTAAAGGTGATGGACTGGCCAAGCATGTCTCCAGACCTAAACCCAATAGAACATCTTTGGGGCATCCTCAAGCGGAAGGTGGAGGAGCGCAAAGTCTCGAATATCCGCCAGCTCCGTGATGTCGTCATGGAGGAGTGGAAAAGCATTCCAGTGGCAACCTGTGAAGCTCTGGTAAACTCCATGCCCAGGAAAGTTAAGGCAGTTCTGGGAAATAATTGTGGCCACACAAAATATTGACACTTCAGGAACTTTCACTAAGGGGTGTACTCACTTTTGTTGCCGGTGGTTTAGACATTAATGGCTGTATATCGAGTTATTTTGAGGGAAGAATAAATTTACACTGTTATATAAGCTGCACACAGACTACTTTTCATTGTGTCAAAGTGTCATTTTGTCAGTGTTGTCCCATGAAAAGATATACTTAAATATCTGCAGAAATGTGAGGGGTGTACTCACTTTTGTGATACACTGTATATATATATATATATATATATATATATATATATATATATATATATATACAGTGTATCACGAAAGTGAGTACACCCCTCACATTTCTGCAAATATTTCATTATATCTTTTCATGGGACAACACTATAGACATGAAACTTGGATATAACTTAGAGTAGTCAGTGTACAGCTTGTATAGCAGTGTAGATTTACTGTCTTCTGAAAAGAACTCAACACACAGCCATTAATGTCTAAATAGCTGGCAACATAAGTGAGTACACCCCACAGTGAACATGTCCAAATTGTGCCTAAAGTGTCAATATTTTGTGTGACCACCATTATTATCACTGCCTTAACCCTCCTGGGCATGGAATTCACCAGAGCTGCACAGGTTGCTACTGGAATCCTCTTCCACTCCTCCATGATGACATCACGGAGCTGGTGGATGTTAGACACCTTGAACTCCTCCACCTTCCACTTGAGGATGCGCCACAGGTGCTCAATTGGGTTTAGTCCATCACCTTTACCTTCAGCTTCCTCAGCAAGGCAGTTGTCATCTTGGAGGTTGTGTTTGGGGTCGTTATCCTGTTGGAAAACTGCCATGAGGCCCAGTTTTCGAAGGGAGGGGATCATGCTCTGTTTCAGAATGTCACAGTACATGTTGGAATTCATGTTTCCCTCAATGAACTGCAGCTCCCCAGTGCCAGCAACACTCATGCAGCCCAAGACCATGATGCTACCACCACCATGCTTGACTGTAGGCAAGATACAGTTGTCTTGGTACTTCTCACCAGGGCGCCGCCACACATGCTGGACACCATCTGAGCCAAACAAGTTTATCTTGGTCTCGTCAGACCACAGGGCATTCCAGTAATCCATGTTCTTGGACTGCTTGTCTTCAGCAAACTGTTTGCTGGCTTTCTTGTGCGTCAGCTTCCTTCTGGGATGACGACCATGCAGACCGAGTTGATGCAGTGTGCGGCGTATGGTCTGAGCACTGACAGGCTGACCTCCCACGTCTTCAACCTCTGCAGCAATGCTGGCAGCACTCATGTGTCTATTTTTTAAAGCCAACCTCTGGATATGACGCCGAACACGTGGACTCAACTTCTTTGGTCGACCCTGGCGAAGCCTGTTCCGAGTGGAACCTGTCCTGGAAAACCGCTGTATGACCTTGGCCACCATGCTGTAGCTCAGTTTCAGGGTGTTAGCAATCTTCTTATAGCCCAGGCCATCTTTGTGGAGAGCAACAATTATATTTCTCACATCCTCAGAGAGTTCTTTGCCATGAGGTGCCATGTTGAATATCCAGTGGCCAGTATGAGAGAATTGTACCCAAAACACCAAATTTAACAGCCCTGCTCCCCATTTACACCTGGGACCTTGACACATGACACCAGGGAGGGACAACGACACATTTGGGCACAATTTGGACATGTTCACTGTGGGGTGTACTCACTTATGTTGCCAGCTATTTAGACATTAATGGCTGTGTGTTGAGTTATTTTCAGAAGACAGTAAATCTACACTGCTATACAAGCTGTACACTGACTACTCTAAGTTATATCCAAGTTTCATGTCTATAGTGTTGTCCCATGAAAAGATATAATGAAATATTTGCAGAAATGTGAGGGGTGTACTCACTTTTGTGATACACTGTATATGTAGACACTACTGATGTGCAATAATGGCCCTCTTGGGCCATCTCAGTGTCAGTTTGGTTTGTTTTCGGCGTTCTGGTAATCGGCTGGAGATGCCGACGTGCTCGAGACTGGGGGGAGGGGAGCAGGGAAAGGGGACAGACACGGCAACCCAGACAGCAGGGACGACCAAAGCAACCCAGCCAGCCAGCCAGCCAGACCTGGCATTCCCTCACCAAGCGCTCACTCTCCTTCCAGCCGGTGACCCTTTCCCCTGCCCAGACGACCGCCAGCAACACTTGTCTGCAGGGCTCTCTGGTGACCTTTGAAATGACAGTCCTTTATATGGGCGTCCAGATGGAGCAGCAACAGCGCTAACCGATACGTGTGTAACACACACCCCAGTCATAACACAGCCCCCGGCTGCACAGCAATTCCTAGCGAGACGCTTTTGCCGTCTGGGATGTGTGTGTGTGTGTGTTTGGGGAGGGGGGTGTTCATTCATCTCTTCCCCATTTCATTTCACGTAGACGCTCGAGGCTTAGAGGGGACCGACGGCCTCAAGGGGGGGCACGCGGTTAGACGGGGCACGGTGTGGTCGAGTCTGTGCCAGGGAGGTGCCGCATTCGGAAGGGGGGAAAAATAAATGCTGGCGAGACCGTCGTGTCCACCCCTCGCTGTCGCCATACCAACAACAGACTGGTTACTCAGCTGTCAGTGCCCGTTGTGCGAATTCTAGACAGAAAATTCGATTTCAGACGCCCCTGGGACGTTTTCATTCCTAATTTAATTATAATCCTAAAACTATTATTTAAAAATGATTCGAACGAGTTTCACACGGTGGCTGTCAGTAACGGGAACCTTGTCCGAAATAACAGACCCGTCTCCCTTGATGTGCTTCGGGACCTTGACGCATAGCCGTCGTCCTTACTGGAATCCCTGCGCCGTGGCCAGTCTGTTTTCAGTCTGTGACCCATGTGTTTGTGTGAAGCCATGCTGTAGGTCCAGACGGCCGCAGCAACAGCATGCGGCACATATGCGCCTTTTTTCGTTGTGTTAGTCCGCAGCACCCCCTAGCTGCAGCTTTGAAATTGAGCAGCAATCCATTGGCACTTACTGATACAACATGTAAACATAGGAACTAACTATATAACCTCCTCATTCCTAATGTCCAGTATACTGGACACTGAATAACTCACAGTCCCCATGCAAATTTTCTTATTTTTTTTGTATAATGTCATTTAAAAGGCTGAAATGAACAAGTGTTGTTACAGGATATTGTTTGTTTTTAAAGCGTCCAATCTCGGGAGTGAGGAGGATAAAGTGCAGAATTGAGAAAAGAAGTATATATGGCTTCACTTGGCCGGACTGTATGTCTTTGGACTGAAACCCACACAGACACAGGGAGAACATGCAAACTCCACACAGACTCCTACACACTTTGGTTACATTCATTACAGGACAGGTTCACGAGTTTAAGGCGAACGCAGTCATGGACAGTTCGCCTCACTTGCGCACGTCTTTGGACCGTGGGAAGAAACGCAGATACGGGGAGAACATGCAAACTTCACACAGAAAGGACCTGGACCGATCTGCCTGGTAATCAAACCCAGTGCTCAGTGCTACTCACCGAGCCACCATGCCACCCTGTTTAAATATTATGATTACGTATAAGTTACTTATTACTATGACTGTGGGAGGAAACCGGAGCTCCCGGAGGAAACCCACACAGACATGGGAAGAACATTCACACACGGAACTCCACACAGAAAGGACCCGGACAGCCCAACCTGAGGGATCGAACCCAGGACCTTCTTGCTGTGAGGGGACAGTGCTACCCACTTTGCCACTGTGCCACCCTGTGTGTGTGTGTGTGTGTGTGTGTGTGTGTGTGTGTGTGTGTGTGTGTGTGTGTGTGTGTGTGTGTGTGTGTGTGTGTGTGTGTGTGTGTGTGTGTGTGTGTGTGTGTGTGTGTGTATATACAGTATATATATGTATATACACTGCCTGGCCAAAAAAAAGGTCACACACTCTAATATTTTGTTGGACCGCCTTTAGCTTTGATTACGGCACGCATTCACTGTGGCATCGTTTCCACAAGCTTCTGCAATGTCACAACATTTATTTCTGTCCAGAGCTGCATTCATTTTTCCCCAAGATCTTGTATTGATGATGAAAGATTTGCACCACTGCGCAAAGTCTTCTCCAGCACATCCCAAAGATTCTCAATGGGGTTCAGGTCTGGACTCTGTGGTGGCCAGTCCATGTGTGAAAATGATGTCTCATGCTCCCTGAACCACTCTTTCACAATTTGAGCCCGATGAATCCTGGCATTGTCATCTTGGAATATGCCCGTGCCATCAGGGATGAAAAAATCCATTGATGGAATAACCTGGTCGTTCAGTATATTCAGGTAGTCAGCTGACCTCATTCTTTGGGCACATAACATTGCTGAACCTAGACCTGACCAGCTGCAGCAACCCCAGATCACATGATGGGTGCATCACTTCAGCCGCCTCTCTTCTTACCCTGATACTCCCATTACTCTGGAACAGGGTAAATCTGGACTCATCAGACCACATGACCTTCTTCCATTGCTCCAGAGTCCAATCTTTATGCTCGCTAGCAAATTGAAGCCGTGTTTGCCGGTTAGCCTCACTGACAAGTGGTTTTCTTAAGGCTACACAGCTGTTTAGTCCCAATCCCTTGAGTTCCCTTCGCATTGTGAGTGTGGAAATGCTCTTACTTTCACTATTAAACATCTCCCTGAGTTCTACTGAAGTTTTTCTACCATTGAGTGATTGCCGATCACGATCATTCAAGAATTTTTTCCGACCACATTCCTTCCTCGAAGATGATGTTTCCCCACTGTCCTTCCACTTTTTAATAATGCATTGGACAGTTCTGAACCCGAGTTTAGTAGTTTCAGCAAATCTCCTTAGATGTTTTCTCTGCTTGATGCATGCCAATAATTTGACTCTTCTAAAACAGATTAACATCTTTTCCACGACCACAGGATGTGTCTTTCCACATGGTTGTTTAACAAATGAGAAGCTACTCACTGCATCAGTTAGGGTTAAATCACTTGTTGCCAGCTGAAACATAATCACTAGGGATGTCCAGATCACGTTTTTTTGTTCCCGATACCGATCCTGATTATTAATTTTGATCCCGATCCGATACCGATATTCTAGATATTGTCTAGATAAGAACTGGATAATACTGTTCACACAGTGCACACTTCAAGTACATTACAGTTATTCACATTAATCCAGTGTATATGTTTAACAACTAAATAGCTCTGCAGTGCTGAAGGGAAAAATGCTGCATCCAAACTATTGGCCTAATGTTTTTGTATTTTTACAAAATCAATCAAAATGAGTGAGATAATTACAGTTTTACTTTAAACTTTACATTCGAAGAAAAAAAATCTGTTTAATGCAGTGATGCACTAAAAATGAACAGAAATCTGTGTAGCAGCTTAACTTGAATATAAGAAAATAAGTTACTTGAAAGCATTACAGTAAAACCTGAAATGGAAAGGCTCTTTTGTTATGAAGGAAAGCCAGTTCTTAAAGTGCTTGTATTGTGACAAGGGTTTGATGGACGTTTGTACACGAAGTGAGTGTGTTTTGACCCTTTAGGCCTTCCATAGAACATGAAACAGCGTGCTTGACTCAGCTGTCCGGTATTCGGTACTGTAACAGAAGTTAATAAAGTGTTCTGCTCCCGACAATATGTGAATATACCGTGTATTTATTTCTTTATTAAACGAGTGCATCACTACGTTGTTTCGTAAACCGGAGTGATCCTTGACTCACACACCATATAAACAGTAAAATTCTACAGTAATGAACGCAGCTCTGCTACTACTGGCTCGTGAAGCGCTTGCATTACAGACGTTACACTTCACTGTTGGACTTGTTTTACCTTCCAGTTTAAACTATTTCCACACACCGGACATGCTGACGTAAAACAAAAGATCGGGATTAAGATCGGGTTTAATAAAGCCGATTCCGATCAATTAAAAAATGCCTTGATTGGCCCCGATCCCGATCTTTGAGATCGGATCGGGACATCCCTAATAATCACCCATGCAGTAATTTTCCAATGGGAGGCTCTTACCTATTTACTTAGTTAAATCCAGGTGGTGACCTTTTTTTTGGCCAGGCAGTGTATATATACAGTATCTCACAAAAGTGAGTACACCCCTCACATTTAGCAAATATTTTATTATATCTTTTCATGGTGTTTTGGGTACAATTCTCTCATACTGGCCACTGGATATTCAACATAGCACCTCATGGCAAAGAACTCTCTGATGATGTGAGAAATAGAATTGTTGCTCTCCACAAAGATGGCCTAGGCTATAAGAAGATTGCTAACACCCTGAAACTGAGCTCGGTGGCCAAGGTCATACAGCGGTTTTCCAGGACAGGTTCCACTCTGAACAGGCCTTGCCAGGGTCGGCCAAAGAAGTTGAGTCCATGTGTTCAGCGTCATATCCAGAGGTTGGCTTTAAAAAATAGACACGAGTGCTGCCAGCATTGCTGCAGAGGTTAAAGAAGTGGGAGGTCAGCCTGTCAGTGCTCAGACCATACGCCGCACACTGCATCAACTCTGTCTGCATGACCGTCATCCCAGAAGGAAGCTGATGCACAAGAAAGCCCGCAAACAGTTTGCTGAAGACAAGCAGTCCAAGAACATAGTTTACTGGAATGCCATGTGATCTGACGAGACCAAGATAAACTTGTTTCGCTCAGATGGTGTCCAGCATGTGTGGCGGCGCCCTGGTGAGGAGTACCAAGACAACTGTCTCTTGCCTACAGTCAAGCATGGTGGTGGTAGCATCATGGTCTTGGGCATGAGTGCTGCCGGCACTGGGGAGCTGAGGTTCATTGAGGGAGACATGAATTCCAACATGTACTGTGACATTCTGAAACAGAGCATGATCCCCTCCCTTCGTAAATTGGGCTGCATGGCAGGTTTCCAACACGATAACGACCACAAACACCTCCAAGATGACAACTGCCTTGCTGAGGAAGCTGAAGGTAAAGGTGATGGACTAAACCCAATTGAGAACCTGTGGGGCATCCTCAAGTGGAAGATAGATAGATAGATAGACAGACAGACAGACAGACAGACAGATAGTTAGATAGATAGTTAGATAGATAGTTAGACAGACAGTTTAGGTCTGGGACTCCGTCCCAGTCTCAGGTCTTTTGCAGACTGCAACAGGTTTTCTTCCAGAATGGTCCTGTATTTGGCTCCATCCATCTTCCCATCAATTTTAACCATCTTCCCTGTCCCTGCTGAAGAAAAGCAGGCCCAAACCATGATGCTGCCACCACCATGTTTGACAGTGGGGATGGTGTGTTCAGGGTGATGAGCTGTGTTGCTTTTACGCCAAACATAACGTTTTGCATTGTGGCCAAAAAGTTCGATTTTGGTTTCATCTGACCAGAGCACCTTCTTCCACATGTTTGGTGTGTCTCCCAGGTGACTTTTTATAGATATCTTTGAGAAATGGCTTTCTTCTTGCCACTCTTCCATAAAGGCCAGATTTGTGCAGTGTACGACTGATTGTGTCCTATGGACAGAGTCTCCCACCTCAGCTGTAGATCTCTGCAGTTCATTCAGAGTGATCATGGGCCTCTTGGCTGCATCTCTGATCAGTCTTCTCCTTGTTTGAGCTGAAAGTTTAGAGGGACGGCCGGGTCTTGGTAGATTTGCAGTGGTCTGATACTCCTTCCATTTCAATATGATCGCTTGCACAGTGCTCCTTGAGATGTTTAAAGCTTGGGAAATCTTTTTGTATCCAAATCCGGCTTTAAACTTCTCCACAACAGTATCTCGGACCTGCCTGGTGTGTTCCTTGGTCTTCATGATGCTCTCTGCGCTTTAAACAGAACTCTGAGACTGTCACAGAGCAGGTGCATTTATATGGAGACTTGATTACACACAGGTGGATTCTATTTATCACCATCAGTCATTTAGGTCAACATTGGATCATTCAGAGATCCTCACTGAACTTCTGGAGTGAGTTTGCTGCACTGAAAGTAAAGGGGCTGAATAATATTGCACGCCCCACTTTTTAGTTTTTTATTTCTAAAAAAAAGTTTAAAATATCCAATAAATTTCGTTCCACTTCACGATTGTGTCCCACTTGTTGTTGATTCTTCACAAAAAAAATTACAATTTCATATCGTTATGTTTGAAGCCTGAAATGTGGCAAAAGGTTGAAAAGTTCAAGGGGGCTGAATACTTTTGCAAGGCACTGTAGATAGATAGATAGATAGATAGATAGATAGATAGATAGATAGATAGATAGATAGATAGATAGATAGATCCCAGAGGGAAAGTCAGGTATTACAACAGCTCAAGGTCCAATAGCAATGAGTTCAAGATGAAGGAGTTCAAGATGAAGGAGTTCAAGGTGTCTAACATCCACCAGCTACGTGATGTCATCATGGAGGAGTGGAAGAGGATTCCAGTAGCAACCTGTGCAGCTCTGGTGAATTCCATGCCCAAGAGGATTAAGTCAGTGCTAGATAATAATGGTGGTCACACAAAATATTGACACTTTGGGCACAATTTGGACATGTTCACTGTGGGGTGTACTCACTTATGTTGCCAGCTATTTAGACATTAATGGCTGTGTGTTGAGTTATTTTCAGAAGACGGTAAATCTACACTGCTATACAAGCTGTACACTGACTACTCTAAGTTATATCCAAGTTTCATTTCTATAGTGTTGTCCCATGAAAAGATAGAAGAAATATTTGCAGAAATGTGAGGGGTGTACTCACTTTTGTGATACACTGTATATGTGTGTGTTTGGTAAATAAAAGGATTAGGAACTTATTTGGGCTTTTGACCTGGACCTTTGTGAAGCTATTTAGTAAAATTACCTGCTATTGTATTAAAAGATTGTAAGACTCTTGAGTAAGTTTCTACTTTATCAAAACGTATCTAAAGGATTTGTGTATTGATCAAATGTGTACTGATCTAAGGTTCTAAACCTAAAGTATACAGCACTGGCAACCGGTGTGTTTAATAATCCAGACACGCAGAGGTCATGTGACGATCACGATGGTTGAGTCCGAATGTTTTCCCGACACGCATCGCTGGCTGTACCGTCCTTCCTAAAATCACAGTAATGAGCGCTCGTCTGTCAGGCTTTGGGATCAGAGCTTAAGAGCGGCCTTGGAAAAACATTTGGGCTAGAAGAGAGGACAGGGGTATCTGTCAAAAGGTGATTTCCACAGAGTCCCCAGAGCTAGATCGGATTACCTCTGGTGAGGCACATGAAAGGACTCTGGTAATCCACATACACAAGCGTATATGACTCCCACAAAACCCCCGCTATTGCTTCCTTACCCCATACCCAAAACGAGAACACTGTCAAGCTGCTCAGCCTTATCAAAGAGGCTCGATCTACCTGAAGAACACCGTTTTACAGGGTTGGTTCTCGTGCCTGTAGTCCCCTGAGGGGTGTGGGGAGAAGCAGACCCCTGAATAAGTATAATAAATCTCGATGACACCAATGGGGAGGCAGTGGCAAACCATTATCATAAATCTGACAAGCGTTAATTTGATAGGAGGCTGTATCTGTCTGGGCTATGCTGGTCTAGACGGTCTACAGCAGGGGGAACTGGGCCTGTTTGTTACCTCACCGTGACCATCTGGATATAGCAATTAGGAGCAAGGAGAACCCTTCACAGACTGGCCAAAGTGGGCCAAGGCCACTGTGAAGGGTATGGTTCATCGACAGTCTCCTATAAGACACTTTTTAGGAGTTGACGTATGTAGAAGAGGTATACCCATGATGGGCTAGAAATGAGCAGGTAGGGGTATGGGACATGGCCAAGTTGATAATCGTTAGTAATAGCTTGATGTCAAAATGCTCCCTGACTATGATGGCGCCACTCTGCTTCCTGTGACTCCTGAGGACATCACTGTGTCTCCTGTGGGTATTGAGGACATTGCTCTGCTTTCAGTGCCCACCAAAAGCACCTCCTGGCCAGTTGGTCGACTGTTCAGCATGCGAGTTCCCTGATCAACCAATCAGAACCCAAAGGCTCACGTTTGCCAAAATCATCTAGATGACCTTCAAGACTTTGGAGACCATATTCTGTAGACTGATGAGTCAAAGGTGGAACTTTTTGAAAGACGTGGGTCCTGTTAGATCTGGCGCAGGGCTCCACCATCAGAACATCATAACGACAGTCAAACACGGTGGTGGAACTGTGATGGTCTGGGGCTGCTTTGCTTTTACAAGGACCTGGACTTCATGTCACAATTGATGGAACCATGAATTCTGCTCTCTATCAGCAAATCCTGATGGAAGACGCCCAACAGTCAGTTCGTGACCTAAAGCAAACCTCATGCAAAGTTAGGTTTAGGGTTTAGGAGTAAAGTCAAAATCCTTGAAACTTGGTACCCATTGAGAGGCTGCGGGAAGACGGTAAATGGGTGGTTCATGCATGAAAGCTCCCTAATTTAGAGGAATTGTTGTTTGCTGTTACTGCCAAGAATGGCACAACTAGTCCTGAGGTTCCAGGGCCAATATTTTTCAAACTGGTGGTATTGGTTTTTACAGCACTATACGTTCACCCACTTCCGCAAGGGTGATTAGCTTGGGCGTCCCACAACGTAGACGAAAACCATCATAGAGGATCAAAGCCTTAGGGCCTCCTTTTGAAGGAACTGGAAAATTAATGTCACTAGGAATGTGGGTTACCCTAAACTGAAGTGAAGATGGAAAACGATGAAACAGATAATCTGTTTATCTGAAATGGCACCCATTTTGGCTGTTCTTAATACATATTAGGGCGACCGAGAATTGGGCTGACATGGCGCAATACATTCTGTTTTGTTTCCATTATGGGCATCATGATTCAAGCTAGATCAAGCCAACAATAGACGTCGTTTCAATGTAAATTCCACCAACCCAGACCCCTAATAAGCAAGCCGAGGGTAAAAGTTACAAAATTAAGACTCCCGAAATGAAACAAGGACAAACTCTTCAACAGGGACCCCCAACTTCCTTGGGTAGAGTGTAGCATCCGTAATTGCTACATCATAACTACAAAGGAAAACCAGAAGGTACCACGGTCACCTTTCCCCACTGTCAACAAACCTGAGTGATCGCACATGAAGGCCAGAACAGATCGACAGCAACCCAAAACCCAAACCCATCACAAATCTCTATGACCCCCAAGTACCCCAGGCTCTGCACCTTGGTCTAGAGGCAGGGTAGACAGTCCCAGTCCAAGAGGACCGAAACCTGGTACAGAAGCATGACCCAACATATACCATAGAAAAACAGCCTTCACGCCGGTCCAAAATAGCGCATTTTACAGGTACCTCATACAGGTGTTCTGGGCTCATTAAGAAAACTAAATTAAGACCATGGGCCTCTCCTGGACCTGAGAACCACGTTGTGAAACACTGTTCTATCTGAACAGCAATAACATCATAGTATTAAACCAGATCTGAACCGCTTTTGCCAAGCCTGTCCATCATCGAGTAAGCAAAAAACAAATACATAAAAATGTCATGCACCGTGGACGGATCATATCCAGAAGGAAAGCTAATGAGATTTATTTTCCCAAATCTGTCAAGCGCATGTTATTAATATTTTCTAACCAAAGTTTGCGAAAACAAATCTTGAGACTAGAAGCTATTTCGTAGTGGAATAAATGACAAAAACTTTATTAGCGCTATTAAAATGAAATAATATAAAAAAATATAAAATTATTATTAATTATTTTTTAATAATATTATATTTTATAAATATTAGTAATATTACATGATATTAAAAATATTCTTGAATTTATATACAATCATTTTAAAATAAAAAATAATAAAGTAATTATTAATATATTATGTAATTATTTTTAATAATATTAAATAAATTAATATTAAATTATTTACAAACATAAAATAATAAAAGTATTGTTTATATATTACTAAATTATTAAAAAATAAAAAAGTACAAATATTTAAAAAATATATTAAAATGCCCTTAAAGCCCCTATATATTTATATTTGCCAGGGCTCTAAAGTTGCATAAACAAATCTTGAGACTAGAGGCTATTTTGTAGTGGAATAAATGACAAAAAAATACTTAATTAAGGCTATTAAAAGGAATTTAAAATTATTAAAATAAATATTATGATATAAAAATATATATGAATTATTTTAATTAGTTATTAATTTATGTAAAAAAATATTAATTTAATATGTAATGAAAATAATATTATTAAATAAATTGATATTAAATTATTTACAAAAATAAAATACAGTATTGTTAATTTATTATTATTACATTATTTTAAAAAAAATCTAAACAATACAAATATTATTCAATTATTACTATTATAAAATGTTTTAAATTATTCTAAAAATAATAGGCCTTTATAGCCCCTATACATTAGAATTTGGCAGGGCTCTAACAAAAAACTTCATTAGAGCTATTAAAATGAATTCTAAATTATTAAAAGAAAATTAAATAATATAAAAAATATACAATTATTATAAATGCATTATTTTTCAAATAAAAGTAAATAATATTAATAATTATATTTTATAAATAACAATAATAATATTTAATTATATTACAAATATTGTTACATTTATATTACAATATTTTAAGGTAAAATAATTATAAAATAGTATTTTGAAAATAATAATATTAAATAAATTGAAAGTATCGTTAATTTTTTTAATTATTAACAAAAGAATACAAATATTATTCAACTATTACTATTATTTTTTTTAATTTTTCTAAAAATAATAGGCCCTAATAGCCCTTATACATTTAAATTGGGCTGCTAAAATTGCATAAACAAATCTTGAGGATATTTTGTAGTGGAATAAATGAGACAAAACTTCATTAGAGCTATTTAAATGAATTTTAAATAAAAAAAATTAAATAATATTAAAAATATAATATAAAAATGTAAAAATATAATAAAATATAAAAAGTATAAAATTATTATAAATTATTTTAAACAAAAGTAAATATTATAATGATATGATTATGATTTTTTATAAATAATATTAATAATAATATTTAATATTAAAAACATTCTTACATTTATATTAAATTATTTTTAAAATAAAATAATTATAAAATTATTAACTTATTATTATGTAAATGTTTTGAAAATAATAGTAATAATAATTTCAAATAAATATTAAATTTACAAAATAAAATAATAAAATTATTGTAAATGTATTATTATTAAATTATTATTAGAAAAAATATGTATTATTTAATCATAACAATTTTGACATTTTAAAAATTATTCTAATAATAATAGGCGCTTATAGCCCCTATACATTTATATTGGGTAAATCTCTTAACTCCCTCTCTGCAACTCTGTCCACTTGTATTGACAGTGAATTTTGTCTCCCAGTGAAAAAGCCCATCAGCAGTCACAGCGTTTACACACCAGATTTGAATTTGCAGTCATTTGTTTGTTACTTCATTTTCCTTTTGGATCCGAAGTCTCAAAAACAATCTCGGTGCTTACAGAACGGTAAACGCAAACCAGATTGGGCCTCCACCGCCAAGCCCACCCATCATCAAAGCGAACGAACGGATGAAATGGCATGCATCACGCGCAACGTGTATCCAGAGGACGAGGAGGCAATTCATTAGGAAGTTATTCAGGAGTGAACAGACTGGATCTCTGGTTTAATTGCGTTCAGCCTCGGCCTGGTGTCAACGGATGCGACCCGATGGTAAATAATGCAGTACAGTGTAGGCCTGGTTTAGATAAAGCTTGTGCTCGTGTGCTGGTAATCTCCCAAAAAAGTTGGGACAGTAAAGCATTTACCACTTGGTAACATTCAAAAGATGCTTTGGCACCAAGGATACCAAACGATGTGTTTTCGGGTATTATTTTGTTCCACATACATGTTTAAGGTGTGCAACAGTGTGAGGTTGTCACTTGCATTGTTTCAAAATTCTTCACACATTCTTAATTGGGGACAAGTCAGGGCTGCAGGCAGGCCGGTCCAGTACCCGTACCCTCTTCTTCCGCAGCCATGGCTTTGTAATGTGTGCAGCATGTGGTTTTGCATCGTCTTGTTGAAAAATGCATGGACGTCCCTGGAAAAGGTGACGCCTTGAAGGCAGCACATGTTGCTCTAAGATCTTAATGTACTTTTCTGCATTAATGCTGCCAACACAGAAGTGTAAATTAGCTTTGCCAAGGGCACTGACACACCCCATACCATGACACACCCTGACTTTTGGACTTGTTCCTGATAACAGTCTGGATTGTCTTTGGTCCGGAACACACTGCATCCATTTTTTTCCAAAAAAAGACCTGGAATGCTGATTCATCTGACCACAGTACAGGTTTCCACTGTGTGGTGGTTCATCCTAGATGCCCAGAGAAGTCGACGCCGCTTCTGGACATGGTTGCCAAAGTAATCCCTCACCCATGTGGTTATATCAGCTATTGTTGAGTGGCGGTTCTTCAGAGATTACAGGTGTTTGTTTTTATGCACTGAAATCCATAGTCATTGGATTGTCTAATGATATTATGCCCTGTAGAGGGAGAAATATGCAAATCCATTCCATTCTATTTGCATTTTCCATACTATACCAACCAATTTTGTACACTTGCTAAAGCTAGCAGTAATGTTTAAAGTCATCTACAGTATTAGCATTAAATATCATGGATTTCTGGTATAATCCACCTCATTCTTAACAGGTATGTCAGAGCTGCGTTGTTTTTCCTGCTTTATTTTCCGTCAGCCGTGAAAGTTTATAAGAGCATTGAGACCTGACATTGAAAATGAGCGCTGGCTTTGTAGTCAAGTATTTTACATTTAACACCACACAGTTCTTTTTACAGGGTTATTCGATGTACCACCAGGGGGGCTCTGAGTACGACAGATCGTTTCTGCATTTGTGCCCTTATTTGTGCTCTATTGTATTGATCTTACTGTATAATATATGTACAATATGGGCTATACTGTGCTTTAAATAGCCTGAATGACTAAATACCATTAAATAAATAATCATTTACCTCAGTACTTTTTATTGTACCGCTATATAACCAGTGTAGTAGTGCCATCAAGTGGATTTCAACTCCTGGTGACCATGTGGATAGTGTTTCTCCAGAACATACTGTCTGTTTGGGTTATCAGGCTTCTTAATGGCTAATTGTACTCATCTATCTTCTTGTTGGTCGTCCTCTTTCTCTTTTACCTTCAACTCCTCCAAGAATAATCGTCTTTTTCAAAGTATGTGTTAA
Organism: Trichomycterus rosablanca; assembly: GCF_030014385.1. Classification (NCBI taxonomy): domain Eukaryota; kingdom Metazoa; phylum Chordata; class Actinopteri; order Siluriformes; family Trichomycteridae; genus Trichomycterus; species Trichomycterus rosablanca. The sequence continues at coordinate 14,215,254 of NC_086008.1, read as the reverse complement.
AATATGAGAACTTTCGTTTGATCATCTAGACGTAGAGTGAGAGGTCAGGGTGGATTTGGACGACAATCCATGAAAAGTCTTCACCAGCACCAAAGTTCAAAGGCATCAATATTCTTCCCGTCCCATAAAAAAAGACAGTATGTGTTTATATACACTGATCAGCCATAGCATTAAAACCACCTCCTTGTTTCTACACTGACTGTCCATTTTATCAGCTCCACTTACCATATAGGAGCACTTTGTAGTTCTACAATTACTGACTGTAGTCCATCTGTTTCTCTGCATGCTTTGTTAGCCCCCTTTCATGCTGTTCTTCAATGGTCCGGACTCCCACAGTACCACTACAGAGCAGGTATTATTTAGGTGGTGGATCATTCTCAGCACTGCAGTGACACTGATATGGTGGTGGTGTGTTAGTGTGTGTTGTGCTGGTATGAGTGGATCAGACACAACAGCGCTGCTGGAGTTTTTAAACACCTCACTGTCACTGCTGGACTCAGAATAGTCCACCAAGCAAAAAAATCCAGCAAACATCGCCCCGTGTGCAGCGTCCTGTGACCACTGATGAATGTCTAGAAGATGACCGATTTAAACAGCAGCAACAGATGAGCGATCGTCTCTGACATTACATCTACAAGGTGGACCAACTAGGTAGGAGTGTCTAATAGAGTGGACAGTGAGTGGACACGGTATTTAGAAACTCCATCAGTGCTGCTGTGTCTGATCCGCTCATACCGGCACAACACACACTAACACACCACCACCATGTCATTGTCACTGCAGTGCTGAGAATGATCCACCACTCAAATAATACCTGCTCTGTGGTGGTCCTGTGTGGGTCCTGACCATTGAAGAAACAGCATGAAAGCAGGTTAAAAAAAGTATGTAGAGAAACAGATGGACTACAGCCAGTAATTGTAGAACTACAAATTGCTCCTATATGGTAAGTGGAGCTGATAAAATGGACAGCGAGTGTAGAAACAAGGAGGTAGGTTTAATGCTATGGCTGATCAGTGTATATATGGATCATAGCTTGATTAGGGACAAAAGTCTGGTCCGTTTGGCCTGGAATCGTTTGGCCATTTGAATCATGGTGAGTCAAGATTGGAGGTTGGTCAGTGGTACTGGTTTATTTGTGGTCATAAGCCTTGACCTTCTTGTCCCATATGGCCAAACAGTTACAGTTCCAGTTTTGATTGGTCACTCTATAGAACTGTCTCCCAGAATTTTGCAGGACTGTCCAAATTCCTTCTGGTGTATTCTAGTCGACCCTTCCAGTGCATTGTGAAGTCTGGCCGTGAAGTCTGGCCATGAAGTCCTCGGGTGTTTAGTGATCTTAGGCTTGCAACTAACATATTCATCCAACAATTATAGTGTTGTGCTCATTTAATTTGAAGTTAAAAGGAAGTCATTCTGTTCATAAATGGTCTTTTTGAGGTCTAAAGGCTGTAAAATATGTCATTACATATGTAGTAATCTGCTTGGGAGACATGAGTTCAATCGTGATGTGCTTATATTTAATGAAATGGTGCCACACAGTGGACAAACAATTGCTGGATCCCTAAAATTTTCACTGGAATTTTTTGAAACGTTGTCTTGTGAGCCAATTATTTGTAGATAGATTGAATTAGAACCTTCAAAATGCAAATAAAAGCTGAAAGTCATATTTAAATTGACTTAAGTTGGAACATTTTGTAAGACGTAATTAAAAACCAGGATTGATTTGTTAATTTTATTGGATATTTATTAAATTGAAAAAGCACAAACATTACATTTTCAATATTTTATTGGAAATACTTAAGAAACGCATAGTTTTGGACAGAGACGTATTTACTACTGTATTACATAGCTTTTTTATTCATTACTCTTTTTAATCATTTAGGAACTGAAGATCCTAATTGTTGCAGTTGTGCAAGTGCATTTTTTGTCCATTCTTGCTTAATACGAGGCTTTAGCTGCCAACAGGTCGTGGTCGCCGTTGGCAAATTCTTCCCTTCAACTGGAAACATACTGTGTATGGACTGCAGACAGGCCAGTCAAGCACATGCACTCTGTAGTATGAGCTTTATGAGGACATGGTTGTTGGTGTCAGGAGAATTTGAGGGGCTACACTGGGCAAGGACTTTCAAAAGCAGCAAATAATATCGGAATATACACTGATCAGCCATAACATTAAACCCACCTACTTGTTTCTACAATCACTGTCCATTTTATCAGCTCCACTTACCATATAGAAGCACTTTGTAGTTCTACAACTACTGACTGTAGTCCATCTGTTTCTCTGCATGCTTTGTTAGCCCCCTTTCATGCTGTTCTTCAATGGTCAGGACCCCCACAGGACCACCACAGAGCAGGTATTATTTAGGTGGTGGATGATTCTCAGCACTGCAGTGACGATGACATGGTGGTGGAGTGTTAGTGTGTGTTGTGCTGGTACAAGTGGATCAGACACAGCAGCACTGCTGGAGCTTTTAAATACCGTGTCCACTCACTGTCCACTCTATTACACACTCCTACCTAGTTGGTCCACCTTGTAGATGTAAAGTCAGAGGCGATCGCTAATCTATTGCTGCTGTTTGAGTCGGTCATCTTCGAGACCTTCATCAGTGGTCACAGGACGCTGTTGGCTGGATATATTTTTGGTTGGTGGACTATTCTCAGTCCAGCAGTAACAGTGAGGTGATTAAAAACTCCATCAGTCAGTGTCACTGCAGTGCTGAGAATGACCCACCACCCAAATAATACCTGCTCTGTGGTGGTCCTGTGGGGGTCCTGACCATTAAAGAACAGCGTGAAAGGGGGCTAACAAAGCATGCAGAGAAACAGATGGACTACAGTCAGTAACTAAAGAACTACAAAGTGCTTCTATATGGTAAGTGGAGCTGATAAAATGGACAGTGAGTGTAGAAACAAGTAGGTGGGTTTAATGTTATGGCTGATCGGTGTAGGTGCTGACCATGTGCATTCCTTCATGTCCAGAATTTATCCCAAGCACAAGGTCTGGAAGTGTGACTACGGAACAGTTGTTTCCCTCATTGGTATCTTAATGAACCCATTTAGGGGGTCTAATGAGGAGCAATAAGGCTTTCAGTCCTGGAGCTACAGCTGTTGCCTGGACACAGTAGTCACTGTTTAGCCAGGCCACACTTTTTCCACATTTTACATACACATTGTTCACAGCTGAACGGATCTGAAGTCCAGTTAAATCGATTACTGGTGTCCTAAAATTGAAGTGGTTCCTAACCTGATACAGTTATATATACAGTATAGGGGGTAGTGCAGATTGATGTACGTACAGTGGGGCCAAAAAGTATTTAGTCAGCCACTGATTGTGCAAGTTCTCCTACTTAGAAAGATGAGAGAGGTCTGTAATTTTCATCATAGGTACACTTCAACTATGAGAGACAAAATGAGAAAAAAAAATCCAGGAAATCACATTGTAGGATTTTTAAAGAATTTATTTGTAAATTATGGTGAAAAATAAGTATTTGGTCAATAACAAAAGTTCAACTCAATACTTTGTAACATAACCTTTGTTGGCAATGACAGAGGTCAAACGTTTCCTGTAAGTCTTCACCAGGTTTGCACACACTGTAGCTGGTATTTTGGCCCATTTCTCCATGCAGATCTCCTCTAGAGCAGTGATTTTTTACGGCTGTCGTTGGGCAACACGGACTGCACAAATTTTCTATGGGGTTGAGGTCTGGAGACTGGCTAGGCCACTCCAGGACCTTGAAATGCTTTTTACGGAGCCACTCCTTCATTGCCCGAGCGGTGTGTTTGGGATCATCGTCATGCTGGAAGACCCAGCCACGTTCCATCTTCAATGCTCTCACTGATGGAAGGAGGTTTTGGCTTAAAATCTCACGATACATGGCCCCGTTCATTCTTCACTTAACACGGATCAGTCGTCCTGTCCCCTTTGCAGAAAAACAGCCCCAAAGCATGATGTTTCCACCCCCATGCTTCACAGTAGGTATGGTGTTCTTGGATTTTTCTTCTTCCTCCAAACACGACGAGTTGAGTTTTCATCTGACCACATGATATTCTCCCAATCCTCTTCTGGATCATCCATATGCTCTCTGGCAAACTTCAGACGGGCCTGAACATGTACTGGCTTAAGCAGGGGGACACGCCTGGCACTGCAGGATTTGAGTCCCTCTCGGCATAGTGTGTTACTGATGGTAGCCTTTGTTACTTTGGTCCCAGCTCTCTGCAGGTCATTCATCAGGTCCCTCCGTGTAGTTCTGGGATTTTTGCTCACCGTTCTCATGATCATTTTGACCCCATGGGATGAGATCTTGCAGGGCTCTAGAGTGCGACCAATTTGGTCGCACATGCGACCTAATTTCTCAATGGTGCGACTAAAAAAAATCTCAGGTCGCACCGGTGCGACCAGGCGTCCGAGGGAAAAAAAACAACAACAGATACACATTAGGCCAATATCATGGTCTAAACCAATCACAGATAGTGAAGGGCGGGACAATATTGTAGCGGTGATATGTGAGCGACATTCAGCTCAGCCAATCAGAATGCAGCACCAGGTTTATACACGTGCGTTCGGACGTTCTGCCGTAAGTTTAGTTTTGTATATGAGACTCGCCGGATGTCCCCAGAATGGAAGTTCGGGTTCTGGAGCTTGGCGGTGTAAAGTGTTGTAACGCTCACTTAAGTCCTGACTAAACAGTTAAAGTGACTCGACCCTGTCGTGTGCCTTTATTCTCACACCTCCACCACCGCACAGCAAAAGACCCGCAGCATCCCCACCGGACAGCGGCTAGGTGAGCCGACCCTCTACAGTAGCAAGGGGCTAATGCTAGCGGTAAAGTGCCGCGATAGTGAAAGTAAAAACACGACAATATTTTCGTTAAGTAAAATATAAAAATAACTAAAAGACCAAAATATATTACAATACATGTAGTCAAAATACACAGTGAGTGCACCACAAGCGATTTTGGGAATCTGTGAAGTAAAAGATTCAGTAAAGCCGATAATATAATGCACTGCATTTAAGATTACACTCTAACACACACACAAACATATACATATAATTTTAAATATACACACACATATAAATAGATATACACACATACATACACATTTACTCTATTATTTTTATAATTTTTATAAGTGTGCTATAATTAGTCTGTAATACTATAATTAACTGTAAAGAAGACAGTGGCCGGCAATAGTATATTTGTGACTGGTTCTAATACATTTCGAATTGAAAGGCTGAAAAAGCACAATGCATCTATAAAACACATTACATGCCGCGATAAATGCACTGCCCAAGTGTCCCCTCTCCCCACTGCCCTTCATTGTCAGGCAGCAGCAAACAGATCATCAGACGAGGCCATGTTGACCAGATTGTTAGTTATTTCCAAGTCAATATTGCCTGTATGGACAGTGATTTAAAAAAAAAAAAAAAAAGTGAACCTGTAAAACTGCAGTGTTAAATGCGATGCGGTCGAAAATTTGGGTGCACCTAACTTTTGTGCTGGTGCACCTAAGAAAAAAACGTGCAAAACGTTAGTCTAGAGCCCTGTCTTGACCCCAAGGGAGATTATCAATGGTCTCTGTATGTCTTCCATTTTCTTACAATTGCTCCTACAGTTGATTTATTCACACCAACCAGCTTGCCTATTGTAGATTCACTCTTCCCAGCCTGGTGCAGGTCTACAATTTTCTTCCTGGTGTCCTTCGACAGCTCTTTGGTCTTGGCCATGGTTGAGTTTGGAGTCTGACTGTTTGAGGCTGTGGACAGGTGTCTTTTATACAGATAACGAGGTCAAACAGGTGCCATTAATACAGGTAACGAGTGGAGGACAGAAGAGCTTCTTAAAGAAGAAGTTACAGGTCTGCGAGAGCCAGAAATCTTGCTTGTTTGTTATTGACCAAATACTTATTTTCCACCATAATTTACAAATAAATTCTTTAAAAATCCTACAATGTGATTTCCTGGATTTTTTTTTCTCATTTTGTCTCTCATAGTTGAAGTGTACCTATGATGAAAATTACAGACCTCTCTCATCTTTCTAAGTAGGAGAACTTGCACAATCAGTGGCTGACTAAATACTTTTTGACCCCACTGTATGTACTCGATGCCATAAGGAACCTTTCTCTGTCACTAGGTGCCCTCCCCGGCCAAGCTACTAGCGCTTCCTCCGTATACCAAGTACGTTTACGGGCATCTCACCCCAGAGGTGGCACAGCTAAGGCGTTCTGCTCTCCCAGTGTATTCCTCGCACAATGGGTCATTCTCAATTTGTGGCAAATCGTATAATCAGCCTGAAACCTGACTCCATCACTAAAGCTATGGAATGAGACCAAGTGTCCAAAATATTGCTGTACACCTGTGCATTAACTGTTGAGTTAATGATTGCCACCTCCCTTGGTCCCCCATATCAATGTAACTATGTAGTGGCAGCTTTCTAAGCATCCTGTTCATTTCTGGGAACTCACTAAGGCATTTCAGGGCCTCGCAAGGAAGATACACTGGAAGAGTGGCTGCTAGTGCCCGAGTAGCCCCAAAACGTTCCTGTTTCCAGAGCAGGACCCCACCAGCTATGGTTCCCTGCGCTGTCCCTTTCCTATCCGCTCTCTCCGTTGCGAGTTGCTTATGCTACTGCGTCTTTAATTCGTTAATTTCTTTCTAATAATTTGGCCACCTCGTTTTTGTTAGTGGCTTTTAGCTGCAGTATTGTTCTACCGTGATCAAATGTCTGCAAATGGTTCTATTTACGCTCTTGCAGGTGTGTGGGGATCGCACCTCGTTCGATCTCTACGGTGGTAGCCTAAAGGCGTAGAGCTTTGGGCTATCAACTGAAAGGATGAGAGTTCGAATCCCAGCTCTGCCACGCAGCCCCTGTTGGGCCCTTGAGCAAGGCCCTTAGCTCGCTCTCCGATCAACCCTGCGCTCTGACCCCTGCTTCCAAACAAGCTGGGATATTCAAAGAAAGAATTGCATTGTACTCTACATGTGTATATGTATATATGACAAATAAAGGCGTTCTATTTTATTTTATTAGTTAGCTCTCTCTAATTCTGTCTAAATTTTAGATACCTTTACCTGTATCCATAGGATTAAAAAAACACTATCTATCTATCTATCTATTGATCTATTTATCATATGACAGCTTTCTACGAAGGAATCAAGCTGACCTGGAGACAAACGGTGACTCTAGTCCTTCATATTGTTTATCCTTCAACCTGTAGTTTGGACTGTTCAGCTCACCTACTGGACTTGCTTAATAATCCCGTTGTCAATGAGACGAGCAAAAGCTAACATTCACCTACCATGGTGTAATTATTTTCAAAAGGTTACCACAATGCACTTGTGATCCTTATCTAAAGTCCTGCCACGATCAGGTGACAATTCAGATCCTGTGTTCTGAAATGCTGGACTTATTGAGAGTGGAGTGGACTGGACTGGACTGGACTGGACTGGAGTGGAGTTCTTGCAGGACTGTTGGAGCAGGTGCACTTGACTTGGTGTCTAATCCTCAGGTTACATATTACACCCATTCCAGCGTGGCTTACAGGGTAAATACGCCAAGAATGGACAAAATAACAAAAACATCTAAGAATAAGGCCAGTGTTTGCCTCCAGGTGAGCAGTTCGTCTTGGAATGCTGTCATGAAAGGCTTGTGGACAAGATCCTAAGAACATCAGAACGTAATCTTCCATTTTCCTAAGAAATCCACCTTACAGTCTGTGTTCAAGAGCGCCCCATTAAACACAGTAGTAATTACAGTATTAATAAAATGGGTTGAGATTCCAAAAGGCTTTTTGGTAGCTTGGTGTGTATCAGATAGATCAGTGTTTCTCAACCTTTTTTCAGTCACGGCACCCTTTAAAAGTATGCAAAATCTCAAGTCACCCTGGCCCTCAGTCGCTCCCTGTACTTGTTCTTGATGTAAGTTAGGCTCGAAAAGCTCAGTTCGCGCCATGAACGAATCAGATTTAACATAATTAAACAAGTTTATAGTTTATTTCTCAATTATTTGTCATTATACTAAGAGCACTGCTTCTTTTCTGCATGTTCTCTCTGTAGCTCGGTTACGGCTCTCTCAACTCAAACTCAAAAGAAGCTTTATTGGCATGACAAATAAAGACATTCGTATTGCCAAAGCAAGTTAGAGAGAAATAATAAAAATAACAGTAAGAAAGAACAAATAAAAGTACAAAACTGTTACATGTGCAAATAAAATAAAATAGAATAAAATATTAATAAAAACAGTGCAAAATAATAATAAAAATTATAATATTTACAGTAATGAGGTAGTAATAACGATCAGTTTGTGTGTGTGTCTCTCGCTCACGCTCTCTCTCTCTCTGTGTGTGTGTGTGTGTGTGTGTGTCGCTCGCTCTCCATTTTCGGATTTGAATTTCGACAATGAACAGCTCTTATTATGACCGATTAATTCCCTCTACTGATGCGAAGCGGAATGGATGGATTACAGAACTGCGCATAAATATATATATATATATATAGCGGCTCCCAGAGGCGCGACTCGGTTCCTTTTGTTCATTTTAAAGAGCCGTTCAATAGAATCGGATCGTTCGCGAACGACCCATCATTATCAGAATATTTTTGACGGCACCCCTGTTGAGAAAGGCTGAGATAGATCATCAGACGTGCGATCGGTCCTGAAATACGGCTTGTATTTGTGGCTGTCCAAAGGCATTATTTGACCTCTTCCAAACATGATAGGGGAAATATGGTGAACGTTGACTCATCAGACCATAGTTCTATTGCTCAGAGGTCCAGTTGTTGTGTTTCCTAGACCAAGCATTGATCAATTCTATACCAAATGAATCAAAACAGACCTGTGTTTCCTGTACAGTCCACTATGGTCAATTAAAGAAGCTGGAAAAGTTTATTCCTATCAATGCTTATTGATCTTCAAGACCCAGTAGGACAACCCTTATAGAGGTCCAATCACCAAACCTGATAATAGGTATAGAAATAAATAAATAAGTAGGGTAAAGAGGCGCTTACCGTGTAAAAGCCGAGCCTGCACAGTGCCACAGCGAGCTGTATGCGTTCAGCCATGTAGGTGCCCGGCAACAGCGTCGCTCACAACAACCGAACACACCGAGCTGGAAGCTTTCTCAATGAGGCGAAGCCCGGTCAGACATCAACAACAGCAGGGTTGTGCTTTTATCCACGGCAGGAGAGAAGGAAAAAAACACTCCCTTCATCTCTAATCCATAAACATGCCCAGAAACGGCGAGCGAGAGAGCTAGAGAGCAAGGGAGAGAGAGAGAGAACCATAACAACTATGAGAGCAATAGATTAGCGTACGGCTTTTCTCCCGAGATTATCACATGAGCAGCTACTCTACTCCAAAATAAGCCTGGTAATTGGATTAGGCGGTTCACGCCATCACAATAATAAATGGAATGCAACAGGCATGGCGGTGTGGTCAAATCGACAGTCGATTAGCACTGTCAACAAGCAGTGATTGATATGGATGTGAAACCTGGACAACCAATTCTGAGAACAAGCGCATCAGCAAACTGCTGGAAATCCTCGTTTAGCCAGCAGAGGTCGCATTTGCAGCAGCCACGATAAGTAATGCTGTTTTAATGAGGGAATAAACGAATTGGGTGGCTTGGTGGAGCAATGGGTGGCGCTGTAGCCTCACAACAAGAAGGGCCTGGGTTTGATTCTCCGGCCAGCATCCAGGGTCCTTTCTGTGTGAGATTTGCATGATCTGCCTGTGTCTGTGAGGGCTTCTGTCTGTTTGTCTGTCTATCTATCTATCTATCTATCTATCTATCTATCTATCTATCTATCTATCTATCTATCTATCTATCTATCTATTTACCCATTCATCTATCTATCTATCTATCTATCTATCTATCTATCTATCTATCTATCTATCTATCTATTTACCCATTCATCTATCTATCTATCTATCTATCTATCTATCTATCTATCTATCTATTTACCCATTCATCTATCTATCTATCTATCTATCTATCTATCTATCTATCTATCTATCTATCTATCTATCTATCTATCTATCTATCTATTTACCCATCTATCTATCTATCTATCTATCTATCTATCTATCTATCTATCTATCTATCTATCTACCCACCCATCCATCAATCCATTGATCGATCTGTCTGTCTGTCTGTCATCTATCTATCTATCTATCTATCTATCTATCTATCTATCTATCTATCTATCTATCTATCTATCTATCTATCTATCTATCTATCTATCTATCTATCTATCTATCATCTGTCTACCAAAAAACCCACCCACCCACCGCCTATCTATCTATCTATCTATCTATCTATCTATCTATCTATCTATCTATCTATCTATCTATCTATCTATCTATCTATCTACCCATCTATCTATCTATCTATCTATCTATCTATCTATCTATCTATCTATCTATCTATCTATCTATCTACCCACCCATTCATCTATCTATCTATCTATCTATCTATCTATCTATCTATCTATCTATCTATCTATCTATCTATCTATCTATCTATCTACCAAAAAACCCACCCACCCACCGCCTATCTATCTATCTATCTATCTATCTATCTATCTATCTATCTATCTATCTATCTATCTATCTACCCACCCATCCATCCATCAATCCATTGATCTGTCTGTCTGTCTGTCTGTCTGTCTGTCTGTCTGTCTGTCTGTCTGTCTGTCATCTATCTATCTATCTATCTATCTATCTATCTATCTATCTATCTATCTATCTATCTATCTATCTATCTATCTATCTATCTATCTATCATCTGTCTACCAAAAAACCCACCCACCCACCGCCTATCTATCTATCTATCTATCTATCTATCTATCTATCTATCTATCTATCTATCTATCTATCTATCTATCTATCTATCTATCTATCTATCTATCATCTGTCTACCAAAAAACCCACCCACCCACCATCTATCTATCTATCTATCTATCTATCTATCTATCTATCTATCTATCTATCTATCTATCTATCTATCTATCTATCTATCTATCTATCTATCTACCCACCCATTCATCTATCTATCTATCTATCTATCTATCTATCTATCTATCTATCTATCTATCTATCTATCTATCTATCTATCTATCTATCTATCTACCAAAAAACCCACCCACCCACCGCCTATCTATCTATCTATCTATCTATCTATCTATCTATCTATCTATCTATCTATCTATCTATCTATCTATCTATCTATCTATCTATCTACCCACCCATCAATCCATTGATCTGTCTGTCTGTCTGTCTGTCTGTCTGTCTGTCATCTATCTATCTATCTATCTATCTATCTATCTATCTATCTATCTATCTATCTATCTATCTATCTATCTATCATCTGTCTACCAAAAAACCCACCCACCCACCGCCTATCTATCTATCTATCTATCTATCTATCTATCTATCTATCTATCTATCTATCTATCTATCTATCTATCTATCTATCTAATCTCTTTACCTACCTACATATCCATCCACCATCTACTTACTATCTATATAGCTACCTACTTATCTATCTATCTATCTATCTATCTATCTATCTATCTATCTATCTATCTATCTATCTATCTATCTATCATCTGTCTACCAAAAAACCCACCCACCCACCGCCTATCTATCTATCTATCTATCTATCTATCTATCTATCTATCTATCTATCTATCTATCTATCTATCTATCTAATCTCTTTACCTACCTACATATCCATCCACCATCTACTTACTATCTATATAGCTACCTACTTATCTATCTGTATATCTATCTATCTACTTACCTATTTGTATATCTGCCTACCTATCTATCTATATATCTATCTCTTTACTTACCTACATATCCATACAACATCCATCTACCTACCTACCTACCTACCTACCTACCTACCTATCTACTTACCTATCTGTATATCTGTCTACCTATTTGTCTATATACCTACCTACCCATCCATCCATCTATCTATCTACCTATCTATCTACCTACTTACCTATTCATCTCTCTCTCTCTCTCTCTCTCTCTCTCTCTCTCTCTCTCTCTCTCTCTCTCTCTCTATCTACCTATCTGTTTACCTGCATGTCTGCCTACCTACCTATTTATCTATCTTTGTTCCTCCACAGCAATCAATTCATGGCGATAACCTTAACCCAAACCTGTCTTTGAGAAACATATTTACGGTCCATATTTTTGTCTTTTTGTAGTTGTTTGAATGTGTGATGCCATAAGATGGCAGCAATGCAGTACAAATAAAAATGCACCGTTTGCCTTTGGGTTAAACTGTTCATTATCTTAAACAGCATGGACAGTGGTCAACTTATTCAGGGACAGTGACCAAAGGCAACAATCGAACTTAGCTCCACAAGACCCAAGTAGCTGTGTAGCACCTGAGCTACATGTTGCGCTAACATGTTACAAGTGTAGCTCCAGTTAGCAGGAATAAAATTAGAGTATAGGCCAACAGAAAGTGCTTATTAGGATGAATTCGATTCTGATAAGCCACTGACATGACAATACATTAAATCTAAGTAAAATTTAAATATAAGGCCATTTGATTCTCCCTCTTCAGGGTAAACAAGTTACACGCCTGTGAATGTGAGCGAATGCTAAAAAAAGAAACAGGTCAGGCCCTTCCCTCTGTGCCCACGTTCCTAAAACAGGCTGTTCTCCTTATAGCTCTGCCTGGTTCTAAAGTGACTCGGTCAGACTCCAGCATTACCAGCGGAACTTTCAGCGTTAATCTGGCATGGCAGGACAGTCAGTCAGTATTTCTCATGGAATCTCATGCCCCGTACGGCATAACCAACATTTTGTAAGCGACGACCTAGACAAATGTACAGAAGTCCATCACTTGTTCGCGTTACCCGGACTTTCCCTGCCTGTACCAAGAGTGGGCACTGATATCAGTGATACTGAGGATTTAGGAGAACCCCAGTTTCGAATCATACTAGACGTGACCCAGTTCAGACCGGAAGATATACTTATCCAGGTGTTCGAGGGCTGGCTGTTGGTGCGAGGGCAGCACGGGGTACGGATGGATGAGCACGGATTTGTGTCGCGAAGCTTTACCAGGCAGTACCGGCTGCCGGATGATCAACTACGGGTGGAGGATCTGACCGCCATGCTGTGTCACGATGGAATTCTGGTGGTGGAGACCAAAGAAAAATGGTGGACAGTGTCTGATTAGTGGAGTTGTTGTGCTTCTCGTTACATAGGCGGAGAAAGAATGGACTGATGGACGCTTTTTGTTCTGAGTGGTACAAAGTATATAATAAAAGGTTTGTTGGTTGAGACCTGTATGTTTGTGAAATGTATACAAACTGTAATATATATATATATATATATATATATATATATATATATATATATATATATATATATATATATATATATATATATATATATATATTTATTTATATATATACGTATATACAGTGTATCACAAAAGTGAGTACACCCCTCACATTTCTGCAAATATTTTATTATATCTTTTCATGAGACAACACTATAGAAATAAAACTTGGATATAACTTAGAGTAGTCAGTGTACAACTTGTATAGCAGTGTAGATTTACTGTCTTCTGAAAATAACTCAACACACAGCCATTAATGTTTAAATAGCTGGCAACATAAGTGAGTACACCCCACAGTGAACATGTCCAAATTGTGCCCAAATGTGTCGTTGTCCCTCCCTGGTGTCATGTGCCAAGGTCCCAGGTGTAAATGGGGAGCAGGGCTGTTAAATTTGGTGTTTTGGGTACAATTCTCTCATACTGGCCACTGGATATTCAACATGGCACCTCATGGCAAAGAACTCTCTGAGGATGTGAGAAATAGAATTGTTGCTCTCCACAAAGATGGCCTGGGCTATAAGAAGATTGCTGAAACTGAGCTACAGCATGGTGGCCAAGGTCATACAGCGGTTTTCCAGGACAGGTTCCACTCGGAACAGGCTTCGCCAGGGTCAACCAAAGAAGTTGAGTCCACGTGTTCGGCGTCATATCCAGAGGTTGGCTTTAAAAAATAGACACATGAGTGCTGCCAGCATTGCTGCAGAGGTTGAAGACGTGGGAGGTCAGCCTGTCAGTGCTCAGACCATACGCCGCACACTGCATCAACTCGGTCTGCATGGTCGTCATCCCAGAAGGAAGCTGACGCACAAGAAAGCCCGCAAACAGTTTGCTGAAGACAAGCAGTCCAAGAACATAGATTACTGGAATGCCCTGTGGTCTGACGAGACCAAGATAAACTTGTTTGGCTCAGATGGTGTCCAGCATGTGTGGCAGCGCCCTGCTGAGAAGTACCAAGACAACTGTATCTTGCCTACAGTCAAGCATGGTGGTGGTAGCATCATGGTCTTGGGCTGCATGAGTGTTGCTGGCACTGGGGAGCTGCGGTTCATTGAGGGAAACATGAATTCCAACATGTACTGTGACATTCTGAAACAGAGCATGATCCCCTCCCTTCGAAAACTGGGACTCATGGCAGTTTTCCAACAGGATAACGACCCCAAACACAACCTCCAAGATGACAACTGCCTTGCTGAGGAAGCTGAAGGTAAAGGTGATGGACTAAACCCAATTGAGCACCTGTGGCGCATCCTCAAGTGGAAGGTGGAGGAGTTCAAGGTGTCTAACATCCACCAGCTCCGTGATGTCATCATGGAGGAGTGGAAGAGGATTCCAGTAGCAACCTGTGCAGCTCTGGTGAATTCCATGCCCAGGAGGGTTAAGGCAGTGCTGGATAATAATGGTGGTCACACAAAATATTGACACTTTGGGCACAATTTGGACATGTTCACTGTGGGGTGTACTCACTTATGTTGCCAGCCATTTAGACATTAATGGCTGTGTGTTGAGTTATTTTCAGAAGACAGTAAATCTACACTGCTATACAAGTTGTACACTGACTACTCTAAGTTATATCCAAGTTTTATTTCTATAGTGTTGTCCCATGAAAAGATATAATAAAATATTTGCAGAAATGTGAGGGGTGTACTCACTTTTGTGATACACTGTATTAGTGATCGACCGATATGGGTTTTTTAATGGCCGATGCCGATACCGATATTTAGACGAAAGAAGTGGCCAATGGCCGATATATAAAGCCGATAATACCATTTTTTTACAACAAAAAAATACAATAATAATAATACAACAAAACAGAATTAATGATCTTAAATAAACATTTATTTATCACTGTATATTCTTGTTTGCTCTTTTGGCCGTTCAAAAAAAAAAAAAAAAAAAAAAAAAAACTTTAAATAAAATACAAATTATTTCAAAGGTTTCAGTGCACTTAACATACACAAGCAGATAGCAGTATCTTTTTGTTTTTAAGAATGAACAAACATGCTTAGTGAAGACAGTTGCACATAGAAGAACTTCTTTTAAGGAGCCATTATTTAAGCACCAAACTATGTGTGCATTGTGTTTGAGCATTTAGATAAGTAATCAAAATATAAATAAAAAATTAACAAAACTATTTGTGAATAAAAAATAATGAAGTTAAAGTTAAAGTGAAATATTTGGAAAAAAATGAGATGATGAAACGGCATGCAGCTACAGGCTGGAGGATTACAATCCTTGTTCTTGTGCATTCACTGATGTCTGCCTGGAGAGTGGCAAAATGGACACACGGGGCGCTCTAACAACAGCCAGACCAATGACTGTATACAGTCACTAAGCTGACGGAGGCCATGTTTAAATATCGGCCTTGTGCGCACATATATCGGCCGATGCCGATTATCTAAAAAATGCCCAAAATCGGCCCGATTAATCGGCCGGCCGATTAATCGGTCGATCACTACACTGTATATACACACACCTATCAGCCATAACATTCAAACCACTGTCCATTTTATCAGCTCCACTTACCATATAGAAGCAATTACAGACTGTAGTCCATGTTTCTCTGCATGCTTTGCTAGCCCCCTTTCATGCTGTTCTTCCATGGTCAGGACCCTCACAGCACCTTCCAGAGCAGGTATTATTTAGGTGGTGAATCATTCTCAGCACTGCAGTGACACTGACATGGTGGTGGTGTGTTAGTGTGTGTTGTGCTGGTATGAGTTTTTAAATACCGTGTCCACTCACTGTCCACTCTATTAGACACTCCTACCTAGTTGGTCCACCTTGTAGATGTAAAGTTAGAGACGATCGCTCATCTATTGCTGCTGTATGAGTTGGTCATCTTCTAGACCTTCATCAGTGGTCACAGGACGCTGCCCATGGGGCGCTGTTGGCTGGATGTTTTTGGTTGGTGGACTATTCTCAGTCCAGCAGTGACAGTGAGGTGTTTAAGAACTCCATCAGCGCTGCTGTGTGTGATCCACTCGTACCAGCACAACACACACTAACACACCACCACCACTATGTCAGTGTCACTGCAGTGCTGAGAATGATCCACCACCCAAATAATACCTACTCTGTGGTGGTCCTGACCATTGAGGAACAGAATGAAAGGGGGCTAACAAAGAATGCAGAGAAACACATGGACTACAGTCAGTAATTGTAGAACTATACAAAGTGCTTCTAATATGGTATGTGGAGCTGATAAAATGGACAGTGGTTTTAATGTTATGACTGATCGGATGCCTATAAAATTAGAATCACATTGACGAGAAACAAATAGAAAACTGGACCAATTATATCACTTTGTCTATAACAATCTCAGATTAAACTCCAACGTTTCAGTGGAGGGGCATACATTGCAGGGTCTGTGATTGCAGGACTTTGTCTGTGGAAATTTGTGCCCATGCAGTCAAAACAGCACTCGTGACGTCTGGCACTGATGTTAAACGTGAACACTTGGCTTCCAAGTCGTCTAGTGCAGTGATACCAGTCGGTGGGTCATTTATTAAAGGGCCGTTTTTGATAAAACGGATTATTTTCTAATAACATCTGTCTGTTCCCCTTGATGCGTTTGACACGTACATATTTCAGTCACATGATACCAGAAAATGAAGCCCAATCTAGTAAGGTCTAGTAGGGTCTTGCAACAGGGTGTCCGCGGATCCATAAAAAGTCTTAAATTCGTTTATCTTAAAAAAAGGCCTTAGTTTGTCTTAAAAAGTCTTAAATTCATCTGCCACTGGTCTTAAAAATGCCACAGAGTGTAAATATAATTTAGGTTTTATTTTCGCGGATTGTATCTCGTAATTTCCAGATTTCGTATGCAAGTTGTTTAACTGTTTAAACGGCGGACTGAACTAAGCGGAACCAACGGCAGTCTTAATAGTTCCAAGGGGCGCTAATTTGAGGTAACCTTACGCTCGTTACTTGCTAAACGCCACTGCTGACATGGGAAAGTGTTAATTTAATTACAGGGTTTGTACGGGTGCTTGAAATCCTTGAAAATGCTTGAATTTTAATGTCGTATTTTCCAGGTTTGAAAAGTGCTGGAATTTTGGGTAAAGTGTTTGAAAATGCTTGAAATCGTAACAGTATTTCTTTCACTACAAATAGCTATCTGACCGAATAGTTCGCTTATTAGAGAAATAAAAAAGTCGCAGAGCCTAAAATGAAAACTGCTGCACCTTGCTTGCGCCTGTGTGTAAGAGTGATGCGAATTCCGGCTTTTTTTGGTGAGCTATTTGGCTCAGCCATGGGCTCAGCTCTCCGAGAAGAGCCGGCTCTTTCTGCTCCAAAACGGCTCTTCAGTATTACCACTTCTGCCTGTGGAGTGCCTGCCCGTGCCGCGGAGAAGATCACCCTAACATTCTGCCTTGCTTTAAGTTACAAAAGGAAATAAAGTAACGGCTCTTGGACGGGAGTCGGCTCCCGTTGTTCACGTAAAAAATAGTTGGCTCAAAGAGCTCGTTCGCGACCGACAGCTAGTGTGTGACTGCGATCTGCCAGTCTGTATTCATGTGTGACCCGTCCGAAGAGACAGTGGGTGTTAATGATGGGTCGTTCGCGAACGATCCGATTCTATTGAACGGCTCTTTAAAATAAACGAAAGGAACCGAGTCCGCTATGTGTGTTTTTTTATTTTTGCACAGTTCTTATCGACTGTAATCCACCCATTCAGCTTCACATCAGTAGAGGAAATTAATCAGTCATAATGAGAGTCGTAATAAAGAGCGAGAGAGAGACACGCACACAGAGAGAGAGAGAGCCGTAACAGAGCTACAGATAGAACATGCAAAAAAAATAAGCATTGCTCTTAGTATAATGACAAATAATTAAGAAATAAACTTGTTTAATTATGCTAACATGTAACAAGACAGATTATTCCTGGGCAGAGAAATCAAGTGAATTCAGAGAATGTGTTTTTTTAATGCAAACTTGCCCTAAATGCTGCAATTTAATTATTTTTGTGTTTCTAATTGTTTTTTTTTAAGCTTGAAATGTAAGCCCAGTTTGGCTACAAGTTATACAGCAGAGCGTTCGAGACTTTTATGCAGTCGCCTCAGCACTTGGCAACCCCGCTCTGTAACTTTCCGTGGTCTACCACTTTGGGGCCCGAGTTGCTGTCGTTCCCAATCCCACTTTGTTATACCACTGACAATTGACTGTGGAATATTTAGTAGTGAGGAAATTTCATGTCTGGACTTATTGCACAGGCGGCATCCTATCACGGTACCACGCTGGAATTCACTGAACTCCTGAGAGCGACCCATTCTTTCACTAATGTTTGTAAAAGCAGTCTGCATGCCGAGGTGCTTGGAGTGAATACTTTTGGCAATATAGTGTATGTATTTGAAAAATTTGAGAAAATTGAGAGCACGTTTTCAGTGTACAGATGGTTCTGGTTTATACAAAATATAAGTATAAATGGTTTTGGTTTATACAAAACTGTTCATTTAAGTTTAAATAATTAAATATTGGTTAAACAGAAAATACAGCACTCGCATGGTTACAATAAAGTCTGTAAACATAATGTTGATGTGTGCTTTTTGCTGCTTTCTTACTGCGACAGTGGTCTTAATTTTCGTCTCAGAGTGGTATTAAAAAGTCTTAAATTTCATTTCCCAATATCTGCAGATACCCTGAGTAAGGTCTGTTAAGGTCCAGTGAGGTCTGTTACGGTCCAGTGAGGTCTGTTACGGTCCAGTGAGGTCTGTTACGGTCCAGTGAGGTCTGTTACGGTCCAGTGAGGTCTGTTCAGGTCTGTAAAGGTCCAGTAAGGTCTGTAAAGGTCCAGTAAGGTCTGTAAAAGTCCAGTAAGGTCTTATAAGGTGTAGTAAAGCCTGTTAAGGTCTAGTAAGGTCTAGTAAGGTCTGTTAAAGTTTGTTAAAGTCTGTTAAGGTGTATTAAGGCCTGTTATGGTCTAGTACGGTCTAGTAAGGTCTTTTAAGGTCCATTAAGGTCTTTTAAGGTCTAGTAAGGCTTGGTAAGGTCTAGTAAGGCCTGTTAAGATCTTTTAAGGTCTGTTAAGATCTTTTAAGGTCTGTTAAGGTCCAGTAAGGTCTGTTAAGGTCTAGTAAGGTGTGTAAAGGTCTAGTAAGGCCTGTTGAGGTCCAGTAAGGTCTGTTAAGGTCTGTTAAGGTCTAGTAAGGTCTGTTATTGTCTAGTCAGGTCTGTTAAGGTCTAGTAAGGTCTGTTAAGGTCTAGTAAGGTCTTTTAGGGTCCATTAAGGTCCAGTAATGTTTGTTAAGGTCTAGTAAGGTCTTTTAGGGTCCATTAAGGTCTATTAAGGTCTGTTAAGGTCCAGTAATGTTTGTTAAGGTCTACTAAGGTGTTTAAAGGTTTTCTTAGGTCTGTTATGTTCTAGTAAAGTCTGTTAAGGTTTACTAAGGTTTTTTTTAAGGTTTACTAAGGTCTGTTAAGGTCTAGTTTGGCCTTTTAAGGTCCATTAAGGTCTGTTATGGTCTAGTAATTTCTGTTAAGGTCTAGTAAGGCATGTTAAGGTCTAGTAAGGTCTTTTAAGGTCTAGTAAGGTCTGTTAAGGTGTAGTAATGTCTCTTAAGGTCTAGTAACGTTTGTTAAGGTGTAGTAAGGTCTGTTAAGGTCCAGTAAGGTCTGTTAAGGTCCAGTAATTTCTGTCAAGGTCTAGTAATGTCTGTTAATGTCCAGTAAGGTCTGTTAAGTTCTAGTATGGTCTGTTAAGTTCTATTATGGTCTGTTAAGGTCCAGTAAGGTCTAGTAAGGTTCAGTAAGGTCTGTTAAATTCTAGTAAGGTCTGTTCATGTCCAGTATGGTCTAGTGAGGTCTTTTAAGGTCCAGTAAGGTCTGTTAAGGTCCAGTAAGATCTTTTAAGGTTTAGTAAGGACTGTTAAGGTTTGGTAAAGTCTGTTAAGGTCCAGTAAGGTCTAGTGAGGTCTGTTAAGGTCCATTAAGGTCTGTTAAGGTCCAGTAAGATCTTTTAAGGTCCAGTAAGATTTTTTAAGGTCTAGTAAGGTCTGTTAAAATGTGGTAAGGTCTGTTAAGGTCCACTAAGGTCTGTTAAGGTCCAGTAATGTCTCTTAAGGTCTTTTAAGGTCTAGTAAGGCCTGTTAAGGTGTAGTAAGGTCTGTTAGGGTCCAGTAAGGTCTTTTAATGTTTAGTAATGTCTCTTAAGGTCCAGTAAGATCTGTTAAGGTCTAATAAGGCCTGTTAAGATCTTTTAAGGTTTGTTAAGGTCTGTTAAGGTCCAGTAAGGTTTGTTAAGGTCTAGTAAGGTGTGTTAAGGTCCAGTAAGGTCTGTTAATTTCCCGTAAGGTCTGTTAATTTCCAGTAAGGTCTGTTAAGGTCTAGTAAGGCCTGTTAAGTATTTTTAAGGTCTAGTAAGGTCTTTTAAGGTCTAGTAAGGTCTGTTAAGGTCTAGTAAGGTCCGTTAAGGTCCAGTAATGTTTGTTAATGTCTACTAAGGTTTTTAAAGGTTTTCTTAGGTCTGTTATGTTCTAGTAAAGTCTGTTAAGGTTTACTAAGGTTTTTTTTAAGGTTTACTAAGGTCTGTTAAGGTGTAGTTTGGCCTTTTTAGGTCCATTAAGGTCTGTTATGGTTTAGTAATTTCTGTTAAGGTCTAGTAAGGCCTGTTAAGGTCTGTTAAGGTGTAGTAAGGTCTGTTATGGTCCAGTAAGGTCTGTTAAGGTCTAGTAAGGTCTGTTAAGGTGTAGTAAGGTCTGTTAAGGTCCAGTATTGTCTCTTAAGATCTGTTAAGGTCCAGTAAGTACTGTTAAGGTTCAGTAAGGTCTGTTAAGGTCCAATAAGGTCTGTTAGGGTCCAGTAATGTCTGTCAAGGTCTAGCAATGTCTGTTAATTTTCAGTAAGGTCTGTTAAGTTCTAGTATGGTCTGTTAAGGTCTAGTAAGGTCTGTTAAGGTCTGTTAAGGTCTAGTAAGGTCTGGTAAGGTCCAGTAAGGTCTGTTAAGGTCCAGTAAGGTCTAGTGAGGTCTGTTAAGGTCAAGTAAGGTCTTTTAAGGTCTAGTAAGGTGTGTTAAGGTCCAGTAAGGTCTGTTAATTTCCAGTAAGGTCTGTTAAGGTCTAGTAAGGTCTGTTAAGGTCCAGTAAGGTTTGTTAAGGTCTAGTAAGGTGTGTTAAGGTCCAGTAAGGTCTGTTAATTTCTGTTAAGGTCTAGTAAGGCCTGTTAAGGTCTAGTAAGGTCTGTTAAGGTGTAGTAAGGTCTGTTATGGTCCAGTAAGGTCTGTTAAGGTCTAGTAAGGTCTGTTAAGGTGTAGTAAGGTCTGTTAAGGTCCAGTAATGTCTCTTAAGATCTGTTAAGGTCCAGTAAGTACTGTTAAGGTTCAGTAAGGTCTGTTAAGGTCCAATAAGGTCTGTTAAGGTCCAGTAATGTCTGTCAAGGTCTAGCAATGTCTGTTAATTTTCAGTAAGGTCTGTTAAGTTCTAGTATGGTCTGTTAAGGTCTAGTAAGGTCTGTTAAGGTCTAGTAAGGTCTGTTAAGGTCCAGTAAGGTCTGTTAAGGTCCAGTAAGGTCTAGTGAGGTCTGTTAAGGTCAAGTAAGGTCTGTTAAGGTCTAGTAAGGTCTGTTAAGGTCCAGTAAGGTCTGTTAAGGTCCAGTAAGGTCTAGTGAGGTCTGTTAAGGTCCAGTAAGGTCTGTTAAGGTCTAGTAAGGTGTGTTAAGGTCCAGTAAGGTCTGTTAAGGTCTAGTAAGGTCTGTTAAGGTGTAGTAAGGTCTGTTAAGGTCCAGTAATGTCTCTTAAGATCTGTTAAGGTCCAGTAAGTACTGTTAAAGTCCAGTAAGGTCTGTTAAGATCCAATAAGGTCTTTTAAGGTCCAGTAATGTCTGTCAAGGTCTAGCAATGTCTGTTAATTTTCAGTAAGGTCTGTTAAGTTCTACTATGGTCTGTTAAGGTCTAGTAAGGTCTGTTAAGGTCTAGTAAGGTCTGTTAAGGTCTGTTAAGGTCTGTTAAGGTCCAGTGAGGTCTGTTAAGGTCTAGTAAGGTCTGTTAAGGTCCAGTAAGGTCTAGTGAGGTCTGTTAAGGTCCAGTAAGGTCTGTTAAGGTCTAGTAAGGTGTGTTAAGGTCCAGTAAGGTCTGTTAATTTCCAGTAAGGTCTGTTAAGGTCTAGTAAGGTCTGTTAAGGTCCAGTAAGGTTTGTTAAGGTCTAGTAAGGTGTGTTAAGGTCCAATAAGGTCTGTTAATTTCCGTTAAGGTCTAGTAAGGCCTGTTAAGGTGTAGTAAGGTCTGTTATGGTCCAGTAAGGTCTGTTAAGGTCTAGTGAGGTCTGTTAAGGTCCAGTAAGGTCTGTTAAGGTCTAGTAAGGTGTGTTAAGGTCCAGTAAGGTCTGTTAATTTCCAGTAAGGTCTGTTAAGGTCTAGTAAGGTCTGTTAAGGTCCAGTAAGGTTTGTTAAGGTCTAGTAAGGTGTGTTAAGGTCCAGTAAGGTCTGTTAATTTCCGTTAAGGTCTAGTAGGGCCTGTTAAGGTGTAGTAAGGTCTGTTATGGTCCAGTAAGGTCTGTTAAGGTCTAGTAAGGTCTGTTAAGGTCTAGTAAGGTCTGTTAAGGTGTAGTAAGGTCTGTTAAGGTCCAGTAATGTCTCTTAAGAACTGTCAAGGTCTATTAAGTACTGTTAAGGTTCAGTAAGGTCTGTTAAGGTCCAATAAGGTCTGTTAAGGTCCAGTAATGTCTGTCAAGGTCTAGCAATGTCTGCTAATTTTCAGTAAGGTCTGTTAAGTTCTAGTATGGTCTGTTAAGGTTTAGTAAGGTCTGTTAAGGTCTAGTAAGGTCTGTTAAGGTCCAGTAAGGTCTGTTAAGGTCCAGTAAGGTCTAGTGAGGTCTGTAAAGTCCAGTAAGGTCTGTTAAGGTCTAGTAAGGTGTGTTAAGGTCCAGTAAGGTCTGTTAATTTCCAGTAAGGTCTGTTAAGGTCTAGTAAGGTCTGTTAAGGTCCAGTAAGGTTTGTTAAGTTCTAGTAAGGTGTGTTAAGGTCCAGTAAGGTCTGTTAATTTCCGTTAAGGTCTAGTAAGGTGTGTTAAGGTCCAGTAAGGTCTGTTAATTTCCAGTAAGGTCTGTTAAGGTCTATTAATGTCTTTTAATGTCTAGTAAGGCCTGTTAAGTTCTTTTAAGGTCTGTTAAGGTCTAGTAAGGTCTTTTAGGGTCCATTAAGGTCTGTTAAGATCCAGTAATGTTTGTTAGTGTCTACTAAGGTTTTTAAAGGTTTTCTTAGGCCTGTTATGTTCTAGTGTAGTCTGTTAAGGTTTACTAAGGTTTTTTTTAAGGTTTAGTAAGGTCTGTTAAGGTCTAGTTTTGCCTTTTAAGGTCCATTAAGGTCTGTTATGGTTTAGTACTTTCTGTTAAGGTCTAGTAAGGCCTGTTAAGGTCCAGTAAGGTCTTTTAAGGTCCAGTAATGTCTCTTAAGATCTGTTAAGGTCCAGTAATGTCTGTCAAGGTCTAGTAATGTCTGTTAATGTCCAGTAAGGTCTGTTAAGGTCTAGTAAGGTCTGTTAAGGTGTAGTAAGGTCTGTTAAGGTCCAGTAAGTACTGTTAAGGTGTAGTAAGTACTTTTAAGGTTCAGTAAGGTCTGTTAAGGTCCAATAAGGTCTGTTAAGGTCCAGTAATGTCTGTCAAGGTCTAGCAATGTCTGTTAATTTTCAGTAAGGTCTGTTAAGTTCTAGTATAGTCTGTTAAGGTCTAGTAAGGTCTGTTAAGGTCCAGTAAGGTCTGTTAAGGTCCAGTAAGGTCTAGTGAGGTCTGTTAAGGTCCGGTAAGGTCTTTTAAGGTCTAGTAAGGTCTGTTAAGGTCCAGTAAGGTCTGTTAAGGTCCAGTAAGGTCTGTTAAGGTCCAGTAAGGTCTAGTGAGGTCTGTTAAGGTCCAGTAAGGTCTGTTAATTTCCAGTAAGGTCTGTTAAGGTCTAGTAAGGTCTGTTAAGGTCCAGTAAGGTTTGTTAAGGTCTAGTAAGGTGTGTTAAGGTCCAGTAAGGTCTGTTAATTTCCGTTAAGGTCTAGTAAGGCCTGTTAAGGTCTAGTAAGGTCTGTTATGGTCTGTTAAGGTCTAGTAAGGTCTGTTAACGTCTAGTAAGGTCTGTTAAGGTCCAGTTATGTCTCTTAAGATCTGTTAAGGTCCAGTAAGTACTGTTAAGGTTCAGTAAGGTCTGTTAAGGTCCAATAAGGTCTGTTAAGGTCCAGTAATGTCTGTCAAGGTCTAGCAATGTCTGTTAATTTTCAGTTATGTCTGTTAAGTTCTAGTATGGTCTGTTAAGGTCTAGTAAGGTCTGTTAAGGTCTGTTAAGCTCCAGTAAGGTCTAGTGAGGTCTGTTAAGGTCCAGTGAGGTCTGTTAAGGTCTAGTAAGGTCTGTTAAGGTCCAGTAAGGTCTGTTAAGGTCCAGTAAGGTCTAGTGAGGTCTGTTAAGGTCCAGTAAGGTCTGTTAAGGTCTAGTAAGGTGTGTTAAGGTCCAGTAAGGTCTGTTAATTTCCAGTAAGGTCTAGTAAGGTCCAGTAAGGTTTGTTAAGGTCTAGTAAGGTGTGTTAAGGTCCAGTAAGGTCTGTTAATTTCCGTTAAGGTCTAGTAAGGCCTGTTAAGGTGTAGTAAGGTCTGTTATGGTCCAGTAAGGTCTGTTAAGGTCTAGTAAGGTCTGTTAAGGTCTAGTAAGGTCTGTTAAGGTGTAGTAAGGTCTGTTAAGGTCCAGTAATGTCTCTTAAGAACTGTTAAGGTCCATTAAGTACTGTTAAGGTTCAGTAAGGTCTGTTAAGGTCCAATAAGGTCTGTTAAGGTCCAGTAATGTCTGTCAAGGTCTAGCAATGTTTGTTAATTTTCAGTAAGGTCTGTTAAGGTCTAGTAAGGTCTGTTAAGGTCCAGTAAGGTTTGTTAAGGTCTAGTAAGGTGTGTTAAGGTCCAGTAAGGTCTGTTAATTTCCGTTAAGGTCTAGTAAGGTGTGTTAAGGTCCACTAAGGTCTGTTAATTTCCAGTAAGGTCTGTTAAGGTCTATTAATGTCTTTTAATGTCTAGTAAGGCCTGTTAAGTTCTTTTAAGATCTGTTAAGGTCTAGTAAGGTCTGTTAAGGTCTAGTAAGGTCTTGTAGGGTCCATTAAGGTCTGTTAAGATCCAGTAATGTTTGTTAGTGTCTACTAAGGTTTTTAAAGGTTTTTTTAGGCCTGTTATGTTCTAGTGTAGTGTGTTAAGGTTTACTAAGGTTTTTTTTAAGGTTTAGTAAGGTTTTTTTTTTTAAGGTTTACCAAGGTCTAGTTTGGCCTTTTAAGGTCCATTAAGGTCTGTTATGGTCTAGTAATTTCTGTTAAGGTCTGTTAAGGTGTAGTAAGGTCTGTTAAGGTCTAGTAAGGTCTGTTAAGGTCCAGTAAGGTCTGTTAAGTTCTAGTATGGTCTGTTAAGTTTTATTATGGTCTGTTAAGGTCCAGTAAGGTCTAGTAAGGTTCAGTAAGGTCTGTTAAGTTCTAGTTAGGTCTGTTCAGGTCCAGTGTGGTCTAGTGAGGTCTTTTAAGGTCCAGTAAGGTCTGTTAAGGTCCAGTAAGGTCTTTTAAGGTTCAGTAAGGTTTTTTTTTTAAGGTTTACTAAGGTCTAGTTTGGCCTTTTAAGGTCCATTAAGGTCTGTTATGGTCTAGTAATTTCTGTTAAGGTCTAGTAAGGTCTGTTAAGGTGTAGTACAGTCTGTTAAGGTCCAGTAAGGTCTGTTAAGGTCCAGTAATGTCTCATAAGGTCTAGTAAGGTCTGTTAAGGTGTAGTAAGGTCTATTAGGGTCCAGTAAGGTCTGTTAAGGTCCAGTAATTTCTCTTAAGGTCTGTTAAGGTCTAGTAAGATTTCTGAAGGTCCAGTAAGGTCTGTTAAAGTCTAGTAAGGTCTGTCAAGGTCTAGTAATGTCTCTTAAGGTGTTATGAAATGGGGGTTTGAGAAAACCCATAACGTAGGGGAACCCAAGTATGGATGCACAAAAAGGAGCGAGAACTCAAGTTGACAATGAATATTTATTTGAGATTCAGACAAACAGTGGAAATGGTGATAGGTCCAAACAGAGGACACTAAAGCGGCTGGAGCAATACTGTGGGTAAAGAGGAGCTATGATCTGAGTCCAGGAACAAGAGGGGTTGGTGTCCAACACTGTCCAGAGCTTAGGCGGAACAAGCAGTGGCAGTGGGAGAAGAACCAGGGTCACAGGAGCTAGGAGCCAAGTCCAGGAACCAACAGGAGTGCAGGGGTGGTAGTGGAAGATGAACCAGGGTCACAGGAGCTAGGAGCCAAGTCCAGGAACCAACAGGGAAACCGGATGATGAATGGATCGCTGGGCTAGAATCAACAGGGAAGAAAACAACAACGTTGAAAAATAGTTTGAACGGCAACAAGATAATGTCCTTCAAAAAAGAGAGATCAGCTCAGGAGTCAGGTGTCTCTGTACCGCGGTGACAAGCAGACAATCTGGCGACGGGTGGTGAAAAAGCCGGCGTTTATAAGCGGTAGCTGATTAGATGGAAAATGAGGCACAGGTGAGTGAGGTCCGCCCTCCAGCGATCCATTGGCTGGCTTCCACTGCAATTTCTGGGGACAGTACCGCTCCAAGCCGCTGGGGGGAGAAGGAAGCCGGGCAGGCAAAAACACACACACATATCTAACAAGAACAAAAAGCGAAAGTCCGAAATAAACTTTAACGAAAAATAAAACGGAGGATAACAAAACTAACAAAGTACACAAGCGGACAATACAAATGAAAATATAACCATAGAAAACGAAAGTAACAAGGTAAGAGCGGATTATAACATAAGGTCTAGTAACGTCTGTTAAGTTCTAGTAAGGTCTTTTAAGGTCTAGTAAGGTCTGTTAAGGTGTAGTAATGTCTCTTAAGGTCTAGTAACGTCTGTTAAGGTGTAGTAAGGTCTGTTAAGGTCCAGTAAGGTCTGTTAAGTTCTAGTATGGTCTGTTAAGGTCCAGTAAGGTCTGTTAAGTTCTAGTATGGTCTGTTAAGGTCCAGTAAGGTCTAGTAAGGTCCAGCAAGGTCTTTTAAGTTCTAGTAAGGTCTGTTAAGGTCTAGTAAGGTCTGTTAAGGTCCAGTAAGGTCTTTTAAGGTTTAGTAAGGCCTGTTAAGGTTTAGTAAGGTCTGTTAATGTCCTGTAAGGTTTTTTAAGGTTCAGTAAGGTTTTTTTTTTAAGGTTTACTAAGGTTTAGTTTGGCTTTTTAAGGTCCATTAAGGTCTGTTATGGTCTAGTAATTTCTGTTAAGGTTTAGTAAGGTCTGTTAATGTCCTGTAAGGTTTTTTAAGGTTCAGTAAGTTCTGTTAACGTCCAGTAATGTCTCATAAGGTCTGTTAAGGTGTAGTAAGGTCTATTAGGGTCCAGTAAGGTCTTTTAAGGTCCAGTAATTTCTCTTAAGGTCTGTTAAGGTCTAGTAAGATTTTTGAAGGTCCAGTAAGGTCTGTTAATGTCCAGTAAGGTCTAGTAAGGTCTGTCAAGGTCTAGTAATGTCTGTTAATGTCCAGTAAGGTCTAGTAAGGTCCAGTAAGATCTGTTAAGGTCTAGTAAGGTCTGTTAAGTTCTAGTAAGGTCTGTTAAGGTCCAGTAAGGTCTGTTAAGATCTGTTAAGGTCCAGTAAGGTTTGTTAAGGTCTACTAAGGTCTGGTAAGGTCTCCTAATGTCTGTTAATGTCTCATAGGGTCTAATAAGGTCTTTTAAGTTCTTTTAAGGTCCAGTAAGGTCTGTTAAGGTCTAGTAAGGTCTGCTAAGTTCTAGTAAGGTCTGTTAAGGTCCAGTGAGGTCTGTTAAGGTCCAGTAAGGTTTAGTGAGATCTGTTAAGGTCCAGTAAGGTCTGTTAAGGTCCAGTAAGGTCTATTAAGGTTTAGTAAGGCCTGTTAAGGTTTAGTAAGGTCTGTTAATGTCAAGTAAGGTCTGTTAAGGTCTGCTTAGGTCTTTTAAGGTCTACTAAGGTCTGTTAAGGTCTAGTAAGGTCTGTTATGGTTCAGCAAGGTCTCCTAAGGTCTGTTAAGGTCTACTAAGGTCTTGTTAAGGTTTAAAAACGTCTTTTAAGGTCCAGCAAGGTCTCTTAAGGTCTGTTTAGGTCTCCTAAGGTCTGTTAAGGTCTAGTAAAGTCTGTTAAGGTCGAGTAAAGTGTGTCATGGTCTGGAAAAGTCTTTTAAGTCCTAGTAAGGTATGTTAAGGTCTACTAAGGTATATTAAGGTCCAGTAAGGTCTGTTAAGGTGTACTAAGGTCTGTTAAGGTCTTCTAATGTCTGTTAAGGTCTCCTAGGGTCTTTTAAGGTCTACTAAGCTCTGGTAATGTTTAGTAAGGTCTGTTAAGGTGTACTAAAGTTTGTTAAGGTTTAGTAAGGTCTGTTAAGGTCTAGTAAGGTCTGTTAAGGTCCAGTAAGGTCTGTTAAGATCTGTTAAGGTCCAGTAAGGTTTGTTAAGGTCTACTAAGGTCTGGTAAGGTCTCCTAATGTCTGTTAATGTCTCATAGGGTCTAATAAGGTCTTTTAAGTTCTTCTAAGGTCCAGTAAGGTCTGTTAAGGTCCAGTAAGGTCTTTTAAGGTCTACTATAGTATATTAAGGTCCAGTAAGGTCTGTTAAGGTATACTAAGGTCTGTTAAGGTGTACTAAGTTCTGTTAAGGTGTACTAAGTTCTTTTAAGGTCTACTAATGTCTGTTAAGCTCTCCTAAGGTCTGTTAAGCTCTAGTAAGGTCTGTTAAGGTCTAGTAAGGTCTGTTAAGGTCTAGTAAGGTACGTTTATGTCTGTTAAAGTCTATTAAGGTGTTCTAAGGTCTTTTAAGGTGCAGTAAAGTCTGTTAAAGTCTGTTCAGGTCCAGTAAAGTCTACTAAGGTCTGTTAACGTCAAGTAAAGTCTGTTAAGGTCCAGTAAGGTCTCCTAACGTTTGATTAGGTCTGTTAAGGTCTACTATGGTCTGTTAATGTCTACTAATGTCTGTTAAGGTCTTCTAAGGTCTGTTAAGGTCTCATAAGGTCTGTAAAGGTTTCCTAAGGTCTGGTAAGGTCCAGTAAGATCTCCTAAGGTCTTTTAAGGTTTAGTAATATCTGTTAAGTTCCAGTAAGGTCTGTTAAAGTCTGTTAAGGTCTAGTAAGGTCTGTTCAGGTCCAGTAAGGTCTCTTAAGGTCTACTAAGGTCTGATAAGGTGTGGTTAAAGTCCAGTAGGGTCTACTAAGGTATGTTAAAGTCTCCTAAGGTCTGTTAAGATCTCTTAAGGTCTGTTAAGGTCTCCTAAGGTCTGTTTAGGTCAAGTAAGGTCTCCTAAGGTTTGTTAAGGTCTTTTAAGGTCCAGTAAGGTCTGTTGAGGTCTAGTAAGGTCTTGTAGGATCTGTAAAGGTCTAGTAGGGTCTTTTAGGGTCTAGTACGGTCTTTTATGGTAAATTATGGTCTAGTATGATCTGTAAAGGTCTTTTTGAGTCTAGTAGGGTCTGTTAAGTTCGTGTTGGGTCTAGTAAAGTCTGTTAAGGTCTAGTAGGGTCTGTAAAAGTCTTGCAGGGTCTAGTAAAGTCTGTTAAGGTCTAATAGGGTCTGTTAAGGTCTAGTAGGGTCATTTAACGTCTAGTAGGGTTTTTTAAGGTCCAAAATAGTCTAGTAGGGTCTGTTAATGTCTAGTTGGTTCTACTAGGTTCTGTTGAGGTCTTGTAGGGTCTTTAAAGATCTAGATAGGTCTAGTAAGATCTGTTAAGGTCTTGAAGGGTCTATTAGAATCTGTTAAGGTCTAGTAAGGTCTAGTAGGGTCTGTTATGGTCTAGTAGGGTCTTTTATTGTCGAGTAGGGTCTAGTAGGGTATGTTAGGTTCTAGTATGGTCTAGAAAGGTCTAGTAGGGTCTGTTAAGTTCGTGTAGGGTCTAGTAAAGTCTGTTAAGGTCTATTAGGGTCTGTAAAAGTCTTGCAGGGTCTAGTAGGGTCTGTTAAGGTCTAGTAGGGTCTGTTAAGGTCTAGTAGGGTCTTTTAGGTCCAAAATAGTCTATTAGGGTCTGTTAAGGTCTAGTCGGGTCTAGTAGGGTCTGTTGAGGTCTTGTAGGGTCTTTAAAGATCTAGATAGGTCTAGTAAGATCTGTTAAGGTCTTGAAGGGTCTAGTTGGATCTGTTAAGGTCTGTTAAGGTCTAGTAGGGTCTAGTAGGGTCTGTTAATGTCTAGTAGGGTCTTTTATTGTCGAGTAGGGTATGTTAGGTTTTAGTATGGTCTAGAAGGGTCTAGTAGGGTCTGTTAAGGTCTTGTAATGTCTGGTAATGTCTCGTAGGGTCTAGAAGGGTCTGTAAAATTCTAGTAGGGTCTTTTAAGGTCTATTAGGGTCTAGTAGGGTCTTTTATGGTCTTTTTGAGTCTAGTAGTGTCTGTTAAGGTCTAGTCAGGTCTAGTAGGGTCTGTTAAGGTCTAGTAGGGTCTGTTATGGTCTAGTAGGGTCTTTTATGGTCAATTATGGTCAAGTATGATCTGTAAAGGTCTTTTTGAGTCTAGTAGTGTCTGTTAAGGTCTGGTCAGGTCTAGTAGGGTCTGTTAAGGTCTAGTAGGGTCTGTTATGGTCTAGTAGGGTCTTTTATGGTCAATTATGGTCTAGTGTGATCTGTAAAGGTCTTTTTGAGTCTAGTAGTGTCTGTTAAGCTCTAGTCGGGTTTAGTAGGGTCTTTAAAGTCATAGTAGGGTCTAGTAGAATATTTTAGGGTCTGTTAGTTTTTAGTAACGTCTGTTAAGTTCTAGTAGGGTCTGTTAAGTTCGTGTAGGGTCTAGTAAAGTCTGTTAAGGTCTAGTAGAGTCTGTAAAAGTCTTGCAGGGTCTAGTAGTGTCTGTTAAGGTCTAGTAGGGTCTGTTAAGGTCTAGTAGGGTCTTTTAGGTCCAAAGTAGTCTATTAGGGTCTGTTAATGTCTAGTCGGGTCTAGTAGTGTCTGTTAAGGTCTAGTGAGGTCCAGTATTGTCTGTTAAGGTCTAGTAGGGTCTGTTAAGTTCGTGTAGGGTCTAGTAAAGTCTGTTAAGGTCTAGTAGGGTCTGTAAAAGTCTTGCAGGGTCTAGTAGGGTCTAGTAGGGTCTGTTAAGGTCTTGTAAGGTCTGGTGGGGTCTTTTAAGGTCCATAAGGGTCTAGTAAGGTCTGTTAAAGTCTTGTTGAGTCTAGTAGTGTCTGTTAAGGTCTAGTGAGGTCCAGTATTGTCTGTTAAAGTCTATTAGGGTCTAGTAGTGTCTTTTAAGGTCTAGTAGTGTCTGTTAAGGTCTTGTAGGGTCTAGTAGGTTGTAGTAGGGTCTATTAGGGTCTGTTAAGGTCTTGTAGGGTCTAGTAGGGTCTGTTAAGGTCTAGCAGTGTCAGTAAAGGTCTAGTAGGTTCTAGTAGGATCTGTTAAGGTCTAATAGGGTCTGTTAAGGTCTAGTAGGGTTTTGTCGTGTCTGTTAATGTTTGGTATTGTCTAGAAGGGTCTAGTAAGGTCTTTTAAGGTCTATTAGGGTCTGTTAAGGTCTTATTGAGTCTAGTAGTGTCTGTTAAGGTCTAGAAGGGTCTTTTAAGGTCTAGTATTGTCTTTAAAGGTCTTGAAGGATCTAGTAGGGTCTGTTAAGGTCTTGTAGGGTCTGCAACGGTCTTTTAGGGTGTTGCAGGGTCTAATAGGGTCTAGTAAGGTCTAGTAGGATCTGTTAAGGTCTAGTAGGGTATGTTAAGGTCTTGTAGGTTTTTTTTAAAAGTCTAGTAGGGTCAAATAGGGTCATTTAAGGTCTTGTAGGGTCTTGTAGTGTCTATTAATGTCTGGTAGGGTTTTGAAGTGTCTGTTAAGGTCTAGTAGGGTCTTTTAAGGTCTAGTTGAATGTAGTAATGTCTGTTTAGATGTAGTAGGGTCTAGTAAGGTCTTTTAAGCTCTAGTAGGGTTTGTCAAGGTCTTGTGGGGCTGTTAAAGTCTAGTAAGGTCTAATAGTGTCTGTGAAGGTCCAGAAGGGTCTTGTAGTGTCTTTTAATGTCTGGTAGTGTTTAATAGGTTCTGTTGAGGTCTAGAAGGGTCTGTTAAGGTCTTGTTAGGTCTTGTAAGGTCTGTTAAGGTCTTGAAGGGTCTTTAAGAGTCTTTTAGGGTCTGCTAAGTTCTAGTAGGGTCTATTAGGGTCTGTTAAAGTCTATTATGGTCTGCTAAGATCTAATTGGGTCTGTTTATGTCTACTATGGTCTAGTAGGGTCTGTTAAAGTCTATAAGGGTCTGGTAAGGTCTAGCAAG
Organism: Trichomycterus rosablanca; assembly: GCF_030014385.1. NCBI lineage: Eukaryota > Metazoa > Chordata > Actinopteri > Siluriformes > Trichomycteridae > Trichomycterus > Trichomycterus rosablanca. The sequence continues at coordinate 14,182,765 of NC_086008.1, read as the reverse complement.
ATCTAGCAAGGTCTTGTATTGTCTTTTAAGGTTTTGTTAAGATCTAGTAGGATCTGTTAAGGTTTAGTAAGGTCCAATATGGTCTGTTAAGCTCTATTAGGGTCTAGTGTTAAGGTCTAGTAAGGTCTGTTAAGGTCTTGTATGGTCAAGTATAGTTTGTTAAGGTCTTGTAAGGTCTGTTAAGGTCTAGAAGTGTCTGTAAAGGTCTAATAGGGTGTAGTAGGGTCTAGTAGGGTCTGTTAAGGTCTAGTATGATCTGTTAAGGTCTTGTAGGGTCTTTTAAGGTCTTGTAAGGTCTTAAAAGGTCTGGTAAGGTTTAATAAGGTCTGTTAAGGTCTAGTAGGGTCTTGTAATGTCTGTTAATGTCTCGTAGGATCTAGAAGGGTCTGTAAAGTTCTAGACGTGTCTGTTAATGTCTTTTCAGGTCTAGTAAGGTCTTCTAAGGTCTAGTAGGATCTAGTAAACTCTGTTAGTCTAGTAAATTCTGTTAAGGTCTACTAGGGACTAATAAGGTCTACTAGGGGCTAGTAGGGTCTGTTAATGTCGTTTAGGGTCTAGAAGGGTCTGTTAAGGTCTAGTAGGGTCTGTAAAAGTCTTGCAAGGTCTAGTAGGGTCTGTTAAGGTCTAGTAGGTTCTGTTAAAGTCTAGTAGGGTCTTTTAAGGTCCATTAGGATCTAGTAGGGTTTGGTAAGGTCTTGTTGAGTCTAGTAGTGTCTGTTAAGGTCTAGTCGGGTCTAGTAGGGTCTACTAAGGTCTGTTAAGGTCGTTTAGGGTCTAGTAGGGTCTTTTAAGGCATTGTAGGGTCTAGTAGGGTCTTTTAGGGTCTGATTGGGTATAGTATGGTCTGTTGAGGTCTAGTAGGGTCTGCTAAGGTCTATTAGGGTCTGTTAAGGTCTGTTAAGGTCTATTAGGATCTAGTAGGGTCTTTTAAGGTCTAGTAGGGTCTTATAAAGTCTTCCAGGGTCTAGTAATGTCTAGCAAAGTTTGTTAAGGTCTAGTTGGAAGTAGTTTGGTCTATTAAGGTCAAGTAGGGTCTGTTGAGGTGAAGTGGGGTCTGTTAAGGTCTAATTAGGTCTAGTAAGGTCTGTTAAGCTTTATTAGGGTCTTTTAAGGTCCATTAGGGTCTAGTAGGGTCTGTTAAAGTCTTGTTGAGTCTAGTAGTGTCTTTTAAAATCTAGTCGGGTCTATTAGGGACTGTTGAGGCCTAGTAGGGCCTGTTGAGGCCTAGTAGGGTCTGTTAACGTCTAGTAATGTCTTGATGGGTCTAGTAGGGTCTGTTAAAGTGTAGTCGGTTCTGTTCGTGTCTTGTAGGGTCTGTTAAGGTCTATTAGGGTCTTCTAAGGTCTATTAGGGTCTGTTAAGGTCTTGTAGGGTCTGTAAAGGTCTAGTAGGGTCTGTTAAGGTTTAGTAAGGTCTAATAGGGTCTGTTAAGGTCTAGTAGGGTCTAGTAGGGTCTGTTAAGGTTTAGTAAGGTCTAATAGGGTCTGTTAAGGTCTAGTAGGGTTTTTGTCGTGTCTGTTAATGTTTGGTAGGGTCTAGAAGGGTCTGTTAAGGTCTAGTAGGGTCTAGTAGAGTCTGTTAAGGTCTTTTTGAGTCTAGTAGTGTCTTTTAAGGTCTAGTAGGGTTTGTTAAGGTTTTTTAGGGTCTGTTAAGATCTTGTGTCTGTTACGGTCTAGTAGGGTCTGTTAACGTCTAGTAAGGTCTCGTAGGGTCTGTTAAGGTCTAGTAGGGTCTAGTAAGGTCTTTTAGGGTCTGTTAAGGAATAGTAGGGTCTAGTAGGGTCTTTTAAGGTCTTCTAGAGTCTAGTAGGGTCTGTTAAGGTTTAGTAAGTTCTTGTATGGTCTGTTAAGGTCTATTAGGGTCTATTACGGTCTTTTAAGGTCTAGTAGGGTCTGTAAAGGTCTAGTAGGGTGTAGTAGGGTCTGTTAAGGTCTAGTAAGGTCTAGTTTGGTTTTTAAAGTCTAGTAGGGTCTATTAAGGTCTAGTTTGATTTGTTAAGGTCTAGTAGGGTCTGTTAAGGTCTAGTAGGGTCTGTTTAGGTCTAGTAGGGTCTTTTACAGTCTTTTAAGGTCTAGTAGGGTCTGTAAAGGTCTAGTAGGGTGTAGTAGGGTCTGTTAAGGTCTAGTTTGGTTTGTTAAGGTCTAGTAGGGTCTGTAAAGGTCTAGTAGGGTGTAGTAGGGTCTGTTAAGGTCTAGTTTGGTTTGTTAAGGTCTAGTAGGGTCTGTTAGGGTCTAGTAGGGTCTGTAAAGGTGTTGTAGGTTTTGTTAAGATCTAGTAAGGTCTAGTAGGATCTTTTTAGGTCTAGTAGGGTGTAGTGTAGGGTCTGTTAAGATTTAGTAAGGTCTAGTATAGTCTGTTAAGGTCTAACAGGGTCTAGTAGGGTCTTTAAGGGTCTGTTAGGGTCTAGTAGGGTTTTTTAATGTCTAATAGGGTCTTTTAAGGTTTAGTAGGGTCTTTTAAGGTCTAGTAGGGTCTAATAGGGTCTGTTAAGGTCTAGTAGGGTCTTGTAAGGCCTAATAAGGTCTTGTAGGTTCTTTTAAGGTTTAGTAAGGTCTACTAAGGTTTTGTAGGGTTTTTTAAGGTCTACTAGGGTCTGTTAAGGTCTACTAGGGTCTGTTAAGGTCTAGTAAGGTCTTCTAGGTTCTTTTAAGTTCTGGTAAGGTGTAGTAGGGTCTGTTGAGGTCTAGTAAGGTCTTTTAAGGTCTAGTAAGAGCGGTAGCGAGAACAGAGTTGTGACACTTCAATAGGGAACCGTTGTAGTGGGGACGGGACGTTTTTCTGCGCAGCCTCCGGGTTGTTGCGCTAGTGAATAGTTTCAAACATTTATTTTCATCCCATATAGCCACATTCATTTCCACTACTTAGCAAGCATTTTCAGTGATTTCATGATAAATCTTCAGTTATTTAATCTGCAACAGAACATAAAATTAATTAAGGAATTTTTCACTTTTCAGTTTAAGCACCACAAACATGACATGAGGTAATATGTGTGATGGTTATCCTGATGACCTGTATGAATCTCATGAATTACTGATTACACTTGTTTATTAATTACTAAACTAATTAATATATTGCTCCTGCATTAAGGCATAAAGTGGTGCTTGAAAGTTTGTTAACCCTTTAGAATTTTCTATATTTCTGCATAAATATGACCTAAAACATCATCAGATTTTCACACAAGTCCTAAAAGTAGATAGAGAACCCAGTTAAACAAATGAGACAAAAATATTGTACTTGGTCATTTATTTATTGAGGAAAATGATCCAATATTACATATTTGTGAGTGGCAAAAGTATGTGCTTTCAGTATCTGGTGTGACCCCCCCTTTGCAGCAATAACTGCAATTAAACGTTTCCGATAACTGTTGATCAGTCCTGCACACCGGCTTGGAGGAAATTTAGCCCATTCCTCCATACAGAACAGCTTCAACTCTGGGATGTTGGTGGGTTTCCTCACATTAACTGCTCGCTTCAGGTCCTTCCACAACATTTCGATTGGATTAAGGTCAGGACTTTGACTTGGCCATTCCAAAACATTAACTTTATTCTTCTTTAACCATACTTTGTAGAACGACTTGTGTGCTTAGGGTTGTTGTCTTGCTGCATGACCCACCTTCTCTTGAGATTCAGTTCATGGACAGATGTCCTGACATTTTCCTTAAGAATTCTCTGATATAATTCAGAATTCATTGTTCCATCAATGATGGCAAGCCGTCCTGGCCCAGATGCAGCAAAACAGGCCCAAACCATGATACTACCACCACCATGTTTCACAGATGGGATAAGGTTCTTATGCTGGAATGCAGTGTTTTCCTTTCTCCAAACAACGCTTTTCATTTAAACCAAAAAGTTCTATTTTGGTCTCATTCGTCCACAAAACATTCTTCCAATAGCCTTCTGGCTTGTCCACGTGATCTGTAGCAAACTGCAGACGAGCAGCAATGTTCTTTTTGTTGTTCAGTGTTCTCCTGATGGTGGACTCATGGACATTAACATTAGCTAATGTGACAGAGGCCTTCAGTTGCTTAGAAGTTATCCTGGGGTCCTTTGTGACCTCGCCGACTATTACACACCTTGCTCTTGGAGTGATCTTTGTTGGTCGACCACTCCTGGGGAGGGTAACAATGGTCTTGAATTTCCTCCATTTGTACACAATCTGTCTGACTGTGGATTGGTGGAGTCCAAACTCTTTAGAGATGGTTTTGTAACCTTTTCCAGCCTGATGAGCATCAACAACTCTTTTTCTGAGGTCCTCAGAAATCTTCTTTGTTCGTGCCATGTTACACTACCACAAACGTGTTGTGAAGAGCAGACTTTGATAGAGCCCTGTTCTTTAAATAAAACAGGGTGCCCACTCACACCTGATTGTCATCCCATTGATTGAAAACACCTGACTCTAATTTCACCTTCAAATTAACTGCGAATCCTAGAGGTTCACATACTTTTGCCACTCACAAATATGTAATATTGGATCATTTTGCTCAATAAATAAATGACCAAGTATAATATTTTTGTCTCATTTGTTTAACTGGGTTCTCTTTATCTACTTTTAGGACTTGTGTGAAAATCTGATGTTTGAGGTCATATTTATGCAGAAATATAGAAAATTCTAAAGGGTTCACAAACTTTCAAGCACCACTGTACATTAGCAGTGATGGACAGTAACTAAGTAAATGTAACTAGTTACTATACTTAAGTAGTTTTTTGTGTGTATCTGTATTTCCATTTTGGGTGAGTTTTTACTTTAACTCCACCACATTTGGTAGTCAAATATCTTACTTTTTTTCTCCACTACATTATGAACAATCTGTGATTCCTTTTGGTTTATGTGTGAATAAAAATGTATTTTTTAGCGATCACACCAATCAGTGTTTTGTTCTTATGATAATTTTAATAAACATTACATTAGTGTCAGATTAATTAATGACACTAGAGTCTTTTCACCTAAAATGAGTTGATTAATCAAGAGTCTTGTTACAGTAATAATAATAAAACATTAGAGCCATAATAAATCATGCTACTTTTACTTTCATACTTAAGTACATTTGAAGGTAAATATTTTAGTACTTTTACTCAAGTGGAACTGTTGCCTCACAGCAAGAAGGTCCTGGGTTCGATCCCCAGGTGGGGTGGTCTGGGTCCTTTCTGTGCGGAGTTTGCATGTTCTCCCAGTGTCCGCGTGGGTTTCCTCCGGGTGCGCCGGTTTCCTCCCACAGTCCAAAGACATGCAAGTGAGGTGAATTGGAGATACTAAATTGTCCATGACTGTGTTTTATGTAACCTTGTGTGAACTGATGAATTTTGTGTGGCGAGTGACTACCGTTCCTGTCATGTGTGACCAAAGTGTAAAACATGATGTTAAAAAACAAACTCAAGTGGAGGTAAAGAGTATTTTTACTTTTATTACTACTTTTACTGGAGTAATATTTTACCTTGGATATCTCTACTTTAACTCAACTACATGGTTTGTGTACCTTGCCCACCACTTACATTAGACAAAATGAACTTGCATGTGCATATTCATAATGAATTCATTAATGTATTACATGTAGGAATCAGTTATTAATCACTCATGAAATAAGACATGAATTAATGCTATTTCATTTACCTGCACTATAATGTTTTTGGTAAGGTAGTGTGTTTATTAATCTGTTCATTCAGTGCAGGCAAACCTTATGAATCCAGCCACATGGCTTAGTGTTTAACCAAAATTATTATTATTATGAATCCTAAGGAAAGTGAAGGGAGATTAGTTAAGGCAAAAAAACAAAACAAAAAATCTCTTTAATCTCTGTACTGTATATTGTCTCTACTACTTAATGATATTGCATTATGTAATGTATGCTAATGTAATGCACTGTGTGTTAACAAGAACGACCTATTAACAAGTCATTATAAACATCAATCTTCCACTTCATATACCAAATTGACAATAAAGCAGATGCAGTAAATGTAAAGGCAGTTGAAAATACCCATAAATTGTACAAATGTTGATTATTTACCGTTTAATATTTCATTCACTGCTGCCTGTCCCATATGAGAACATGACAGCGTGGGGTTTGTTTGGAACTAGTGGTGGGCGGATCGATCCAAATATCGATAGTATCGATACCAACGTTGGTATTGGAATCGATCGATACTAGTGTGATGGGATCGATACTTTAGGTTCCGTTTTTTTCTCCGCTACATTCAGTACGTTCCTCCCGTTTCATCAAAAAGTAGACGTGTGTGTGTGTGTGTGTGTGTGTGTGTGTGTGTGTGTGTGTGTGTGTGTGTGTGTGTGTGTGTGTGTGTGCGTGTGTGTGTGTGCGCGTGTAAACACTGCTCTTTTACATCTAACATGCACACTTTGCTCCTCCCTGTTCCGCTGTGTTTTATTGTCGTGCCGTCACGTGACTAAGCAACACAGAGAAAATACATACAGCAGTGAGTGAAAGGCAGAGAGAAAAAAATTTAATAAAAAAAGAGTTTTCAAGTTTTAAAACATTTGTTTTTCAGTTATAATACAGTACTGTGCTTTGTTTTAAGTCAGAGAAGAAGTGCAGTGAAAGGAATAAATTTAATTTTATTATAATGTTTATGAACAAAGACCTTTCACTGAAAAAAGAATTGACGTTCTTTTATATTTTTGTGTACTTTATTTTACAAAAAGCCAGAGAGTGCAATAAGAGTAGGAATTATGTTTTCTTATTATATAATTGTTCTTGGATCGATACAAAATTTTGTAGTATTGCACATCACTATTTGGAACTATTGGAGGGGTACATGAACCACGTGACCGCATGGCGGCGAGATCAAGGAGTGTCGCAACTCTCTCTCTCTACGGCTCTGGATAAATTGACAGAACACCGGCCCGTCTTCTGTCTTAAATTGCATTACTTGTGGCCCGCCAGCACAGTCAAACAGAAAAAAAATAATTATCGTTGCTGTCTGATTAAAACACTTTTAGCGGTTTTCACTTTTTTTTTTACGTGTTGATTGTGGGTATAAATTTCTGTCTGTCCATAGCAGCGAATATCCAGCGAAAATGACCAATTAAAAGATGAATGAAATCATGCAAGCTCTTTAACGAGTATCTCCACTGGCTGCTAGACCTGTCCATCAAAACAGCATATCTCCTCCTCCTTCCCCTCCTGTACTGTTTGAGAAAGAAGCGAAACTCGTTTGCTGCGTGATGTTTCATCTCTACAGTTTATTCAGGTTATTCAATCACATGGTTGTAAACATGATTTATATTTGTGATGTTTGTAGTTTTTAAAAACACATTTGTATCTGATATTTATGGATTAAGCGTTTACATAGACTGTATTAATTAACACAATTGAACTTTTTATAGCTACAGTCAATAACTTGATTACTGTTAGGGTGTCTGCGGCGTCTGATGAACTTACCACCTCTTCTCAGCGTCGCAGACGTTACAGAACAAAGAACAGCGTGGCCTCAAATAGGAGGTCCGCTGATTAGTGCGTATGACCGGCACCTGCGCGCTCACTACTTAAGTGGGCGTCGCCAGGTTGCCGGCGTCGCACCTTTTGTTTTGTAACCGGCTTTCGGCTGCATTGTACCAGCCTTTTTTCTTTCATAGGGCTTAGTGGGTTTCCCTGGCGCTGTACAGCGGTAGGGTGTGTAAGTTGAAAGACTGAGGTAAATAGACCTAGAATTTTGTATTATTAAGCTGGTGTGATTTCGTGCAGCCCTCGCGCTGCAGTTCATTTGCGCCGCGTTTCTCTGTCAGCAGCCGGTTAGCTTTTCACGGCGCGACCGGGTCTCTCTGTACAGAGCCGCGTCTCTACCGGAGCGACCCGGGTTCGCGTCCGTGGTCCGCAATTTAGCGTTGCGGCTTTTTTTTGTTAACGACCCCTTCCCAGCTCCTCGCTGGTGACAGTGCCGTCCGGGCTTTCCCGGAACTCTGTTTTTCCCCCTTTTATGTGTCTCGTGGGTTTCTCCCAGAGATAGGCAGCGTTCGGCGCTCCTCCTAAGCGCTTGTTCTCATCCTGCATTCAGTCTCGCCATAGCGAGGTGTTGCGGTCTAGGGGTTCGCGGCTCGCGTTTTGTGTTTCGCCTTTTGTTTTTTTCTGTTTTTTCTCTTTTAGTGCCAAGACGTCTTCGGCAGCGTTCGGGGTTCCCGAATTGTTTTTTGTTGACTGTTTAACATCTTTTGTTGTTTATTATCATTTCATTTAATAAGGTACTTTCTGTTATATCCGCATTTTGGGTCCTCCCTCTCTGCTCATCATAACAATTACAAAGTAAAAAAGTAAAGATATTGTCTGGTAACTTGATTGTTTCAGGTATTTATATGTTTTTAAATGGTAATTTAGAACAATATTTCCCAGTCTTGTTTCTGCACATTACAGTAGCAAAAGGTTTTCTTAATAGATCTATGAAATAATCGAATCTGTGTTTTGATGCTTTATTGATGCATAGTATTAGATCAAAATATTTTAAAAAGCATGATTTCTGAGTTAGCCAGATAACTTAAGCACAGTGTCAAGGATTGTTTAATATGAACGTCTTTTTTTGTCTTTAGTCTTATGGTTATGTATGCCAGGAAATACTTCAAAGGTAGCCATGCATTGTTATAGTTTGTCACCTGAATGCTTACAATTGGTTGTTTGCTGTGTGAAAATAAAATGATTAAATAACCGTGTATTATATGCATATTTTATTGTTTAAAAAAATGTCATCAGGGACTGCTGACCCTCGGACACTTTCACATTATCAAATCTGGCCCTCCTGGAAAAAAGTTTGGACACCACTGACTGAAGTCTGTGTTACATTGTCCCAAATCAGCAAGTGATTGTTTATTACTAAAAAAAAAAAAAAAAAAAAATACTTTGGAAGATTATAAAGTTGATAAAATGTGCACAAATTTATGAACTTCCTATTTGATGTTATAAAGTCAGCTCAGCCTAATAGGACAGGTTTTGTGCCTTTGTGCAAACCAGCACTGGAAGTATTCACTGTTTTCACTGATGCTACCTGCCACTTTTACTATAATGATTTTTATAAGCACAAAGCAATAACATTAAATACCCAAGTAAATTATTAATTACAGTTAGTGCTGGACAATAATTCGATATTGATATATATCGCGATAGAAAATGTTTCAATAACGGTGATATGATTTTTAAACAAATTCGATCGATATGCATTACGTCAGTGCGCTTTGCCCGTGTTACTTTTTTGCGGAAGCATTTCTGCTCGCAGGTGTTCCCACAGGGACGCAATTCAACAGCGCACCTCAAGCGAATAGTTCTCCATGTTGTGCAGTTACACACTCAACATAAATGTCAACCACCAACACAATTACAGAAAAAGTACTAGTACTGAGTACTAATACCAGTTATGAATATTACTTCTTATTAGTTGTGGCGCGCTACGAATAAAGGCACCAACGGGATATTCGCGTTCCACTGTTGCCAGATTGGGCTGTTTTCCTCCAAATTGGGCGTGTTTTAAAAAAAAAACAATTTAATAGCATTTAAATAACACTTCTATTTAAAAGGAAATATTCAGTTTTAAGAAGCCCCAGCAGAAGCCTTGTAGAAGGCTATTAAAAGTAAAGTCAATTTTCTATAAGCTATATTTTAGTTTTTCACAGGGAGCTTCTTATGCTAGACTTGATGTAATTCTAAATGGTACTCACTGCCTGTATAGGTAAACGAGTGAGTGACCAAAACACTACTAGATCAACAGCTACTATCCACATACAAAAATAAGGTATCAGACAGTTTCTGTGCCACCCCTGTGTGAGCAATGGTCTCAGTCTGGCCACCCCTAAGGAAATTGTCTGGCTTTGCCACTGTCCACAGTTGAAAAAGAAGCAGACGAAATAGCTGATAAGAGATGAAGGACTGATTCAGTGGTGTATTCAGCTTGTATTTCTTGCCAGAAACCAGAAAAGAGGTTTGCAGGTACAGCCATCCAATTTTGGTGTTTTTGGCAGTTTTTCTGACATTTGTGTTATTCATATCGATATCGGAATTATATCGTATCGACCGAAATTAGGAGTTATATCGTGATATAGGGCTGGGCGATATGGATCAAAAATTATATCTCGATATTTTTTAGCTGAGTGGCGATATACGATATAGACAAAGCTACATGTTTCAAATTTTTTACAGGCACTTTTATTAATATTCATGCTGGGAAGCTTCACACAATAACTATTTTTCCTTAAGAAAAAAAATAACTATTGTAAGAAAAAGTTTGTTTTCTAACGTCTCACCTGTTGTGTAATGTGAATTACAAATATATTGTCTGGCCCTTTAAGAATGTTAAGCGTACTATAGGGCGCAGGGAGCGAGTGTGTAGGGAAGATAACAGAAATTGACCGTTTCCGGCTGCGCTTGTGTGAGCTTGCGTGACATTAAAAGTAGCGTTCTCGTTAAACCCCCCCTCACGTTTGGACTTTATACATTATTTTACATCAGTCGCCACAACATTAACATTTACATTAATATTTTCTTTTACCGTATAGAACTCAATTCTGTAATACAGGCAGAACTAATCATTCATGTTACTGTGTAACTATTACAATATATAATGCATTTTAATCTGCTTCATGCACTTCATTATTATTTAACAGCTTTATTTGTTGTTTAATTGCTTTTTGCTCCTTGTTAGTTCATGCAATTTTATTAATTTTTGGATGTTTATTGGCCGAGAACAAGAAATACTATAATAGAAGATAAATAAATAAATGAGTCTCGGACGTCGGGATATCCTCCAGTATAAACTAACGTGCATGTCAGCCCGTGCATGCGCTTGTATGTTTATATTGGTTTTTGAAACGAATAACGACTCGTTTTCTTGTTTTTCAACTTTGGGATTTGAAGTGAAAAACGAATGGTACACGGAGCTCGAAGATTTTGTCTGGACTTGTTTTCGGCTTTCTCTACAGAATACATTATTCTGCTGCTCATCTGACACTTTAAATCCGAACCATCTCCAAATAATTGAGCCATTATTTTTCTTTTTACTAAGCAGCTCCTCTTCGATAGCTTCTGTCATGTCTTTATCCGTCTCCATGCTATCGCTGCCTGCAGGAATTACTGAAGCGGTGGGGAGGGGGGAGTTGTGTTCAGTGAGGGAGAGGGGCGGGGCAGGTGAACATGTGCAGAGACAAACTGGGAGAAGAGAAAGATGAACTGTCGGATCTAACTGGAACGCAACATCTACAGGGGTTGGACAAAATAACTGAAACACCTGGTTTTAGACCACAATAATTTATTAGTATGGTGTAGGGCCTCCTTTTGCGGCCAATACAGCGTCAATTCGTCTTGGAAATGACATATACAAGTCCTGCACAGTGGTCAGAGGGATTTTAAGCCATTCTTCTTGCAGGATAGTGGCCAGGTCACTACGTGATGCTGGTGGAGGAAAACGTTTCCTGACTCGCTTCTCCAAAACACCCCAAAGTGGCTCAATAATATTTAGATCTGGTGACTGTGCAGGCCATGGGAGATGTTCAACTTCACTTTCATGTTCATCAAACCAATCTTTCACCAGTCTTGCTGTGTGTATTGGTGCATTGTCATCCTGATACACGGCACCGCCATTGGATGCACATGGTCCTCCAGAATGGTTCGGTAGTCCTTGGCAGTGACGCGCCCATCTAGCACAAGTATTGGGCCAAGGGAATGCCATGATATGGCAGCCCAAACCATCACTGATCCACCCCCATGCTTCACTCTGGGCATGCAACAGTCTGGGTGGTACGCTTCTTTGGGGCTTCTCCACACCGTAACTCTCCCGGATGTGGGGAAAACAGTAAAGGTGGACTCATCAGAGAACAATACATGTTTCACATTGTCCACAGCCCAAGATTTGCGCTCCTTGCACCATTGAAACCGACGTTTGGCATTGGCACGAGTGACCAAAGGTTTGGCTATAGCAGCCCGGCCGTGTATATCGACCCTGTGGAGCTCCCGACGGACAGTTCTGGTGGAAACAGGAGAGTTGAGGTGCACATTTAATTCTGCCGTGATTTGGGCAGCCGTGGTTTTATGTTTTTTGGATACAATCCGGGTTAGCACCCGAACATCCCTTTCAGACAGCTTCCTCTTGCGTCCACAGTTAATCCTGTTGGAATGTGGTTTGTCCTTCTTGGTGGTATGCTGACATTACCCTGGATACCGTGGCTCTTGATACATCACAAAGACTTGCTGTCTTGGTCACAGATGCGCCAGCAAGACGTGCACCAACAATTTGTCCTCTTTTGAACTCTGGTATGTCACCCATAATGTTGTGTGCATTGCAATATTTTGAGCAAAACTGTGCTCTTACCCTGCTAATTGAACCTTCACACTCTGCTCTTACTGGTGCAATGTGCAATTTAATGAAGATTGGCCACCAGACTGGTCCAATTTAGCCATGAAACCTCCCACACTAAAATGACAGGTGTTTCAGTTATTTTGTCCAACCCCTGTATATCGATATAAGCGATATTGTCTTATCTTATATCGCGTATGAAAATATATCGATATATTATAAAATCTCGATATATCGCCCAGCCCTATCGTGATATAAATTTTAGCCATATCGTCCAGCCCTAATTACAGTACAGTTTAAATGGTAAACCAATAATGACTGCGACTGCTTCTCTAAAAAAAAAAAAAAATAACAAATACATTTAAATACTGGAAGTAAGCTTTGTGATCATGTGATTTCCTCTTAATTCTAAAATAAAGAAGAGTGTGAAGACCACCGCCATCCAGTACAGCTGAAGATGCAGCTTGTGCTTGTGCTGTTCTACATTCTCTTTTGCAGCTCAGGTTTGGCTTATAATTTATTTTGTATTATGTCATTCAAAACAATTAATGTCTTTAAAAGTCTGCATAACCTTTTTACAGATGAATTTTTGTATTATTTAGGTCCTGTGGCCCAGGATAAGTGGTCAATGACCGTACCTGAAGTTGTCACAGTGGGATTTCGTGAAGACGCCGTCCTCCCCTGCACTTTTACGGCTCCGAGCCAAGTTCAGCCAAGTGTAACGGTGATTTGGCGACATAAAGTTTATAAAGGACCAGAAATTTTCAGGTGTATAAGCAAGGCTAATGAGACTGAAGGTGGACAGAACTGCTCCAAATCACTTGGACGTTACTCACTCTATGGTGACCCGAAAGCACGCAACCTCTCACTAATTATCAAAGATGTCTCAGTGGGGGATCAAGAAAAGTATTTCTGTCGTGTTGAGCTGAAAGAGGGCAGTTATGAAGCTCCAGGCGGAACCGAATTAAAAATCCAAGGTGATGCTTACATTCATTTGTATCTAAAACACACAAACACAGATGTAGATGTTGTGTTTAGTGTTTCTACTAATTTAAATCAAGCATTGTACTGGAAACAATGAACAGAGCTGTTGTGTCTCTTTTCTGCCACAGTACCCCAAACTATAGAGAGCATCTACATACGAACGCTTGCATCTGGAGAGCAGGTTGTAACGTGTGATGTTAAAGGAATACCTCTACCCAATGTAACATGGATCATGCCCGAGAACATAAACGCCTCGCTGGTGTCTTTCCTAAGTGGATTTTTTAGAGCTTCATCCTCAGTTCCTGCGTATCTGCTCAACACCAACTACACCTGTCAGATTGATGGAAGAAATGGGCTTCAAAATCAGTCAATTTACTTCTCAAAAGGAGCTGCGGTGCAAGAACATCAGATCTCGTTGTTATTATTTGTTGCTGTTGTGACTACACTTACAGCCATTTTCATCATCATCATCCTGGTGATTGTGATCATGTGTTACAAGAAAAGTAAGAATACACTTATTAAAACTTTAATACTTGTTGCTGAAAATGTGCCAATAGCCAGGATATACACCGATCAGTCATAACATTAAAACCACCTCCTTGTTTCTACACTCACTGTCCATGTTATCAGCTCCACTTACCACATAGAAGCACTTTGTAGTTCTACAATTACTAACTGTAGTCCATCTGTTTCTCTGCATGCTTTGTTAGCCCCCTTTAATGCTGTTCTTCAATGGTCAGGACCCCCACAGAGTAGGTATTATTTAGGTGGTGGATTATTCTCAACACTGCAGTGACATTGACATGGTGGTGGTGTGTTATTGTGTGTTGTGCTGGTATGGGTGGATAAGACACAGCAGTGCTGCTGGAGTTCAGAACAGGGTGAAAGCAGGCTAAAACAATATGCAGAGAAACAGATGGACATGGCATACAGTAAAAAAAAAACTTTTGTACTTAGATTTTGTATTTATTTAATATTGAATGAATATATCTATTTATAATTTACACCTAATGTTTTTTAACTTTGTAGTTATGGTTATGATTATGATCAAATAAGATTTATACACAACTGAAATTTTTATATTCTTATATTTACTGTTATTTCATTACAGTACAAACCCATGTTTTGTCTGGTCAACTTCATTTTATTTGTTAATATACATAAATTCCTGCATTGCAGGCCTGCAGCACATTCCGAATAAATTAAGATGGTAAAGCATTTACCACTTTGTATGTTGCTATTCCTTTTCACCACACTTAAAAGCAGTTTTGGCACCAAGGATACCAAGTGATTTAGTGTTTTTTGTCCCATTCTTCCTGCAAACACGTTGCCGTTGTCATATCTTTACTCATTCTCTATTGGGGACAGGTCAGGACTGCAGGCAGGCCAGTCCAGTACCCGTACACTCTTCTTCCGCAGCCATGACTTTGTAATGTGTGCACCATCTGGTTTTGCCCTGGCTTTTGGACTTGTTGATAATAAGTCTGGAGCCCATGGCATCCATTTCTTCCAAAAAAAGATCGGAAATACTAATTCGTGACCACAATACACATTTCCACTATGTGATGGTCCATCCCAGATGCCCCTAAGGCCAAAGAACTTGATGCCGCTTCTGGACATGGTTAACATAAAAGTAAAGTTTTAAGTGGCATTTGTGCATGTAACTCTGTATTGTAGTGCTTGACAAAGGTTTGCCAAAGTAATCCCTCACCCATGTGGTTATATCAGCTATTGTTGAGTGGCGGTTCTTGATGCAGCGAAGTCTGAGGGATCAGAGATCACAGGTGTTGAGCTTAAGCTTGCACCCTTGGCCTTTATGCACTGAAATTCCTCCAGATTCCTTGAATTGTTTAATGATATTATGCTCCGTAGAGGAAGAAATATGCAAATCCCTTCCAATCTTTCTTTGAGGTACATTTCAATAATTTTTTCACGCATTTGTCGACAAACTGGAGATCCTCTGATCATCTTTGCTCATCAAAAATCACCTGTTGACATCACCTTTTTTACCTGTTTACTAGCACTAAATTGCTCACATATCAGATTTTTTTTGGAATGCGTTGCAGGCCTTAAATACAGGAATGGAGGTAAATTAACAAATGAACTGACATTAACCAGACAAAGCATGAAATATCCTGGGTTTATACTGTCTGCAGTGTGGGTTTTTTTATTTGCATTTTTTCTTACTTTACAAAGAACCTTGTAAAGCTAAATATCTATTGTATGCATCTCAAAGCTGCTAATTATAATAAATGTTATGAATTTGAAAAGATACATTCAGTTTATATTTAGAAATACAAAGTCATAAACGTTGTAAATAATGTGAGTAATTTTGAATTGTGTTTGTATAATAATTATTTTTTGTTTCCTGACAGTGAAGACATTTATGCAAATATGTAAAACCACAGGTGATGTGCAACATGGAATTAATGAATTACCCATAAAATATATTTGTATATAAATAATTTCTAATATGTTTCTGTTTTTACATTGTTTCTAATATTGTCTTGATTATTACGTGTTGACTACAGTACAACAAATGCGCGTAATATCATTGTTTTTTGGAAATAAGTCCATTATGCTAAGTCACTTTGATCAAGTACTGTCAGACAAGTACCGTTCTCCTGGCAACCACCAAACCCAGACTCATCCATCGGATTGCCAGACGGAGAAGCATGATTCGTCACTCCAGAGAACACGTCTCCACTGCCCTAGAGTCCAGTGGCGTCGTGCTTTACACCACTGCATCCGACGCTTTGCATTGCGCTCGTTGATGTAAGGCTTGGATGCAGCTGCTCGGCCATGGAAACCCATTCCATGAAGCTCTCTACACACTGTTCTTGAGCTAATCCGAAGGCCACATGAAGTTTGGAGGTTTGTAGCGATTGACTCTGCAGAAAGTTGGCGACCTCTGCGCACTATGCACCTCAGCATCCGCTGACCTCGCTCTGTCCTTTTACGTGACCTACCACTTCGTGGCTGAGTTGCTGTTGTTCCCAATCGCTTCCACTTTTTTATAATACCACTGACAGCTGACTGTGGAATATGTAAGAGCAAAGGAAATTTCACGACTGGACTTGTTGCACAGGTGGCATCCTATCACTGTACCACGCTGGAATTCACTGAACTCCTGAGAGCAACCCATTCTTTCACAAATGTTTGTAGAAGCAGTCTGCATGCCTAGGTGCTTGGTTTTATACACCTGTGGCCATGGAAGTGATTGGAACACCTGAATTCAATTATTTGGATAGGTGAGTGAATACTTTTGGCAATACAGAGAGTTTATTGTGCCTCACCTGTCTTTCTGTGCCAGACACAACACTGCATGTCTGTTTCTGTGCAGGATCCTTTACTGTCCACTAGTGGACAACACGGACTAAGCAAATACAATGCAAACGTGACCTGAATTCAATATAGTGCCTGAACTTAGAAAAAAATCTTCATTCCAAATAATGCAACACTATTCAACACTATTATTTTAATGTGCGGTGTGTTCAGCCATATCACTGTAAATAAAACTCTACCCCCCTCAAACACATACTATTCTCAAAAACCTTTTTTATGTTAAATACTGATAAAATAGTACACAATAAAAAGGTTGTGACAGTTATTACATGTGTAAAAAAATGACTGGGGGTACATACTTTTGACACTTTTAATATAGGCCTATTTTCATTTGCATAAATATAAGATTTAATCCATCTGTGTCTAACTATAGTTATTAGGAGGAGAAATCATTATACAGTTGATTTAAATATTAATATGCACTTGTAAGGGACATGTAGTTACACATACTAATTTGTACTTGTAAATACTTTTTATATGACTTTACATAATTAAATTGTAAATTGTTTTTCTGGCTGCTTTTTGTTAATCTTGCTTAATGGAACATATTTTTATATCTGAACAATCAAAATAAGATTTCTCTCTAAATGTCTTGTCATATGTTAAAATATGTAAAATACCTCTAAAATGTATCAGTTAAAAAGTAATACATACAGTAAAAACAATAATTATTATTTTTTTGTGTTATTCTTTTTATGCATATATTTTTTCCCATATTTAGGAGTCACCACAACTACTTGTTCTGTTCTACATGCCTGATTTAATGCCCTTCCTAACACTCCTTATTTTATCCAGGCTCAAGCCCGACACTGAAAGCACCTTGGATGTGTGTATTCTAATGGCTAGGCTGTTTCAGCCACTTCCCTCCCCAGACATAGCCAGTCATGTCTGTGCAGGTGCCAGACCAGCCAATAGCACCACTTTTTGAAACCTGGATCAGTGGTAGAGGACAGCCGGGCAC